>NC_067438.1:15479589-15817661 GCF_009764475.1 Pristis pectinata | reverse complement strand
GTATGGTTAAAGCGGAGGTTGATCGGTGCTTGATTAGTAAAAAATAAATCAGCCATGATCGAATAGCAGAGCAGACTCGATGGGCCGAATGGCCCAGTTCTGTTCCTCTGTCTTATGGTCTAATGGAGACAGGAGGAATCTCAGGTCCGGACTGGGAAACAGGGAGAGCGGGAAACAGGAGTAAATGAGGGAGGGGAGACCCAGGAGACTCCATTCACCTTTTATTTCACACTTCCCACATTTATATTTACACCGGTTTTATTTCCGGGCTCATTGGGGTTTTACAAAGCGGAATCTGGCGATTAAATGAGACCCGATCAGCGCCAACCTGTCGTCCACGGGGTCTCTGCCCCACAGACCCTGACCCCGCTCCTGACGCCGGTCCCGGGACCCGACCGTTCACGGATCCGGAGCGGAACCGGAGCAGATTCTCAGCCAGTTTTCATCCCAAATCCAGAAGAAAGGATAAAGTTTCTCGGTGAATTTATTCCCAGTGAAGGTGTGGAGATGGGACTTGGTGTCCGCGCTGTAAAATGAAACTGTCCCGTACTCGTAACTGAGACAAACTCCCACCCTCCCGGGGATGGGATCGGCGGGGAGAGGGGATGGAGGGGAGGTGTTCGCATAAAACTCGTCAGCCTCCCACCGCCGCCGCTCGATGGTCCAGAATCCGTTCTCCGGTCTCAGTTCGACCCATCGCTTCCTCTCCACAGACTCTGCGGCGACCCCCAGACCCCAGTCCCGATTCCCCGCCACCTCCACCTCCCAGTAATGTCTCCCCGATGTGAATCCCTCCGATCCCAGCGCACAGGGCCGGGCTGTGAACCTCTTCCCGGTGTCGGGGAGATACCTCCAGGTCCCGGTCCGTCTCACCCGCTTCCGATCCTCAGACACCTCGAGCTCCGGACTCGCCGTTTCCACATCCAGGGTCACGGAGACTGGGGGGAGAAGCAGAGAATCAGCGGGTCCCCGGGGGTCGGGGGGAGACTCGGGCAGCGCGGCCCCGAGGAGAGGCGGGTGGACACCGGGAACCTCTCCCGGGGCTTCACCGCCCTACACCCGGTGGACAACTGGATCCTTTCCCGGGGTTTCACCGCCCGACTCCCAACAAGACCATCCCAGGGATGAAAGGATGAAGGTGTGAGGAGTGTGTGATGTCTCTGGGCCTGTTCTCCATGGAGGTCAGAGGGGGGATCTCATTGAAACCTATCGGACACTGCAAGGCCTGGATAGAGTGGACGTGGAGGGGATGTTTCCATCAGTGGGAGAGTCTGGGATCGGAGGGCACAGCCTCAGAATAAAGGGACGTCCTTTTAAAACTGACATGAGGAGGAATTTCTTCAGCCAGAGGCTGGTGAATCTGTGCAATTCATTACCACTGAGGGCTGTGGAGGCCAAGTCATTGGGTGTATTTAAGGCAGAGATTGACAGGTTCTTGATTGGTGGGGGGTTAAGGGTTGCAGGAGAAAGCGGCAGAATAGGTTAAAAAAATCAGCCAGGATTGAATAGTGGCGCAGGCTCGATGGGCTGAACGGCCTAATTCTGCTCCTACGTCCATGGTCTACTGGTACTTCCTGTTCAACTGGCAGTTAACAATAGAGGTCACAGCATTTGATCTAATTTCTGTCAGAAAGGACAACAACACAAGAAATAGAAGCAGTGGGACATTTGGCCCCTCACCCGCTTCACCCTTCAGTAAGATCATGGTTGATCTTTTACCTCAGCACCACTTTCCTGTATTAACCCAAACCTGACTCATAGAGACAGAGGGCACCGAACAGGCCCTTCGGCCCAACTCGTCCATGCCAACCAAGGTGCCTTCCTGAGTTCGTCCCATTTGCTTGCATTTGGCCCATATCCCTCGAAACCTTTCCTTTCCATAGACCTGTCCAAATGTCTTTTAAACATTGTAGTTGTACCCACCTCTGCCACTTCCTCTGGCAGATCGTTCCATATATTCATCACCCTGTGTGTGGAAAGATTTGCCTCTCAGCTCCCCTAAACATCTTTGCCCACTCACCTCACCCCAGTACCACATGCTGTAAAATGGTTCAATAGTCTGGGTGGCACCTTATCAAAGGCCGTCTGAAAATCCAAATACCCCACATCCAGTGGTTCCCCTGATCTGTTCTCCAGCTCCAAGTTCAAAAAACTCAGACAGGTTTGTCAGACATGATTTCCCTTTCACAATCCACAAGGACCCTGCACAAACTTATCATCATTTTCTCATTGCACTGTTACCACTTCCCTGGTAACAAATTCTTCCATTTTCCTTCTCCTGGTGACAAGTGAACAACTTCCCAATTTCTTGCTCCCTCTTTTCTTCAAGTGTGGGTCACATCGACCACCTTCCAATCTGTGGGAACCATCCTGGGATCTGTGGAATTCTGCTGGTGACAGCCGGCACATCCATCCCACCTTCAACACCTGGCATCAGGAATGTCCGTTACATGTTGACGAACCGTCACAGGCACAAACTACAACTGGGAGATGACCCCGTGTTTGGGAGAATTACAACAGGAAGTGCCCGGTCACATTTCCAAAAGGAAACGGCAGCAAACCTTCCAAAACGAGCAGAAACTTTCTCTTGCAATTTATCCATAAACTCAGGCACAAACCAGCACTCTGCAGGGTCGCGCTGGGCAGGGCACCAGTGTAAATGGGGAGAGATGTCAGAATGCCACAGTACAGAGGGATCTGAGGTCCTTGTACATGAACCACGGAAAGCTGGCCTGCAGGTACAACTGGTGAGCAGGAAAGGAAATGGAATGAAGGCCTTCACTGCAGAGGGGCGGAGGAGGGCAGTCTGGGTACAAGTGTACAGGGCGTCAGTGAGACCAGAGCTGGAGGGAGATACAATAATACTCCAATAATCTGCCATCCGATAGTTCGGAAATCCCGAGGGTTCAACCCTGGCTCACTGAGGGCTGGTTCCTGCGCTCCCTTTAACACACCAGACCCCCAGTTGCTGCTCTTCCTTTAAACTCACTGGAATAACATCCAATAGTGTAGAAAGTCTGGCGCCACCAAAGTGCCGGGTGTGCCGGATTAACAGGGTTTCACTGCACTTGTACTGAGGCAGCTCCGGGAAGGTTCACAACGTTGATCCTGGGGGTGAAGGGGTTGTTGTTTGAGGAAAGATTGGCCAGGTTGGGCCGATACTGAAGTTTACAAGAATGAGAGGTGATCTCATTGGAACATGTAAGATCCTGAGGGGGATCGATGGGGATGAAACTGAGGATGTTTCCTCCAGCTGGTGAATCGAGAACTGGGGGGTGTGGTTTCGGGGTACAGAGCTGCCCATTTAGGACAGAAATGAGAAGGGATTTCTTCTATGAGTATCCATTCCCATGACCCCAGAGATCTGTGGGGTGGAGTTACTGAATACATTTGAGGGTGAGTTAGACAGAGTTCTGGGCTGTAGGAAGGTCGAGTGTTATGGGGAACAGGCAGGAAAGTGGAGCTAATCAGCCCTGCTCTTGTCATATGACTCTGTCCCCTCACTGCTGGTGATGGCAGACTAATTAAACAGGTAGTTTGCATCAGTCGTCACTACTGGGGATACAAGTAACATCCCACCAAAGGCTGTAAGATGGGAGTTGGAAGGGAGGGAACAACACAGGAATATTGTAATCCAGGGAAGTGGTACCAAGAAAATTGCTGGAGCGGTGGACTGACACGTCCCCGCGTCCTGTCAGATTCCATCCTCGGCTCTTACAAGTATCCGCTCGTGGGATGGTTGGAGAGTTGCTTTTAATTTTCCAAAATTCCCTGCATTCAGATTGGAAAGGTTCCAGGCTCCATTGGATTGGAAAATAAGTGCAACTCCTTCATTCAAAAGAAGAGATCAGAAGCAGGAAACAACAGGCCAATTAGCTTAACGTCTGTCAGAAGGAAAATACCGAAAGATATTATCACAGCAAGTTGTAGAAGGCACTTCGAATAACACATGATGATCGGGCAAAGTCAGTGTGGTTTTATGGAAGGGAATTCATGTTTGACCAATTTACTGGAGTCACTGAAGAAGTAACATGTGCTGTGGATAAACAGGGCCCAGTGAATGCACTGGAATAGATTTCCAGAGGGCATTTGATAAGATGCCACATCAAAGGTTACTGCTGAAAATACAAGCTCATGGTGCAGGCGGTAACATGGTGTGGATAGAAGGTTGTCTGGCTAACAGGAAACAGGGAGTGGGAATAAAGAGGGAGAAGAAAGAGTCACCTCACAAGTAATGTAATATCAGACAGAGCTTCCATGTGTAAATACAAAAGGCAGACAGCAGCTGAGAAAAACTTTGGTCCCTTAGAGGATGAGACTGGGGAATTACTGACAGGATTTAGAGAAATGGCAGACACTCTAAGGAATTATTTTGCATCGATCTTCACAGCAGACAGCACTAAAACACCCCAATAATAGATCAAGTGCCTGTAGGGAGGGAGCAACTTAAAACAATTTCTATCACAAGAGGAAAAATAATAAGCAAACTAATGGGGCTAAAGGTCGACAAATTTCCTGGATCCAATGGTCTGATCCTGGAGTTTGAAAGGAAGTGTCTGCAGAGATAGTGGGTGCATTGGTTATGGTCTCCTAAAATTCCCTGGATTCTGGAGACATCCAGAGGATTGGAAAACTGTAATTGTAACATCACTGTTCAGGAAAGGAGTTCCAGTCAGCCTAACGCCTGCCACTGGGAAAATACTGGAATCCGTTACTGAGGAGATAATAACAGGACATTTAGAAAATCAGAGGACAAACAGGCAGGGTCAGCATGGGTTGACAAAAGGGAAATGGTGTTTGACAAATCCGTGGATTTTTGAGGATCAACAAACAGGGAGGTGAAGGGAACCAGTGGATGGAGTGTATTTGGATTTCAGACGGCATTCAGTGAGGTGCCACGTCACAGGTCACTGCAGAAGATAAGAGCACTGGGGTTGGGGTAATGTAACGGCATGGACTGGGGAGATGGGCTAACTACAGAAAACAGGGAGTCAGGGTAAATGGGTCATTTTCAGGTGGGCAGTCAGTATCGGGGGCTCAACTGTTGATAATAATGACTTGAATGAAGGGACTGAGTGCACTGTAGTCAGATTTGCTGCAGGTACAAAGATGGGTGGGTGAGGACATTCTGCACGGGGCAATGTGAGGTCATCCACGTTGGAAGCAAGAATGAAAACGCAAATTATTATTTAAACTGAGTGAGAACTACAAAACATTGTGGGTACAGAGGGGTCTGGGTCCGGGTGCACAGAACACAAGGAGTGAGCATACAGGGACTGCAGGGAATTAGGAAGGCCGATGTAACATTGACTTTTATTGCAAGAGGTGTGGAGTATGAAGGGAGAGAAGTTTTGATACAACTTCACAGGATGTGGGTGAGACCTCACCAGGAGAACTGCGTGCAGTTTTGGTCTCTGGATCTAAGGCGAGATATACTTGTGTGGGAGCAGGGAAGGGAAGGTTCGGGAAGTTGAATCCTGGGATGAAGGAGCTGATGTCTGAAGGAAGGTTGAGCAGGTTGGGCCCATTCTCACTGGAGGTGAATGAGAGGTGATCTTATTGAAACAAATAAGCTTCTGAAGGAAACAAAAAACTGAGCGCTGACAGAACTCAGCACGAATTGAGCACGATTGGCACCTCCTTAGTGCAAAAGGTTTGGATTGGGCGGAATTTGTTGGGTGTGTCCAGGAAGCATTCCTGTCACAATATGTAGACAGGCCAACTGGAGGAGAGGCCATTCTGGATCTGGTACTAGGTAATGAACCTGGTCAGGTGTCAGATCGCTCGGTGGGTGAGCATTTCGGAGACGGTGACCACAACTCCCTGACCTTTACCCTTGCCTTGGAGAGGGATTGGAGCAGACGGTATGGGAAAGTATTTAATTGGGGGAGGGGGAATTATGATGCTATTCATCAGGAACTTGGGAGTGTAAACTGGGAGAAGATGTACTCAGAGAAACGCACAATGGAAATGTGGAGGTTGCTTATAGATCACTTGCAAGGGGATCTGGGTAGGTTTGTCCCATTGAGGCAGAGAGATGGTAGGGTGAAGGAACCATGGTTGACAAGAGATATGGAATATCTAGTGAAGAGGAAGAAAGAAGCTTACTAAATGTTTTGGAAGCAAGGATCAGACAGGGCCCTAGGGAGTTACAAGGTAGCCAGGAGGGAGCTTAAGAATGGACAGGAGGGTTGGAAGGGGGCATGAGAAGGCCTTGGCGAGTAGTGCCATTTGCCTGGATCAGCACCATATCCTTCTCTGCCTTGTCTGTTGAAGTGTCTGTCTAAATACCTCTTAAACAGTAGTGACTGCATCCAACTCATCTCCTCCTCTGGCAGCGCATTCCAAATATCAACCAGTGTGTGGGAAAACCTTACCCCTCAGATCCCCTTTCAAACTTCTTCCTCTCACCTTAAACCTTTGCCCTCTTGTTTTTGATACCTCAACCGCAGGAAAAACATTTTGACTATCTACTGTATCTAAGCCACTCATAATCTTACATACATTTTTCAGGTCACCCTTCAGCCTCCTTTGCTTCAGGGAAAACAAGCCCAGCCTACCCAATCTCCCCCTATAACTGAAGTCCTCTAATCGAGGGAATATCATTGTGAATCTCCTCTGCACTCTCTCCACTCAATCACATCCCTCCTATAGTGTGGTGACCAGAACTGTACAGTACTCCATGTGAGGCCTATCCAGTGTTTTGTAAAATTGCAACATAGCACCGTCTTATATTCTCTGCTCTGATCAAAGGCAGGCACGCCATCTTTTGCTAAATCCCTCAGACCAGTAAAAGAAGCTCTTACCTTCATGACCACATATTCTCTTCCACTCTGAAAACAAAAATAACAGGCAAGACTGAGAAATGTCTCTTGGATTTAACGTGTAACTAATTTCACAGTGAAGATTTATAAATGTATGATAGGAGCTCCTATTGGATCCCCTGTAGTATGAATCTCCTGCAAGTTGGAAGCTAAATGTTCATCATCAGGGTCCAAGTCAATAACTTCACCAGACGGTGCTCCCCATAGACTCAGTCTCCACCATTTCTATCCATGCAGTTTAACAGGCAGAAAATGGTGCTCAGATTTACTCATCAGTCCACTCCACAGGCAAAGCTCAGATGTGTGGGAACTGAAGGTGAAAATGTGGATCAGCCCTGAGACCCACTGACAGCACATAATTTTCTTGCCAGAATTCAGCTGACCCGATGGTGAGGGATTCCCCAGGTTGGACCTGGTGATGGAAACTTGCTGATGGGCTTTGGCAGGAAATAACCACTCACCTATTTACACAACTACTGTCTGAAAATATGGATAAAGTGAGAAGCAAATGTGCCCTGTCCTTTAATCCTTTGGACATCCTGTTGTGGATCTCTGGCAAAGGAAGCTTTGCCCTCTGATGAGCCAGGATCCCTGGGCTTTGCAGGAGGTGCCCAAGTCATTGCCGTGTCCAATATCATCGTACCTGGGAGTGGACGGGTCACGCAGTGAATTCCCTCTCAGTGCAGGGAAAGTTTGCCAATCCCACCACCAATGCTCAGAGCACACGAGCTGTGGAATTGGCACCAACTATTGCTGCCCATCGTGGAGACTGGATCCTGCCGGCATCAAGCAGAATGTTTAGCTTTAACTGCTGGTGTCAGATCTGCAAATCCAAGCACATCAGAGATAGAAGCAAGAGTTGGACATTCCGCCCTTCCTGCCTGCTCTGCCATGTGATGGGATCATGGCTGATCTTTTACCTCAGCACCACCTTCCTGCACTCACCCCCACCCCTTGATTTCCTCATCAGGGGAGGCCTGCTGTTTGCTCCTTGTCCTGGTGGGATGGTTTGTGTCCCATGACAGTGATACCCTGCTGACTTGGGGGTGGGGGAAGCAAGAGAAACTGATTCATTTGTGTATACACAGTTCCTACAGTGATCAGGATAGAGATTAATCCTATCGCCTTCCTTCTTTCACTGGACAATCCATAAAACAACCGGACTACAGGGCAGCAGCACTTTTGGAATGTGTGTTCATTGGCAGGGGGTGGGGTGGGAGTGGGGACACATACCTGACAGCACAAGGGGTTTCCATTGTTCTAAAAAGAAACAGAAAATTGAACAAAGTACATTTATAAATAAAGGCCAAGATATGCTTTAAGGACACATTAAAGAATCCTGGCAATATATTAAACACATGCCTGGGTCAGACCTCCCACCCGCGTCAACATTGTGAATCTTCATGCAAACACCTCCCAGTTTTGCTCCATCAACAGTCACAGTGTAGTTGTATGTTGTGGCCATCAGATGGTTCCATGATTTCTACAGCCCCACACTCTGCCCATTGACACAGATACCACTAAGGTGGGGAAGTCACTGGGGAGAGATTTATCCGAGGGCGAGAGGTCATCGGCTGGGCACACGGTGAATGGGGCAACATGGACATCAATGTCCCAAACTCCCTCCACCATTGACCCTACTGCACACAATACCGTCAGATCCAAGCATTCCCCAATGCTACCAAACCCTGCTCCCAAACCTCTGAAATCTCCTCAGTCACCCTGGATAATATTATTTTGTGCAGTTGAGAGACAGATGAGGAGGACACCGCGTCCTCCTTCCAAGCAGCAGAACGTTCCAGACTTCTGTGTCTGTGCACTGCAGTGAGGAGGTTGGGAATGGGCTGGAGGTCCCATGTGCACCTGAACTCTTGCTGTGCCGCTGGACTCACCACAGAATCAAGTTGTGGAGACAAGGAGTTCGATGGACTTTATATCCGACCCCATTACACCAGCCACATTGGGCCTGCTGACATGCAAGGCTTAGTTTATTTTTTGCTTACTTATATTTCAATGTATATTTTTAATGAGTTAACGGTAGTTCCATGTTGTTAAATAAACATCATGTGAAAGGGTAATTGCGTGTTTTTATTTTATTTTGCAGCTGGTTTCAAATGTCTCTGATCTTCTGAGTGTTCCCATCATCCCATCGTGTCAGACAGCCATCAGGGCATTCTGTGGATGGGGCCTTATTCCACCATCCGTGCCCTCGGGGTGCTGAGCAGTGACAGAGCCAGTGACGCTGATGGGACCTTCAGGAACTGTGTGGCTGCATAAAACTGGTGCAGCCACAGGGCGAGTGTGTCCGTGAGGTGTGGGCTGGGATCAGCAACATCTGGCCCTTTAACATTAACCACCTAAGTCAGTGGTGAAATGAATCATTGGTGCAGAAATACAACTCTGGGAGGCTGCTGCCGTGTTCCCTGAGGCTGGGCTGAAGCACCCACAGATTTCTGGCCGTCCACCTGTTGCTCTGAGCTCCGTGTGGCAGCACAGGGCTTGGAAAATTCCACTCAGTGCACTTCAGTCACACAACTGAGATTATTCCAGTGCCTGGTCACACCCAGAATATTCAGGGGGGGTCAGGTTATTAACCTCTGGTGTAAAGCAGAGTTGTGTCATCAAAAGACTTCAATAACTAATCCAAACAAATAAAAACTATAACATTAAATAAATTTGTAATTGATCTAAAACCAGCATTCTTTGCAGTTTGTGAATATTCCAGTGTTGAACACTTACCAAGTTCTACGATGGATTTCCGAAGTTCCAGCTCTGGAAAGACATACCAGTGGTACATTAGCACAACAATATGAGAATATTCACGATAACGACAATCAGAATCAAGAAGGAGCAGCTTCAGAGGCTGGAAATCTGAAGTAAATGCAGAGAGAGGATGGAAACACTCAGAGGCCAGGCAGCTGCACAGAGAGGAACAGAATTCATGGTTCAGCTTGATGGTCTCTCATCAGACCTGGAAACAGTCAGTGACAGGGGTGAGGCAGCTGTAGATGCAAACAAGGGAGATAGAACAAGAGGGCCAGTGTGTAATAGGTGGAGGGCAGGAGAGGGTAATGATGGGCAATGGGCCAAGGGAAGAAATACACTGTGGGTCTGGGGAAGGGTTAAACGGCAACAGCAAAATCATTCCCAACAGTTGCTGTTGGAGAATGTGGACACAGTGGTCATGCTGTGAAATGGTTGAACTCCGTGTTGAACCTGGAAAGCTGTGAGATGCCAATTAAAAGATGAAGTTCTGTACCTCAGCCTCTGTTGAGCTCCACCGGAACACTGCAGGAGAGCGAGGGCGGAGAGCTAACACTGGGATGGGACACAATGAAGATGACAAGTGACCAGAAACTCAGGTTCACACCTGAGAACTGAACAGAGATGTTCAGCGGTGATCACCCACTCGGCGCTCGGTCTCCCCACTGTAGAGGAGACCAAATACAGGAAACCAAGTTAAGAGAAGTGCAAGTGAATCAGTGTCCAGTTAAATCTCCTCCCACGGCACCGCCTCATGCAGACACAGGAGATGCAACATCTGCCAGTTTACTTCCTTACTTCCCACCTCCAGGGCCACAAATACTCTTTCCAGGGACAACATTTACTGCTGGAATTTCAGAGCCCACAGGGAAATGTGGATTTTGCACTGTTTCTCCAGAGAATGCTCTGGTTTTCCACTGAGGTTACAGCAGAAAACTGGGAGAATCCCCGCCGGATTTCCAGACCTGTACTGTTGTTATAACACACCTTTGATGCGTCTGTTTTGTTTCACATTCCAATAAATCACAGCAGAGTTTACGGCAATGAGAAGACAAATGGTCAGGACCAGTGGCAGGACCCAGTCAGGAACAGCAGGGAAGAGCTCATCTGTGGAGTAAAGACCAGTGAATGAGACAATGACAGTATCTGCAACACACACCAGGGGAATTCGTTCAGTAAAATTCCACGAGGTGGAAAGCCCACAGCTGCCCCAGCAGCCTCCTGCTGTAACCCAAGTGTTTACTGGAAGAACCAGAAATGGCAGCACTGGGGTTGTTAATGGCCTGTTGTAAATGGAGGCTCTGAGCACTTCATCACTGCCACTGATGTTTAGTATTGTAACTGCCTCTGGAAGGGCAGGAATTCCAACTCTGGGCACTTGCACAACCAAATTCATGTTTAATCTCACCCCTGAACTTGTGTTTTGGGACTGGTGGAAGCAACACCCCAAACTTTCCAACCACGTGACCCAGTGGGCACCCCAACATGGTCCAAGCCAGACAAGGCCACTCACATTGTTGGCCCTGCCTTTGGTGGGGTTGGCAGCAGTGGTTTGGACCGGGTGCAACACGACACATACATGGGGCACCTCACTCTCTCAGGGTCAACACTTGTCGACTACATTTGATTTATTCCACATTCAACACAACGTCCAAGGTGGTGCAGAGGCAGAAATGGACAGAAACAAGAACCTGGGGAAAACACAAAGAAAACCAAACTGTGGGGAAAGGAAGATCCAATCAAAGTGCAGAAATTCGAGGTAATAATATTAGTAAAAGAAGAAACACGGGATAAGTGAATGGGACTAAAAGCCACCGCCCCTCTCACCCACAGTCTCTGTGCCTGGATCCTAAAACACGCGGCTGCAGAGAGTGGACGGGTTCTGGATTCTGGAGCAGTTCAGTGGGCTGTGAGGTAACAAATCCAACATTGCCATTTGGGACAAATGGGGAACTGTGGACTGAGCGGCTCAACATCAGTTGTTGGGAATATTCTAGAATGCTTTATGAAGGAAATGGCCACAGGCGACCAAGGATGTCATAGGCCTTTAAGGCCCACTGTGTGGTCAACAATGTGGTGTGATGCCCAATCGCATTTTATTAACGTCCCCCTCAGTACATGAAATGGGGACTTAGGTAAAATGTGGTTGGGCATCACACCACATTGTTGCACTGCACACACAGCTTCTAGACCCTTGACATCACTGAACACAATGGGGAACGGAAATTAGTTCCTGGTCATCTGTGGTCAGGAGATGCAGACACAGAGACCTGGCATACAGCAGGCAAAGATGTGGAGAATTCTGTGCATTCCAGGCTGGCAAGTGTGAGCATCAGTGCTTGGGCTTCAGCTATTTCCAACAGATATTGAAATGACTCAGGTGAACGTATGGTGTGTAATGTATTCACATTTGCTGTGGGTCCAACACTGGATGAGAAGACAAGCTGAGGGTGCAATGAACCAGGTGGGATTAGTGTTGTGACCATAACAGTGATCTGTCTCAAGAAGAGGAGTGGGTTCAAAATATTCCCGGATACAAGATCCTCAGGAAAGGTGGGAAAGGGAAGGAAGGAAGTGGCAGCGTTGATTGAGGAGAACATTGCAGTGTGGAGAGAGAGAGAGGAAGTCCGAAAACAATCACGGACAGAATCGATGGATTTGGGGTTAGTTTCAAGTTCACATTTATGTTTACTGTTGCAGACATTATTACTCAGGGTATAAAAGTGAGCTTTTTGCAGCAGCAGGATAGTAATTTACAAACATGTTAAATGACAGCAGTGTGATTACACTGCAGGGACTCCTCCATCTCCCACCAGGAGCAAATCTGCAGGGAAATTACAGAGAGAGAGATACCAGGGGACTCTATCCCAATACAGATTGGGACGGCAATAACATTAGGAGCGATGAGAAGAGGCGTTTCTGGTGTGTTCAGGTAAACTTTCCTGATCAGTACATCTCTGTCCCAGTGAGGAAGGCAGCACGGCCGGATTGGCTCTAGAAGGTGAAGCAGAGCGAGGACTGGGAACAGGGAGAAGTAGTGAAAGTAGTATTGGAAGGGAATGAACACTGGAATTCCCCAGGGGTGGGAACCAGGACCACTGCTTTTCTTAATATACGTCAATGACCTGGACTTGGGTGTAAAGCACACGTTTCCCAAATTTGCACTTGACACAAACCATGGAACCTAAGAGAATACGAACAGATCTGAAGGAGCAGTAAACAGGGGAACGGGTGGATAGGTGGCAGAGAATTTAATGCTGGGAAGTGTGACGTGTTTCACCTTGAGTGGGACGAATGAGAGGAGACAATGTAAACTGGGGGGAACAATTATGTGGACAGGGTTTATTGAAAGTGGCAGGTGGGCTGAGAATTTGCTTAAAGAAGTGAATGGGATCTTTAACATTATAAACAGAGGCACAGTGGTGATGCAGTAGCTCAGTTACTGGACGAGTAATCCCGAGTCCAGGGTTAACATCCAGGGACCCGAGTTCAAATCCCACCACAGCAACTGTGGCATTCAAATTCAGTTGATACTTTGGAATTTGGAACAATAACCTGTCTAAGGAATGACGACCACAACAACCACTGGATTATTGTTGAGAAAAGGACATCCTCCATCCTTACCCAGCTTGGCCTATGCATGAGCTTGTCTCCTTGATGCCCCTGAAATGCATTGCCTGTCCTGCTCAGAGAAGGGATAACACTGGACAGACTAACTGACACTGACCTGGGCACCAAGTTCAGTCACGGCAAAATTGCTCTCAGCCAAGCTGACCATGCAAAGTTCTCCTCACAAACATCTGAGGACTGATATCCAAAATGGGAGAGTTACTGTCTGACCGAGTTATACTTTGGGTATGTATTGTCTCACTGGCAGCACAGGCACACCAGAGGTGCAGCACAGTAGTCTACAGGCTGGAAGGAACAGCCCCTGGAGTCCTGATCATTGGATCTGATGGCACCACTACCACCCTCTGACTCATTCACACAAGCCAATTTTGTACTCAGTTAGCGAGCTCACCCTGGATCCCACGTGATCTAATCTTCTGGAATGGCCTACCATGAGGGACCTCGTCAAAAGCCTTGCGAAAGTCCATGCTGGCAACATCCACCACCCTGCCCTCATCAATCCTCTTCGCCACCTCTGCTGGAGGCATCATGTTGAAGACGGCAGAAATTAGAGGATGATTGGTTGAACTTTAGCCACTTTGCAATCCATCTCTGTTAAGGCAATTCTATCTTAGTCATTTATTTCTATTCGTGCCATTGATGTGTCTGCCTTGTTTTCAAAGCTGTCTGCACTCAGACAAACAGCCTTCAGTTACAGTCAGTCATGAAAAGACAAAGTTGGAGGTAAACTCTTTGCACATGATGTCCCCACAACTATTTAGATCAAAGCTTTATCTACAGTCACAGTTATTCGATAGGCTGGAACACTGGTCCCAGCTCGATTCAAGTGAAGCCCAACCCAATGGAACTGCTCCCTCTTTCCCCATTACCGGTGCCAGTGCCCCATGAGTTGAAACTCATTTCTCCCACACTGATCATTGAGCCAGAAATTCAACTTCCTGATCTTTTTGACCCTGGGCCAATTTACACATGGCTCAGGTAGTAATTCAGATATTGTTAACTTAACGTTTCTGCTTTTTAAATTAGACCATATCTGCTTCTTCAGCAGAACCATTGCATTAGTCCTATCGATGTCAATAGTTCCCATGTGGGCCAATACAGCACGAACCATGTACATCAACGTTCTGGGGAGTGCTCAAATTTGTCCATTTAGGTGAATTGAGTTTTTAGGAAAATATCAGAGGGTTGAAAGTATTTGTGTCGAGATCTAACCTGGGTAGACAAGTTGTGATTTTAAATGGCCTTTAATGCAGTTACAGATTTAAAAGCTACTTAAACAGCAAGATTGGCACAAACCGTAAACTTTGCTGAAACACAATTTTCCCAGCAGAAGTAAGCTGTTGGCAAAACCATCACCAAGATAAACAAATGAACTGCTCAGTGAGCATTTGGGGGATAGTTTCGCATTCAGTAGAATTTAAATCACCTTTTTCCATCACTGATCAAACAATCGTTTACAAACCTGAAATCTTAATAATTGCCTCGTGTTGTATTTTCAGCTGTATGTTCCGGACAAGACACTTGAACCTGTTTGTTGACTGCCTCGTTACTCCAACGCTGCTCTCGACATTTATAAGATCTTCTGAGTCTTTGTGGGATCTTGTTTCTGCTTGTTCCAAAACACGTCCATCCTCACCGAACCACAGGATCTCTGGCTCAGGGTACCATCCACTGGATTTACACACAAGCTGGATTCCATCTCCATGATATCCCTTCATCTGAATCCGGGGTTCACTCCCCAAAACTGCAATGATCAACAACACACGGAGAAATTACACCTGTTGGGAAGAACAACTTGAGCTCACACAGCACTTTCTTGTTTAAAGTTGTAAAGCCTCACACAACCACCATTGCTTGATTTCTAACTCTTCCTGGTTCAGATGAAAGGACATCAACCTGAAACATTAACTGTTTCTCTCCCCACAGATGCTGCCTGACCTGCTGAGTGTTTCCAGCATTTCTGTTTTCATTTCACATTTCCAGCTTCTGCAGTTTTTTGCTTTTCAACTCTTCCTGCAGCCGGTGGGAAACATTCATTTAAATGCTCCTTATACTTAGCTTATCACAGTTTTGTTAGGATGTGAATTGAACGAGAATGTGACCAACATTGTTTCAAAACATGTTCAAAGATCAATCAATAAAAATTAAAGAATGGACAGAGCAGTGAGGGGAAGAGGTGACAACGATCCTGAGCCTGCTCTGATATTCAATAAAACAGAGCTGATCTGATCTCGTTCTCGATTCCCCTTTCCTCCCTGATCCTCAGAACCATTGATCTCCCCACTGTCCAACAACCTGTCTGTCGGTGCCATCCTTGAATACACTTAGTGACCCAACATCCACCTCCCTGGGGCAGGGAATTCCAAAGATTCACAACCTACTGAGAGGAGAAATTCTTCCTCACAGACAGTAACACAATGCAAAATGCTGGAACTGTGAAATACTCTGAAAATGATGGAAATAATCAACAGGTTTGACAGCATCTGTGGAGAGAGGAACAGAGTTAACGTTTCCAGTCCATGATCCGGCCTCAGCACTCTGAGAAAAGACCAAAGCCTGAGCCACTGTTTCTCTCTCCACATATTCCCCCTGTTCTGCAGGGTATTTCACAAGAAAATAGCAGGAGTCGGCCACTCAGTCCCTCAGGCCTGCACTTCCATTCAATATGATCACGGCTGATCTCTGCCGGTCTCAACTCCTCCTCTGTGCCAGTTCCCCAGGAGTCTCTATTCCTCGACAGAACAGCACAGGAACAATTCCCTGCATGTTCATATGTCTGTCTAAATGCCTCTTAAACATTGCTATCATACCTGCTTCCACCAACTCCCCTGGCAGCGTGTTCCAGGCACCAACAATTCTCTGTAAAAACTTGGCACGTGAATCTCCTTTCAACATTCCCCCTCTCACCTTAAAACTATGCTCACTAATATTTGACATTCCCACCCAGGAAAATGACTCTGTCTATGCCTCTCATAATTTTATATATTTCTATCAGGCCACCCCTCAGCCTCCGACGCTCCAGAGAAAACAATCCATGTTTGTTCAACCTCTCCTTACGGCTCATGCTCTCTAATCCAGGCAGCATCCTGGGGAACATCTTCTGCACTTTCTCCAAGGCCTCTACATCCCTCCTGTAACGTGGCAACAATACTCCACACATTGCCAAATGGAAGTTTTATACAGCTGCAACATGACTTCCCAACTTTTATGCTCGATACGCCGACCAGTGAAGACGAGCATACCGTACACCTTCTTTACCACCCCGTCTCCTTGTGTTGCTACTTTAAGGGAGCGATGGATCTGCACCCCAAGATTGCTCTGTACATCAATGTTCCCAAAGGTCCTGCCATTTAAGGTAAACTTTCCCCTTACATTTGACTTCCCAAAGTGCAGCACCTTACACTTGCCCAGATTAAAAACCATCTGCTATTTATCTGCCCACATTTTCAATGCGTCTCTATCCCGCTGAATCCTTTGACAACATTCTTCACAATCCACAACTCTGCCAAGTTTTGTGTCGTCTGCAAACTGCCCAGCTACATTTTCATCCAAATATTTATTTATGTAGATGTAGATACACAGTAGATATATATAGGCTCAGCACTGACCCTTGCAGAACACCACTGGTCACAGACTCCAATCGGAATAACATCCCTCCACCACTACCCTCTGTCTTCTATGGCCAAGCCAGTTTTGAATACAGTTTACCAGTCTCCTTGGATCCCATGTGCCTTAATCTTCTGGGTCAACCTACCATGAGAGGCCTTGTCAAAAGCTTTACAAAAGTCCACGTATACAACTTTCACCGCCCGACCCTCAATCATCATCTTTGTCAGCTCTACAAAAACATTAATCCAGTTTGTTAGACATTACCTGCTCCACACAAAGCCATGCTGACCATCCCCAATAAGTCTCTGCTTTTCCAGATGCCAGTAGATTCTATCCCAAAGAATCTTCTCCAACAACCTCCCTACCACTGATATACAGCCCACTGGCCTATAATTTCCTGGTTTGTCTCTGATGCCCATCTTTAACAGAGGAACAACACTGGTTATTCTCCAGTCTCTGGAATTTTGCTTGCAGCTAAAGAGGTTACAAAAATCTCTTTCAAGGCCCCAGCGATCTCCTCTTCCAAGAAAGATTTACAAGAATGTTGCCAAGAGTCGAGGGTCTGAGTCACAGGGAAGGGTTGGGCAGGTGAGGATTTTATTCTGTGGAGCCTAGTACACTGAGGGGTGACCGCAGAGGTGCTTAAAATCATGAGGGGCTGAGATAGGGAGAATGCACAGTCTTCTTCCCAGGGAGAGGGAGTCAAAAACAAGAGGGCATAGGTTTAAGATGAGAGGGAAGAGCTTTAAAGGGGACCTGAGGCACAACTTTTTCTATGCAGACGGTGGTGAGTACATGGAAACAGCTGCAGAGAAAGTGGTTTAAAAGAAATTTGGACAGTTGCATGGATAGGGAAGGTTAAGAGGGATGTGGGCCAAATGCAGGCAAATGGGACTACCTTAGATGGGCACCTTGGCCAGCATGCACGAGTTGGGCCAAAGGGCCTGTTTCCATGCTGTATGACTCTTGCCTCTCTCAATAACCTGGGATAGGTCCTATAAGGCCCTGGGGACTTGTCCATCTTAATGTTCTTCAAGAGTTCCAACTTCTTCTCCCTGATATCAAAATTCCCCTGAATATCAGACCCTCCCTGATCTCACTCTCCACCGTAACTTTCTCATTGGTGAATGCCGATGCAAAGCACTCATTCAGTACGTCACCATTTCCTCTGGCTCTGGGCATAAATTCCCTCCCTTGTCCTAGAGCAGTCCTTCCCACTCCCCAGTTACCCTCTTGTTTTTAAGGCATATATTAAGTACTGTGGGATTCTCTTTATCCTTCTTGACAAGGACATTTCATGCCTCTTTAAGCCCTCATGATTCCCTGATTAGGTTCTCTCCTGCTTCCTTTATACTCCTCAAAGGCCTTGTCCAATTTCAGCTTCCTAAAGATTACCTAGGCTACCTTTTCCTTTGTAACTAAATTAGCAACATCTCTCATCATCCAAGGTTCCTGAACCTTGCCATCCATGTCTTTCTTCCTCAGAGGAAGATGTTGATCCTGAGTTCTGACCAGTTGGCCTTTAAATATTTCCCACATGTCATATGTGGATTTACCCAATTACAGCTGCTCCCAATCTACTCTCCCCAGTTCCTGCCTGAGACTTTTCTCATTGCCTTTCCCCAATTTAGCTCTTTCCTCTGAGGTCCAATCTTATCCTTATCCATAACAATCTGAAAGCTTGTGGAGTTAAGATCACTGTTCCGGAAATACTCTCCTATTTAAACTCCAATCACCCGGACAGGCTCATTTCCCAATACAAGGTCTAGTATGGCCCCTTCCCTGGTTGGATTATCTACATACTGTGTTGAGAACTCCTGGATGCACCTAACACACTCTGCCCTACCCAAGTCTCTGCCACTAAGGGAGTCCCAAGTCAATATTGGGGAAATTAAGGTCACCCACTACAACTACCCTGTTGCTTTTACATCTTGCTATAATCTTCCTGCATAGCTGTTCCTCTATCTCCCAGTGGCTATTGGGAGGCCTGCAGTATAACCCTGTCAGAGTGACTGCACCTTATTCCTGAGCTCCACCCACATTGACTCAGTGGATGAGATTCCAGGAGGTCCTAAGTGCCGCGGTGACATTCTCCATGATCAGTAGAGCAGCTTCCCCGTCTCATTTATCTCCCTCTCTCTCATGTCTCAAACATCTCAATCCTGGAACATTCAGCTGTTCGTCCTGCCCTCCTCTCTACCAAGTCTCTGTAATAGCTGCAACATTGTAGTTCCATGTACTAATCCAGGCCCCAAGTTCATCTGCCTTACCCATAATACTCCTTGCATTCAAATAAGTACACTTCAGCTTATCAGCCCCACTGTGTTCAGTAACCTGGCCATGCCTGTCCTTACTTGAGCTAACCTCTACAGTCACCTCAATCCCTCCACTTGCTGAATCGCTGCACTGGTTTCCACCCCTCTGCCGCGCTAGTTTAAACTCTCCCGAGAAGCACCAGCACATCTCCTCATAGGGCAAGCCCTTCATCCCAGGAATCATCACTAACATTTATTGAGCTGCCTCCAAGGCAAATACATCTTTCCTGAAGGAAGGAGACCAACACTGTGCTCCAGGTGAAGTCTCACCAACATCCTGTACAATTGTACTGAGATGTCCCTGCATTCAACCCCATTCCCCTGAATCAGAAACACGGGAACAGGTTTGGTGGAACACTGGTTAAACAGCTTCCCATTGCTACCCTCCAGTTACTGCTAAATTTAGAAATGCAATCTGCAATCACATGTTCTTAATTATAAATCAATATTATTGGTTGAACGTTCTTTACTTTGTGCTGTTTTGAATATTTACTTTTAACGAGTCAGTACTGAAAATGTATTCCCTGTGAGATTTACTGCTGTATAACCGGTTACTGTGACTGAGCTAATGTCATGATCCTGAGGAATTCACTGCCTCACCCCTGGGAGCGGGAAAGGGTGTAGAACTCAAGAAGTATTTTGAATACTACACTAACTGCTGAAGAGTTTTATCTTTAAACCATTTGCCATGATTTGTAAAGACACAATCATATTCCTTTAAAGTTATTAATGTCAAAGTAAATATTTACTCACCTTCAACTCTCAGTTGAACTGTAGATTGTTTAGATTCAGTTCTGTCTTTAACTGAACATGTATATTCTCCTTCATCAAACCTTCTAACATTCTTTATTCTGAGGGAAATGTTTCCTTTGATCAGTTCGTCTTTAAACAGTTCCGTCCTCGCTCTGTAATCTTGGTGTTGAGTGAGGGGGTCATCTTGTCCATGTCTGTACACGTGGACTGGGGAGTCGAGACCTGATTTCAGCCACTGCACCACCATGCTGCTGGTCAATATATCTGGGACAAGCTGACATTCCAATACAACATCTTCACCCGCAACAGCTACAGAAGACTTGTCAAGTACAACTACAAGAAATTCACCTGGGGATCAATAAAATGAAAACAAAAGAATATTCAAGGAACTGACAAGGAAAAATAGATGACAACATTTACACAAGGAATGTTTGCTTCGTTCTGGGTGGTCAAAGACCAGAGATCGAGGGATGAAACTGGGAAGTGGACAATGTCACAGGCTGCAGACAAGATGCTGGAGGAACTCAACAGGTCAGGCAGCATCTGTGGAGGGAAATGGACAGCTGACATTTCAGGTCAAGACCCCTCATCTGGACTGAAAGAGCAGAGGTGAGACGGCCAGTATAAAGAGGTGAAGAGGGGGTGTGGGGCAAGAACTCGCAAGCAACAGGTGGATCCAGGTGAGGAGGGGTGATAGGCAGATGGAGGAGGGGAGAGGGGGAATAGTGACAGAGGCTGGGAGGTGATGAGTGGAGGTAACACGGGGCTGCGGATGATGGAACCGGATAGGACAGCAAGGTGGGGAGGGCAGTTGGAAACAGTGGGTTATGGAAGGAGTGTGGGGTCGATGGGCAGATGGAGTGGGTGGGGGGGAAAGAAACAGGGTGACGGGGGCTGGGGTGGGGGTAGGAGGAACTGGGTAGATCGAGAGAGAAAAGGGACAGAGGGGGAGCAGGTTACCTGAAACTGGAGAATTCAATGTTCATGCCATCGAGTTGGAGACTATCCAGGCAGAATACGAGGTGCTGTTCCTCCAGTTAGTGTTCAGCCTCACCCTGGCAGTGGAGGAGGCCGAGGACAGACAGGTCGGTGTGGGAATGGGGAGGGGAATTAAAATGGCTGGGAACTGGGAGCTCCAGACGGCCAGGTGGACGGAGCGCAGGTGCCTGGCAAAGCAGTTGCCTAGTTTGCACTTGGTCTCACCAATGTAGAAGAGGCCACATCAGGAACGTGGGCTGTTCACTACTGTTTTTTCCCATTTATAAATATGCTTGCTGCGAGAGAGATACCAGAACTAAACAGATGCAGGTTCCATGAAACATGATGACAATTTACTGACACTGTGGAAGTTAGCAGAGGTTGTTTCACCAGATACAGAATCTGAGAGTGTTGAACAGGATAGAGGCTGAGAAACTGCTTGCAAACTGGAGAATTGAGTCCACCGGCGTATAGACTTAGAATAAGGGGTTAGGTGAGGATAAACTTCCTTGTAAGTCTTTGTAATTCTCCATCACACCCATGAGGTCAAGAACAAGCTCTGATTTTAGTGAATTATGAAGAAGGTTCCAAAGGTTGTTCGGCCTATCCTGGTTCCTCTTTTCTGCTTGTGTTAATCTATCTGTCAGGAAAACTCTTTCCAGACAAAGGGTATTCGACCTGAAACATTAACTCGGTTTCTCTCCCCACAGATGCAGCCTGAACTGCTGAGTATTTCTTGCTTTATGTCAGGGAAGCTATTGCCTCAAAGTTGATCTTAAACGCAACATTTCTGTGCATTAATTGATTCAATGAGAAAAATCACTCCCGGTAAGAAGAACGGCCTTAGTCCAGATTGTGTGCAGGCTGCCAACCCTTCCAGTTCTAGACATCTGGGGCGCTGAGAGCGGGAGGATCCCACACATGCGCAGCATCATCCAATGGCAATGCCACTAGCTGGGCAGCCGGTGAACCCGCTGGTCAGGCCAGCTCCACCATTACTTCAGCAGCCCCAGGCTGTGCAGTCTGGCACCGGGGACCTGTCTCAGGTCGGTGTTCTCAGTAACATGCTCACTCACTGCGGCGGCTCACACTTGGGCCCCAGCCCCACCCCCACCCCCACACCAGCCCCACCCGCACCCACTGACATCCAGGCCAACCCTCACCCAACTCCCCATCAATCTCCTGGCTGAGACTCACCCAGACATCCCCCTGAACCCAAGGTCACCCCCAGCTCCACCAAACCCAGCTCCAGCCTGACCCTTTCCAACCCACAGCAACTACTGACGCTCTCTCCATCCACCAGTCCCGAAGGATCAGCTCACATTGACTGATGCCTCATTGCTCCCCACACCAGTCCCTCTCCCCTTTACCCACCCTCCTCCTACCCCCAGAACCAGACCTGCAACCTGGACCCTGACCTACCCGTTTCTCGGGACATGCTCCCCAATGGCAGAGTGCACTGAGGACAAGTTTTGAACAAGTGAGTGTGACTCTCAGGTGCACAGAGACCAAAATGTGCAGATTTTACAGAGAAGGTGCCTGAACAAGATGTTTCTGACCCGCTGCTCACTGCCTGTTTAACGTTTCCTTACAGACGCCAAATAATTTATAAGCCATGAATTTGGTCCAGAGCCTTATCACAAGATCACAAGGGCGCAGAAGCAGGCCATTTGGCCCATCGAGTCTGCTTCAAGGAAAAGGGAAAAAAAGAAATGAGAAATGGGGGGGGGGGGGGGGCGGGGGGAGAAACCTATTCTAATCCCAATTTCCAGCCTTATCCCCATATCCCTCGATACCCTGACTATTTAGATATCTATCTATCTCCTCCATGAACGCCCCCACTGATCTGGCCTCCACTGCTGGACGTGGCAAGGAGTTCCACAAATTCACCACCCTCTGGCTAAAGAAATTTCTCCTCATCTCTGTTTTGAAACTGTACCCTCTAATTCTAAGATTGTGCCCTCTGGTCCTGGACTCATCCACCAAGGGAAACAGCCTAGCCACATCTACTCTGTCCTTTCCTATCAACATTTTAAATGTTGCTATGAGGTCCCCTCTCATTCTTCTGTACTCCAGTGAGTACCGTCCAAGAGCCGACAAATGCTCATCATACATAAACCCTTTCATTCCTGGAATCATCCTCGTAAATCTCCTCGGAACCCTCTCCAATGTCAGCACATTCTTCCTAAGATATGGGGCCCAAAACTGCTCACAGTATTCCAAATGAGGCCTCACTAGTGCCCCATAGAGCCTCATCAACACTTCCTTACTTTTATACACTATACCTCTCGAAACGAATGCCAACATAGCATTCACTTTCTTTACCACCGATCCGACCTGGTGGTTAACCTTTAAGGTATCCTGCACGAGTACCCCCAAGTCCCTTTGTACTTCCGTACTTTGAATTTTCTCTCCTTCTAGATAATATCTGCCCGCTTATTTCTGCTTCCAAAGTGTACAACTGCACATTTCTCAACATTGAATCTCATCTGCCATTTCCTTGCCCATTCTCCTAAACTGTCTAGGTCTCTCTGCAACCTTCCTGTCTCCTCAATACTCCCTACTCCTCCACCTATCTTGGTGTCATCCGCAAACCTAGCCACGAAACCATTTGTTCCATCATCCAAATCGTTAATGTACAAGGTAAAAAGAAGCAGCCACAACACCGACCCCTGCGGCACACCACTAGTAACCGGTAGCCAACCAGAACGAGATCCTTTTATTTCCACTCTTTGCTTCCTGCCAACCAGCCAATGCTCCAGCCATTCTGTTATCCTACCTCTAACTCCATGACCTCTCATCTTATTAATCAGTCTCTTGTGAGGCACCTTATCGAAGGCCTTTTGAAAGTCTAAATACAGAACATCTACCACCTCTCCCTTATCCACTCTACCTGTGATTTCTTAAAAAAACTCCAATAGGTTGGTCAGGCAGGATCTTCCCCTCACAAAACCATGTTGGCTAGGACCTATCCTGCCCTGCGCCTCTAGGTATTCCGTAACCCCATCCTTGAGGATAGATTCCAATAACTTTCCCACCACTGACATCAGACTACCAGGTCTGTAATTTCCTTTATGCTGCCTCCCTCCTTTTTCATACAGTGGAACGACATTTGCGACCCTCCAGTCCTCCGGAACCATGCCGGAATCTGTCGATTCCTGGAAAATTATCACCAATGCCTCCGCTATCTCTAAAGCCACCTCCTTCAGAACCAAGGTCTGGTGCAAACCAAACTTTGTTTTTATTTTATTTAATAATTTACAGGACTTGCTCATCAGCTCTTCCTGAGGATATAGCGATGAGCTGCTGCAAATGAACTGCCATGTAACTTCTGGTGAACACCTCCCACTGTTGGGGAGGGTGTTCCCAGAATTAAACCCACTGATGGGGAAGGGATTCCTACACAGGGAGTGCCTGATCCACAAATTTCACTGATGGTAATAGAACAAAACCCAGCAAGGAATCTCGGAATCTGCAGAAATCTGGGATCGCTGGGCTTTATTGGTTTCCCCATGGGTTACATGAAGGTTGCAGCAGAAGTCACTGTGAGAGTCAGATGGAACACAAGAAAATTCAGCACTCTCATACATTTTGATATATTGATACAAATAAAAGCCAGTCATTTTACCAAATAAGGGGTATGTTAGCAAACAAAATTCTTCTAATTGCAAAATCCAACCTGCATGGAAATTGGAATGGGACATTCATTCATCATAATTAAGTGCTGTGGACAAGTGTGTAACAGAAACTGTTTTTAATAAACTGTGAATCTTCTAACTCCATGCATCACCTCCATGAGATAAATATAATCGGACAAGATGTGTTCATTACCCTGGACTGAGATGAGAATCCCATACAGTAACAGCACAGTGCAGTGAACCACTCCCATCTCAGCAGGAGACTCAAAACCTGAGGGAAAGAGAGAGAGAAGTGTCAGTTCCATTATTGGTGGGAAGCTGTGAGACCCCCGTCGTCACCACCGGTGTTCACCACCCCCACTCACTGTTGACCTGGGAAGAAAGTTCCCACCTTGTGCAGAGTGACCAAGGCCAACTTGCTGGGCAAAGGAACATTGAGCCTCTGTCTGCCATTAGAATCTTCCACCTGTCATGTGGATCGGGATCAGGAACAAGCCTTGCTCGGGAATGCTTGGAACATCTTCACAGTCACTTGTCGTCAAACCTGCAAAGACACAGGGAACGTTTTTCACTCAGAAATATAGGAACTGCACAAATAGTCAAACTATTGTAAAAGGTTTTAAGAATTGGATTAGTACAAATACTTAAATAAATTAAAACATTAAAAAGTTAATTGAAACCTGTCACAGTATCAGATCAGTGGAGATACTGTTACTGTCTGGGTTTAACCTGGCGGACGTTTATTGAGAAGATTTTTCCACAACTTTGTGACCACCATTAGCCAAGTCCAACAGGGAGTGCAGCTGGGAATATGTTGGCGAGAAGCTGCCAGGAAGCTTTGGATTCCTGGATTCTCGTGTATGTGTGGGAATCCTGAAGCTGGGGGCACAGAGAGCTGCCACTGTTGGCAGAGGCTCTGAGGGGGTGAGGATGGTGCTGTGATCAGGCCTCCAGCAGGCTGGAAGGTCTGCTGATAGCCCAACACTGGGAGAGTGAACCTGTACTGACAGAGCGACAATCTGCCGTCCTCCGTCAGGATGAAAGTGCTGGTTCTCCCAACACTGGTGCTGTGACAGTTATACATTCACAGGGTCATATAGCACAGAAAAAGGCCCTTCAGCCCATATGTGTCCATGCTGACCAAGGTGTATATTCAAGCTCATCCCATTTCCCAGCACTTGGCCCATATCCCTCTAAAAGTAGACCTGTCCACATCCTTCTTAAATATATCTCATGTACCTGCCTCACCCACTGCCTCTGGCAGCTGGTTCCGTATAACTACCACCCGCCGTGTAAAATGGTTGCCCCTCAGGTTCTCTTTAAACCTTTCACCTCTAATCTTAAAACTACGTCCTCTAATTTTTGATTCTCGGGCGCTGGAAAAAAAGACTGCTCACCCTATCCATGCCCCTCATGATCTTATATACCTCTCTGTGATCAGCCCTCAGTCTCCTACGCTCCAGGGAGTAAAGGCCCAGGCTGTCTAACCTCTCCCTATAACTCAGTCCCTCCAGTCCTGGCAACATCCTTGTTCTCTCATGTGTGGCCACAGCCACCTCCCCAACCTGCTGCCCCTCTTGCTGACCTGGTGCTGCCCCCAGCTGGGCCAGCTCGGTGGCAGTCACAGGCGAAGCACGGTGTAGGAACAGTCGGACAAGGAAACCAGCCTGCCGTAAGGTCCCTAAAGCAGTGAATCAGGACCTCTATGGGAGGCCAGATCACCAAATGCAGGTCACCCCTGAGGGCCACTCACAGGATACCGAAGCACTGAGCTCCCTGAGGGCCTCGCCAATGCCGTTCCCACTGCGTTCCAACCTTACACCTGTCATGGAGTCCAGCAATGGTGCACCAACTTCCCACAGTTTCCCGGCAGTGACAACAGGAAATGTGCTGGTGAACTTGCAGCAGGTTGGACCCGGTGCAGGTTCAGTGACTCCGTTCGTCTGAACGGAGAGGCAGGGCTGCAAGGGAGAGAGGGAAGGATTAATTTATTCCTTCTTTTGAATTAATTGAATGCTTCATTGTATCTGAATTTCAAAAATATGTTAATAGTGTGACTAATAGATGTTACATCCCCTACCGTTACTGTGGAGGGAGAGGGGGAGGGATGAGTGGACCAGTGGCGTCACGGAGAGAGTGGGGAGAGCAGAAAGCAGAATGGGGTGGGGAGGGGAAGATGTGGCTGGTGGTGGGATCTGAGAAACTGAAAGGAATGGCGTCATTTCGAGAGACAGGGTGGGAGGAGGTGTGGTCTGTCGGTGTTGATGCTACACAGGGACCTCCCCTTCCCACACGATTTAATTTTGGGACCCCCACAACACCCTGTCCACTTCTAACCATCAAACCCCTGAATGATGTTTCAGATTGGCACCAAGCCCGCTCTCCGCCTTCTCTGTTCGACAGCAGAGCTCCGACTGGTTCAGCGAGCGACTGAGGCACAAACTGTGCAACAAGACACCATCCCATCAACAGACAAATAACGTGGGCAGAAGCGGGGGGAGGAGCGGGATTTCTCCGACAAACTCGCCACCATCAGTGTCCGGGAAGCCCC
Organism: Pristis pectinata; assembly: GCF_009764475.1. Lineage (NCBI taxonomy): Eukaryota > Metazoa > Chordata > Chondrichthyes > Rhinopristiformes > Pristidae > Pristis > Pristis pectinata. Next base: position 15,790,600 of record NC_067438.1, on the reverse strand, counting down.
CGCCCGCCCAGTGAGCGACACTTTCAGCGCAGGGAACCGACGGCCTCGCAGCCAATTCCCGCCCGTCCCAGACTGAAAGTCGCCGCTGGGAACAAACCAACCCCGGTATCCGGACACTTTTCCCGAGGAGACACCGACTGCCGCCTCCCTGACCCGCAGGATCTCCCGCTCGCCCCATTCCCCTGAGCGGACAGACTCGCCGCTCCGGCCCCGGGAACGAAGCGGAGCCTCCGCCGGGGCCGGCCCGGGGCAGCGCGTTTCCCTTCCGCTGGCAACTCGGAAAGTGACCGCTGTCTCCCAGCCGCTCCCGTGCGGTGAAATGTTCCTGAGCCCACTCACCTGATCAGTCCCGGGAGCAGCCGCTTCAGAGGGGCCGAGACCCTCCTCGAGCAGAAGGTGCCCGCTCCCCGCGGGGCAGTTTGTCACCTGGGCACAGCAACAACGTGAGACGGCTTCCCCAGTGTGGAGCGAGGAGCAACGGCGACCACCGCCCGGGGAAAGAGGAAGATAACTAACTTCCGCAAAATGGATGCTGTAAATGGGCGGGACGGAGAGAGTGAAACTGTGCAAGGGATTGGGTGTAGCTGCGATCATTCGGGCCGGGCCGGAATTGTTGTAAAACTCTGACAGACAGACTCTGCTGCAGTTCAGAGACGGAGCGTCCCAGCACTTTCCCCTGGGCGCTGTGTTTTACGCGCAAACGGCAATACTTGGCCCTGCTGCGCGCAGGGGTGGGATCCTGACCTCCGCTATTTATGCGTTCTGGGAAGAGCGTTGCGGCGAGGGCAGCATCTGGCCGGGGGAAAACCCACAATCACCCTGGAATCAAGCCCGACACAGGGTGCGCCCTCATCCTCCAGGCTACGCAGGCTGCCCCCGACGACACTGCCTCTGTCCCTCCCCCACTCGAAACAAGTCTCTCCTGCCCTCAAGGCTGAGCTCCGGGACCTGCTGAGACAGGAAGTAGCCCATCTCCGCCCACAGGAACCTTCACCCACTGGGTGGCAGACCTGCAACATACTGAAGATGCCCTGACTCAAACGGTGGCAGAGCTGACGGCCGTCAGGATGGTCGGCCTGCAGAATCAAATAGCCCTGGATTACCTACTCACTGCTGATGGTGGTACCTATGCAGTGATTGGTCAGGAGTGCTGCACATTTATCCCTGATGAGTCAAGGAACGTCACCCACTTGGCTGCTCACATTCGGGACTCGGTGGCTAAAATTCAAAAAGCGAGGGACCAGCTCCTCCAGCATGACATCTCATGGGGAAACTGGTGGCCTTTTGGGTCTCTGGGGGGATGGTGGGCAACTGTCGTCCGCTGGGTGACTGCTCTCATTCTCGTTGTTATTGCTGTCTGTATATTATGTTGTGCTTGCCAGATTATCAAGAACACGTCTGCCTTTCATTAGTGCTGTATATTAACCTAAAGTTTAAGTTTAGAAATAGTTGTCACCATGATTTATCGGTCTGTTAAGGGTAAGACTTCTATTACGATATATGGGTTTTCTTTTCACTGTATTTCCATGTAATGATTGTCGGGTGGTGTGACTTCCGAGGGGTGGATTGTATGGTGAAGGGTCATGGCTGTCACATGACAGCACTGCCCCTACCTGGTCAGGAGACACACCACTGCCAAATACGGTTTGGCCCCACCCCACCCATCAGTTCACACCTGACCATTGGCCTTTGTAAATTACCTGGGCTGTACCCACCAAGTCCTCCAGCAGCATAAGGAGTGCCACATGTGCTCGGCTCTCTCTCTCTGTCTGCTCCGAGGGATTCACCCTGCTTTGCTCCAGGGCGAGCACTGGAGAAATCATTGGTGAGGTGTGCACCTTTAAGGGTTGGGGGCATCTTAGTTAATGTCCCTAGTTGCATAGAGCCGTGCCTGCACTGAGCCAAGGGGTGGCGGGGATTGTAATGGCTTTTCCTTGATTGTCTGTACCCAGCTCGTTGTGTGTGTGTGTGTGTTTTACCCCTGTTGTGATTTTCCCACACTCACTATAAACTGTGCACGTGTGTGTGTGTTATTCCGGTTACCATTTTCCCTTGTTTGTCTTTGTAAATAAAATCCTTTCCTGCCAGACTGTGTTCAGAGTCATTTACTTCTGAGATCCTCCGGATCTGCCTTCTCACTCACACCACCAATACTGTTCCAGTGGAGACAGCGTTTTATCTCGGCCAGTGCGGGTCATTCCCGGTGTCACGTCAGACGCTACTGGTGAAACACCGGGGCACCATCACAGCCCCTGCGCTGCCTTTCCACCCTCCTTCCTCCCGTTTGTCTCCTCTCCCCTCCAGACCCGAATCTGGTCCTCGTCCCCCTCCCCTTGTACCCTGACGATATCAGCCTCAGGCCCCTCCGCCTTCTGCCTCTCCCAGAATCCCCACTGGGTCTACAGCTGCCTCCTCCACAGCCTGATGTGTGGAGCTAGTCCCCAACCTCCCGCATCCTCCTGCTCCGCCTTGTTGCCTCTCCCGACAGCTGCTGTCACCTTTCCCGTCACCACTGCCCTGCGTGTCTGTCGCCTGGACTACCTGTTGCCTCTTCTCCCCGTTCTTCACCTGCTGCCCTGGTCATGAGTCGCCTTCCAGCCCAGCCCAGTGTACAGCCGTGTACCCCAAAACATAACCACTGTCCACATCAATACCCGCTCTTTAGTCCACTCTCAGTTCCAAGCTCATATCAGGGCCACCGACTCAGCCGCCTGTGCACAGTCAGTTCCAGGCAGTGCTCCCGGATACAGCCTCTCCCAGCGACTCCCGCCCACCCTGCCTCGGGAATGCTGTCAGAACAGCTTCTGGATCCAACCACACACTCTTCCACATCTGAATTTACTGTGGGCTCTTCCCGCACTCACCCCTGGTCTCGAACTCTGCTCAGTGCACTGCTGTTTCTCCAGTGTGACTGAGATGGTCCGTGAGGAAGGGAAGAACCTGAATACGTTTTCCAGTTCGACCCCGACCCTGCAGGAGCAGTGTGCTGAGAGACGGGGCTGACTGACCGAACCATTTCAACTGGACTATCCAACAGCAGCTGGGCCATGTGCACTCTGTTCAGAAGGTGAGGGGATGGGGACTGACATGTAAAATGTTAAACTCCCGCCTGGCCCCGTTGGGATTTCAGCTAAACTCTCAGTTGCATTTTATCAGACACCCTGTGATAACATCACGACTTCCAAAGGGACTCCAAAGCTCAAAATCAGGGAGTCAAAAGCCTTGAGCAACATCTTTTCACCTTCTGGAAAGACGTCTTTTCACAACCTAGAACTGCAGATTCATTTGCTGATCTAAAAGCCTCTTGAACGCCCCTGTTGAATCTGACTCCACCACCGCCCCTGGCAGCATCTTCCAGGCACCGACCTCTCTCTGTGTAAAGTAACATCCCCTTTAAACTTTCCCTTTCTCACCTTAAACCGATGTCCTCTTGCATTCAACATTTCCACCCCGGCAAAAAGACTCTGCATCTCCGCCCTATCTCTGCTTTTCACCATTTTATAAACCTCCGTCAGGTCTCCCCTCGGCCTCCGACCCCCCAGAGAAAACAACCCAAGTTTGTCCAACCATGATGCAAGTTCACGAGGGGCATAGACAAGGGGAGAGCACATCGTCTTTTTTCCCCAGGGAGGGGGAGCTAAAAACAAGAGGGCAAAGGCTTAAGATCAGATGGGGAGATGTAAAAGGGACATCGGGGGCAGCTTCTTCATGCAAAGGGTGGTGTGTATTTGGAATGAGCTGCCAGAAATAGTGGGTGAGGCGGGCACATGAACAACGTTCAAAAGTCATCGAGATAAGTCCATGGATGGGAGAAGTTTAGACGGCTATGGGCCAAACGTGGGCCAATCGGACCAGCTCACTGGTTAATTCCGTCAGCATGGACCATTTGGGCCGAAGGGCCTGTTTCCATGCTGTGTGACTCTGTGACTCTTTGACCCTCCTTCCAGCTCATCCCCCCTGATCCAGGCAGCATCCCGGTCAACCTCTTCGCACCCTCTCCAAAGCCCCCACATTCGTAAAAGCAACATTTAAGATTCCTCCCCAAATGTTCCAATCTGTCTCCCAAAACACCGGTTTCAATTCACGAATCACCAATTTCCCCAAATGCCAACTTCTCTGGGAAACGTGGGAATCCCATAGCTGGGATGGAGACACTCACACTTCTTACCCCGTCCCCTGGATTCCACCGGCCACATCCGGCATTTTCTCTCGCAACTCAGTGCCAAAGGAACGAAATAGAACACATTAATGCCCAGGTAACAGGAAACAAATTCCATGCCGGCACTTTCAAAACATAGAATAATCAATTAATTTCCACAGTGAAAAACTTTTAACACATAATTCCAAGAATAAAGGGAAAGAAAAGGTGGATAGACGGGTCCCCACACACTCACACAGCTTCTTAAAGAGACACCACCACTTGCAAGGTGAGAGTCTCACCAGTTTGTTTCACATAAAATAGTGGATTCTTTCACTCGGTTGCATCCGATTCCCTCTGGAGCGCAGGATTAATTCAACCTTCTCCAAACACAGACTTAAACGTACAACAGCTTTTCATTTACTTTTCTTTCATTTTCATTCACTGATTCACGTCGTCCCCTCCCCCTCCCCTACAAATCAAAGTGAATTCACAAGTTGTACATGAGATGCAACACTGTAAACTTTTAAACCATTTCATGATTCTTCATTTATTAACAATCAAGTTTTTTAAATTTCAAAAATAGACTTTATTCACAATAAAAATATATACAAAGGAAGAAGCAGTGCAAAAAAGTTTTACATTCAGTGGTGTAAACTTAAAAAACCACAAACACAGCACCATTGCCCCTCACGTGGCCCCTTGAGGTGATCCCCTTTTCATTGTTCGAGGGGCCTCCCCACCCCCTCTGCCCTTCCATGTGCGGTAGGGGAAGGAGCCCAGATTGTGGTCCTACCCCATAGAGCCTTGGCATTGGCTGCATCGAGCTTCAGTGCATCCGTCAGCACAGACTCCTGCAGCCGGGACTGTGCCAGCCGGCAGCGTTCCCTTACGGACATCTCACTGAGCTGGGAGACCAACAGCTTTCAGGCAGATCAAAGGGCGTCCTTCACCGAGTTGATGACCTTCCAGCAGCACTTGATGTCTGTCTCGGTGTGTCCCTGGGAACAGTCCGGAGATCAGAGAGTCCTCTATGACACAGCTGCTGGGCATGAACCGGGACACAGACCCGTGCATCCGTCTCCACACCCTCTGCAAACCCACAGTCTGCAAAGAGGTGGGTGACCGTCTCCTCCCCACCACAGCCGTCCCGAGGGCAGCACGCACTGGGGGTGATGTGTCGTCTGTAGAGGAAAGCTCTGACTGGGAGGGCACCTCTCACCAACAGCCAAGCGAGGTCTTGGTGCTTGTTGGCCAGATCTGGTGATGAGACTTTCTGCCAGATGGTTTGGGCCGTTTGCACCGGGAACAAACCCACAGAATCCACAGTGTCCCTGTCACGCAGTGTCTGCAGGACATTCCGCGCTGTCAACTGCCTGATGGACCTGTGGTCAAACTGTTCCACAAAGGACAGGTAGTGCGGAAATGTCCAGCTGACTGGGGCGTTGGGCGGTAGAGGGGCCGAGCCCATCCTCCGCAACACCAGGGACAGGAAGAACCTCAGCACGTAGCGACACTTGGTGCCCACGTACTTGGGGTCCACACACCGACTGATACAGCCACACACGAAGGTGGGGATCAGGATGAGGGCAACATTGGATACACTTTTGCCCCCATTCTCAGGGGACCTGTGCATCGTGACCTGTTGGATTCGCTCCATCTTGGACCCCCAGATAAACTGGAAGACATCCCAGGTGATTACCAACGCGGAGGAGTGGGGAACAGGCCAAACTTGCGCCAGGTACAGCAGCCCTGAGAGCACATCGCACCTGATGACCAAGTTCCTCCCAGTTATTGGCAGAGAACACCGTTCCCACAGACCCATAACTCAGGTCTCCCCTCAGCCTCCGACGCTCCAGAGAAAACCACCCAAGTTTGTCCAGCCTCTCCTGATAGCACATGCCCTCTAATCCAGGCAGCATCCCGGTGAACCTCCTGTGCACCCTCTCCAGAGCCTCCACACCCTTCCTGTAACAGGGAGACTAGAACTGCAGATGATATTCCACGTACAGCCTAACCAAAGTTCACACGGAATCTGGTGTTATCCTTTGGTACATCTGACATTAACATTAACAGGGGACTTAACTGTCCTGGATAGGGATGAGGAGGGGGAATGGGGGGGGGGGTTTGGGGATGTGGCTGGTGGGGGGGTGGGGAGGAAGGTGTGATGGGGAGGGGTGTGGGAGTGGGGAGGGAGGTACGGAGGGGGATGGAGAGTTGTGTGGGGACGGTGGTGAGGAGGGGGATGGGGACGGGTGGGGGATGGGGAGGGGTGTGGGGATGGGGAAAGAGGTGGGGAGGCATGTGTGGATGGGGTGGGAGATTGAGAAGTGGATGGGGAGGGGTGTGGGAGTGGGGATGGTGGTGAGGAGGGGGATGGGGAGGGGTGTGGGGATGGGGGTGGGGAGGGGCAATGGGGAGGGGTATGTAGATGGGGTGGTGTTATGTGAAAAGCTTCTTTCAGGTCTTAGCAGTACAGGAATTCTGGACACAGTCTTCTAAGTTAAAAAGAACTTTATTACAAATACAAACGCGAGAACAGGCTGCGGCGGGAACGGATGAACACTCGCACGCACGCACTCGGGTAATCGTGAAGCAAACTTCAGGGAATCGCAACCAGGATGAAACACACACACACACACACACACACACACACACACACACACACACACACACACACAGTGAAATAATGACCAACAATCAGGGAAAACACAATACAGTGCTTGAACCCCCTGGCCTGAACAAGCAGAGGCTCTAAGCTACGGGGAATCTACTAAAAATGCTCCTAAACCCCTGGGAGAGTGCACACTCTTACCACTGGTCCTTCAGCACGGTTTCGACCCTGGCAGCAATCAGCAAAGAGACAGGAGCAGACAAATGCATCAGCTTTTATGCTGCTGGAGAGTTGGGTGGAGACCTTAGCTCGTTGATTCAAAGAAGCCAATGACCTGGGGTCAAAGACAAAGCTCTGTTACAAACCAATACCTGACTCCATACCTGATGGGTCAGGGTGGGGTCAGACCTTGATTGCCAGTGGTGTGACTTCTGACCCAATGAGCAATGTTGTCATCCAACCAGATGAGGTCAGTGTTGCCACAGTCACGTGGCGGCCATGTGCTTTCATGGTACAGGTGGGAGATGGGGAGGGAGGTGGGGATGGGAGTGGGGTGTGTGGATGGGAATGGGGGTTGGGGGTTGGGAGGGGGAATGGGGAGCGGTGTATAGATGGGGTGGGAGATGGGGAGGGGTGTGTGGATGGGGTGGCAGATGGGGAGGAGGATGGGGAGTGGGTATGGGACGGGAGAAGGGGAGAGGGGTGGGGACGGGTGTGGGGATGGGAGGGGGAGGGGTGTGGGGATGGGGGTCAGGAGGGGATGGGAGATGGGGAGTGGTGTGGGGATGGGTGTAGGGAGTGGTAATGGGGAGGGGTGGATGGCGAGGGTGTGGTGAGAGAGACGGTGGGCCCTGTCGAGGCGGCCTGGTGTGTGGTGTGGACAGAGGAGGGGGGTTGTTGGATGTAGTGGGAATGGTGAGGACGGGAGTGCACGGATGGTGCAGGGGGAGGGGGGGTGGCTGGTGCAGAAACGCAGTTCATGTCCAAAGATACAAATTAGGAGCAGGACTGGAGAGCTCAGTTATAGAGTCACACTGCAGGGACACAGGCCCTTCGGCCCACCTTGTCCGTGCCGACCAAGGTGTCTACCTGAGCAGGTCCCATTTGCTGGTGTTTGGCCCACATCCCTCTAAACGTTTCCTATCCACGTAGCCGTACGAATGTCTTTTAAATGTTATAACTGTACCCTCCTCAACCACCTCCTCCGGCAGCTTGTTCCACACACCCACCACCCTCTGGGTGAAAAAGTTGCCCCTCAGGTCCCCTTGAAATCTCTCCCCTCTCACCTTATAAATGTGCCCTCTAGTTTTACACTCCCCGACCCTGGGGAAAAGACTATCCACCTTACCAAGACCCCTCATGAAACCTCCATAAAGTCCCCTCAGCCTCCTTTGCTCCAAGGAAGACAGTCCTAGCCTGTCCAGTGTCTCCTTGTAACTCAAGCCGTTCATTCCCGAGAACATCCTTGCAAATCTGTTCTGTATGACATCCCTCCTACAGCAGGTCGACCAGATCTGCACACAGCACCCCACGTATAGCCTCACCAACGACATGTACAGCTATAACGTGACGTCCCACTTCTGGTACTCAGTGCCCGAGAAGGGGAGCAGGTCCGTCACTGTTTGTCAAAGATTGTGTTACCTCAGGACTGAGGGAAGGTTTCCTGGAAGGCTCCTCAAACGAGTCCACACGGGTAGAGATTAACAGCAAAAAAGGTGTCGTCATTTTGCTGGGATGTATTACAGACTTCCCAGCAGTCAGCAGGAGACAGAGGAACAGATATGTGGACAGGAAACAGAGAGACGTCATAAAAATAGGGTTGTCGTACGGGGGGACTTCAATTTCCCAAATATGAACTGGTTACCTTGGAGTTAAAGGCTCAGAGGCTGTGGGTATCTGAGGTGTGTCCGGGAGAATCATTGACACATTGTGTAGACAGACCAACGAGGGGAGGGGCATTACTGGACCTTGGGGAATGAAGCTGGTCAGATAGACAGAGTGTCAGTGGGGGAATGTTTCAGATACAGTGACCAGAACTCTCTCTGTTTTAAAGTTGTTCTGGAAAGGATAGGGAGGGACCAATCATCAAGGTCGTAATCTTGGGGAGGGTCAATTTCATTAATGTAAGGGAGGAACTGGCAAAGGTAGACTGGGAGCTTCGAGTCGCAAGTGGGTCTACATCTGTACAGTGGGGAACATTCAACGATAAAAGAACAGGAGCTCAGGGTCATCGCGTTCCTGTCAGGGTAAAAGACAGGACACTAAGCACAGGGAACCAAGGATGTTGAGAGACATCGAGGGTTGGATAAAGAGAGAAAGGAACCATGTGACAGGTAGAGGGAACTTTCGTCAAGGGTATAAAATGTGTTGGGAGGTGCTTAATCAGGATACTAGCAAGGCACGGAGGGGTCACGAGATATCAGTGGCAGACAGGATTAAGGAAAATCTCAAGGCATTCTGTAAGTACATTAAGGGTAATAGTATAACCAGGGTAAGATGAGGGCCCATGAGGGACAATAGGGCATCGGTGTCAGGAACCAACAGGTAGAGCTGAGGTTCGAAATGAAGACTTCTCATCGGTACTGACAAAGGAAAGGGACTTTGTATTTGGAGAATTCAGTGAAGGGGAAGGTGAAAGTCTAATGCAGGTCTCCATAAATAACGAGGAGATACTCCGAGCCTTAGTGGTGGATAAATCCCCAGGACAGGATGGGATTTATCCCAGGCTGCTGTGTCAGACTGGCAACTTTGTCAAATATGATTTACCTTTCATAAAGATGCCATTATATTCAGCTTTCTGAAATGATCCGTTATTTCCTCTTTGATCATTGACTCGAGCATCTTGCCAACAATCGATGTTAAACTAACTGGCCGAGAGTTCCCCACCTTCTCACTTCCTTTTGGAACAAGAGGTCACATTGGCTGTTTTACAACCTTGTGGCAGCTTCCCAGGATTTAGCGAGTTCTGATAAACCTGAGCCGACGGCTCCACTCTCTCTGCACCCCCGTCCTTTACACCCTTGGGTGCAGACCATCGGGACCCGGGACTTGTCTTCAGCCCTGTCAGTTTCTCCAACACTTTATCCCTCATGATTGGGAATCTTACAACGCCCTCCCCGTCATCTGAAATGGGCTTGTCTGTGTAACCTGTTACCGTGGGGCTATTTGCAGTGTTCTCCACGGTGAAGACTGGTGAAAAACATTGATGAAAATCACCGAGGTCCTTCCCCCAGGAGCCGCACCCATCGAACGGCAGGAAGGGGGTCTTCCAGAGGGAGATGGTGCCCCAGACCAGGGTACAGAGATGGTGTGGGTTAAGGGCAGGAGACAGACAAGCTCGGGCAGTTGACGAACCAGTGGGAGATCCAGGCCAAAGTCTCACAGCTCAGAAACTGAACTGGGGGACGGGGTGTGGTTTTCAGTGAGGAACAGTTCGGAGACTGATATCTGCGTGGCTGATCAAATTAACTCCAGATTGTGGAAATAATGAACGTCGACAAACCCGGCAGGATATTTGATCCGAAAGAATACATTTAATTTTGCGTTCACAAAATCAGCAGTCAGCATCTCAGCCAATGAGATTGCAGTAACGAGAGGAACAACATTCTTCACAAAGATTCCCACCCCGAGAGCGATGCCGAAAGTTGACCTTGATGACATCACTCAGACAGTGTTCACACCGTTAAAGGCACAGTTCAACTGCTGCTTCTGGACACAACGTCGTGAACACATTCGAGATAATAAATGATATCTGGGTCCCAGCACTAGGTCAGAGAATGGCAACTGTCACAAACTCACCAACCCTGCACTGATAATTTTGACAATCCCACCTTCCGATGTCAGGCTCTGTGGCGGAGAAGGAAACAAACTGAGAACTGCGATAAACCCAGAAAACGCAGTAAATAATCGTCAGTCGGGCAGGGTCTGTGGGGAAAGGAAACGCGTTCATGTTTCAGGTCTGTGCTTGTCATCACAAGTCGACCTGAAGCAGTAACTCTGGTTCTCTCTCACAGATGCTGCCTGACCTGCTGAGTATTCCTGCCATTTCCGGTTCTTGTGTTGGATTCCCAACACCCGCAGTATTTTGCTTCAGGGAAGAGAACCAAACAGTTCTCGGTCACACGTTACATTTTGTTGGCTCCACCTGGTGTGAAACACCAATTATCTGAGCAACGGTGGGAAGTTGTAGCAGTTGGTGCTCAGGGTGACCTGGTCGATTTATACACCAGTGCTGAAGATTACCGAGCAGGGACGGCCCGTGGGATATTGTGGACACGTCTGGTGTCCCAGCATGAGAAGGATGTACCTGGAGCGGAAGGAATGCAGCAAAGGCTCAGCAGGCTGATCTCTGGGATGGAGGGTGTGTTGTACAAGGAGACATCAGCACGTTCGCCCCGTGCTCTCCAGCGTTTGGGAGAAGGGAAGCTGACGGCATTGGAGCACACAAAATTCTCAGGGAGCTTAACGGTGAAGGTCTGGGATCATGTTTCCCGAGGCCGGCTCTGTACAACCAGCAGGTCAGGCTGACGGGACGGAGTGACCGTGTCCCGTTCCCGGGTTTGTGCCTTCAGACCTTTCACCAAAGGCAATGTTCTAACCCTGGTCTTTACCTGGGCAATCTCTTTGTGTCTCCCTGTCTCTCTTCATCCGATAACCAGTCTCACCCTCAGTCAGCTTCACTTGTTGATTCAACAACATCACAGCTAGGCTGAAGCATTTTCAACTGCAGAGCAGGAAGGGTTTGCAGAAGCAAAGCATTGCTAGGACGGCTTACTGCCCCAGCAGGAAGCCCTGGAAGCTGAGGGACCCTCCTTCACTCCACAGGGTGCCGGTGACCAGTTGCACCCACACTTTATCCCCTTTGTGGAGTTCGAGGATGATGTTCCTCATGGAGAGCTGGGAACTACCCTTGGGCAGGACACTGTGGATCAAACTAACTCTCGTGTTGTTCTTCAGTAGCTGCACGTCAGTCTTCGTCCCTCTGCCGGGGAGCGAGGAGTAGCTGAAGAAATACAGGCCACACCTCGGGGCCGTGAACTTCCCAGTCTTGCGACTGTAGCCTTCTCCCTTGTTCATGTTGACCTTGTCGTAGATGATGGGATTCGTTGGGTTTACAGTGTGACCGTTCCCGCTGAGCTTGACGTCGAATACAACTTTAGCACCTGAAAGGCAGAGTGGGCTGTTGATAAGATATCACGGGGATCACCTCGAAGCTCTGCAGTCCCAGAACCAGCCCCAGCATTGCTCTACGGAAGTGAGAGATCAGGTTCTCAGGCCGGCTTGTGACATCCGTGGTGGAGGCAGAGACTCACAACATTGAACAAGTGGGGCCTGACTCAATAGAAGGGACTGTTCGGCTCATTGAGTTATTGCTAGCTCTCAAGGCACTCCCATGCCCCACACACATTCCCCTGCCATCTACCCCTTCTCACGTACCCATCACTTTGCCCCATTCCCCCCACCACCCACACACATGGGCAGTTTGCAATGGCCGGGTAACCCAATCTCTTGACATGTCCTCGGGATGTGCTGGGAAACCAGAGCGAAAGGGAGGCCATCCCGTGGCCTCTGGGAGACGGCACAAACAGCACACAGCCCCGGAGCTGGGATCGACCCCAGGACACTGGCGCCGTGAGGCAGCTGCACTACCTGCTGTGGCACTGTGTCAACCTCGGCCGTGTCAACAGGATCTGGCGGGATGGAGACCCCAGTCAACGGCACATCAGCTTAACGCAAGTTCAGGTTCACCCCCCGCCACAAATGGGGCAGATACTCGGCTGTGTGACCGCAACAGGGTCCAGCAGCAGGAGGGCAGTAACCTGAGGACACGGGGTGAAAGGTGAGAGTGTTCACCCACACACTACACCGGGACGCGTGGTGGGGACTGACGCCCCAAACAGAATCACTTCTCCACTGTGGAGGGGAGCACATTCTGGCAGTGAGTCCTCGCCAAGAACAACATTTCAGGGTGATCACGGGACAGAGACATCACTTGATCGATCGTGCGTCAGACTGCAACACTTCTGCATCACTAACTCCTCACTCTTGTTGGGTGTGAGGGCAGCCCACCTGACCTTGCCCGCCAGGGATTCGGGATTTGCCTGCGCTACTCTTTCTGAGGGAGGCAGGTTCCCAGTTGCCCAGAGAGTGTGAGTCCGGCGGTCCGACAGCCCAGCCATTACCCACTGTTGTATTATGACCCTCTACCTGCCCCACTATTACTCCAGGAGACCCACAACAACCCTGCCTCACCCTTCACACGTCTGCCCTCACCCGTAACACTCCCTGCATTGAGGTGAACACACTTCAGCCCATCAGTCCCACTGTGTTCAGGAACCTGCCCAGACTTACTTGAGTGAACCTTGACCTCCCCCTCACTCCCTCCAGTGCTGACCTGCTGAGGGTCCCCAGTGTTTCCAGAAGAGAAGGAACGTTTCCAGGGAATGTTGTCGGGAAAGAGGTCGGAGGGAATGTTGGAGACAGTGACAACTGTGTAAGTTTCCAAGTCGTTCTGGGAAGGGGAAGGGGGTGATCTGCAAGTTGTGTTTCTGATCTGGGGGAAAGCCGCTTTAAATAGTTCCTGACAAACCGAGACCGGGAGCAGCCAATTAAAGAGTCACAGAGTCACACAACGCAGAAACAGGCCCTTCGGCCCAACTGGTCCATGCTGACCACATTTCCATTCTAAGCCAGCCCCACATCTGCATTTGGCCCCAATCCCTCTCAACCTTTCCTATCCATGTACCTGTCCAAGTGTGTCTAAAATGTGGTTCATGTACCTGCCCCAACCATTTCGTCCGGCAGCTTGTTCCACAGAGATACCACCCTCTGTGTGAAAAACCTTCCCCTCAGGTCCCTATTCACCTCTCCCCCTCACCGTTAACCTGCGGCCTCCAGCTCTTGGTTCCCAACCCTGTGTCCATTACCTGCACCTGGCAGGTGGGAGTCATTCCAAAGTGAGAGAGTGAGAGTTCAGGACTGAGGTGTCCCATAAGGGTGAAAGGTAAGTGCAGCGGGTGCAGGGACCTGCAGCCAAGGGATGCCCAGGGTTTCATAACAAAAATAAGGGGAAGCATCAGTCAGATATCGAGAACGGCAAACAGAGCAGAGCACCCGCCAGCGGAGTGGAGAGTAAAGGTGGGAGCTAACAAAGGGCCGAAGGGGGCAAAGAGAGGGCATGAAGTATCAGTGCTGAACAAGATGAAGGGGACCCCAGTCCATCTATTAAGGGCAAGAGGATGATCAGCAAAAGAGAGGGGCCCAATCAGGAGCGAAGAGGCGACGTGTGTGTGTGGAGCCAGAGAGGGTGGCTGAGGTGTTGAATGAACGATTCTCCCCCGAATTGCATGGTTCCCCATGGTGGGCCGGTGCAGAAGATGAAGGCACACGGTGAGTTGGACCCAAAATTGGCCTGGTCCTAGAAGTCAAAGGGCAGTGGGGGAGGGGTGTTTCTCTGGCTGGAGGTCGGTGACCAGTGGTGTTGCGCAGGGGTCAGTGCTGGCACCTCTGTGCTCGTGGTGCACGCGGATGACCTGCATCAGAATGTTGGTGGTCTGATTGTTAAGTCTGCAGATGAGATGACGACTGGTGGTTGTGGGTGGTGAGGAAGGTTGTCAAAGGATACAGCAGGGTATGGATCAGTTGGAAATGTGGCAGGGAAATAGCAGGTGAAGTTTAATCTGGACAAGTTTGAGGTGTTGCCCTTTGAGAGGAGAAATTAAATGACAGCACCCTCAGGAGCACTGATGTACAGCGGGATCTTGGGCTGCAGGTCCACGGCTCCCTGAAAGTGGTAAGACAAGTCGAGAGGGTGGTAAAGAAGGCTTACGGTACACTTGCCGTCATCGGTCAGGGCATCGAGTATAAAAGTTGGGAAGTCACCTTGCAGCTGGATAAAACTTTGGTCCAGCCACATTTGGAATAATGCGTGCGGTTCTGGTCGCTCCATTACAGGAAGGGTGTGGAGGCTTTTGAAAAGCTGCAGAAGGGGTTCACCAGGATGCTGCCTGGATTAGGGAGTATTGGATCTAAGGAGAGGCTGGACAGACTTGGATTTTTTTCTCAGGAGCATCAGAGGCTCGGGGAGACCAGACAGAAGTTTATAAAATCATGGGAGGCACAGATATTTGTAGATAGTCAGGGTCTTTCTCCCAGGGTGGATTATCCGTTACTAGAGGGAATAGCATTAAGGTGAGAAGGGGAAAGTTTAAAGCGGGTTTAGGAGGCAGGTTTCTTCCACAGAGAGTGGTGGTAGGTGCTGGGAACATGCTGCCACAGAGTTACAGAGTCACACTGCATGGAAATAGACCCTTCGGCCGAACTGGTCCATGAGTGCCCAGTGAGCTGGTCCCATCTGCCTGCGTTTGGCCCATAGCCCTCTAAACCTCTCCTATCCACGGACTAATCTAGATGGCTTTTAAACTTTGCTAATGTGCCCGCCTCAACCACTGTTTCTGGCAGCTCATTCCAAATATGCACCACACTTTGTGTGAAGAAGCTGCCCCCAATGTCCCCCTTTTAAATCTCCCACCTCTTATCTTAAACCTTTGCCCTCTTGTTTTTAGCTTCCCCTCCCTGGGAAAAGGACGATGTGCTCTCCCCCTGTCCATGCCCCTCATGATCTTAGATACCTCCATCAGGTCTCCCCTCATCTCCTACGTTCCAGGGAATAAAGTCCTTGTCAACACAAACTCTCCTTGTAACTCAGTCCCCAAGTCCAGGCAACGTCCTGGTAAACATTTTCTGCACCCTGTCTGGTTTAATAACATCTTTCCTGGAACAGGGTGACCAGAACTGTGTCCAACAGCAGCCTCACTATCGTCTCATATAACTGCAACACAATGTCCTAACTCCTGTTTTCAGTGCCCTGACTGATGAAGGCCAGCGTGTCAAACACCTTTTTCACCACCCTGTCTACCTGTGACGCCACTTTCAGTGATCTGAGCACTTGCACTCCCAGGTCCCTCTGTTCCACAGCACTCCCCAG
This sequence comes from Pristis pectinata, assembly GCF_009764475.1. NCBI lineage: Eukaryota > Metazoa > Chordata > Chondrichthyes > Rhinopristiformes > Pristidae > Pristis > Pristis pectinata. The sequence goes on along the minus strand of NC_067438.1, from coordinate 15,774,862 downwards.
GGCCCTACCGATCACTGTGTCAGCCCTACCCTGGTTTGATCTCCCAAAATGCGATACCTCACATTTATCTGGATTGAAAGCCATTTGCCAATCCTCAGCCACTGACCCAGCTGATCAAGATGCCCCTGTAATTTTTCATAACCTTCTACACTGTCCACAACACCACCTATTTCAGTATCATCTGCAAACTTACTAACCGTGCCTTGTACATTCACATCCAGGTCATTCGTATAAACAAAGAACAACAAAGGTCCCAGTACTGACCCCTGTGTCACACCACTGGACACAGTCCCAGAAACAACCTCCCACCATCACCCTCCGCTCCCTACCACTGAATCAACCACATCTCCAATTCACCATCTCTCCCTGTCTCCCACACGATCCGACCTTCCCAGCTGGTCTGCATGTGGGACCATGTCAAAAGCATTGCCAAAGTCCACCGAGACAATGTCCACTGCCCTGTCCTCGTCAATCCCCACACACAAAGCCGTGCTGACTATCCCTAACCAGACCTTCCCGATCCACATGCTGGTAGGTCCTGTCCCTCAGAATCCCCTCCAGTAACTTCCCCACCACTGACGTCAGACTCACCGGCCTGCAGTTCCCTCGGTTGTCCTTGCAGCCCTACATAAATATCGGGACAACATTTGCCACCCTCCACTCTTCCAGAACTTCACCTGGGGATAAAGATGGTGCAAGTACCTCTGCAAGGGAACGGCAAAGGACCATTTTCTTCTCCAGCCTCCCACAAGGTCCAAGGATGCACCTGGTCAGGCCCTGGAGATTTATGCACCTTAATGCACTTGAAGGCCACCAATACCCCCTCCCTGGTAATTTGTACATGGTCCAAGACAACACCACTCATTCCCCTCATTTCTTTAGCTCCCATCCTTGTCTCCACTGTAAAATCTGAAGAGAAATATTCAAGTAAAAATCTGGCCCATCCCCTGTGGTTCCACACATGGACGGCCACGCTGATCTTTACTGGGATCAAGCACCTCGCTACCTTTTACTTTTATGTGACAATAATAAACCAATTCCCATTTACGCCCTGGTGAACCTGCTCTGCTCCCTCTCCAGCACCACCACATCCTTCCTGGGGGTGACCAGAACTGCACACAGTGCTCTGAGCAGTCTGACCAAGCTTCGGTAAAGTTGCAACATAATATTCTACACCCGACCAGTGAAGACAAGCGAGCCTTACGCCTTCTTCACCACCCGACCTACCTACGTTGTCACTTACAGGGAGCTATAGACATGGACCCCTTGCTCCCTCTGTCCATCAACATTCCCCGCTGCCCCACCCACCCCGTGTCCTTCCCCTGTCTGACTTCCCAAATATATCACCTTGCCCTGGTCAGGATCATTCCAACTTTTCCTGGCTTTGATGTCAGACAACCAAGCTGGAATACTAACCCTGTTCCTGCCGTTGCAGAGACGGCAGGACTGGCATTTTCTGCTTTCATTACAGTTACCACCTGATTGTACAATTCCACTTACCTGGGCCCAGACTGGACACGGGTCTGAGCTTGTTCACTGTCTGCTGGATAAACTCCAGAACATTCTGTTGTCCACGTAGTTCATAGACGGCCGTCTGAAACAAGAACATGTTCATACAATTTACATCAGCAACCAATTCAGATTTTCCTCCTGCCCAGGGTGTTGTGTCGGCTTTGAGAATCACTGCAAACGTTCAACCTGCACATGCAGGGGAGCAAAGAATGTAGAACAGGGTGGGTGCCCAAACCTGATTCACCGAGGTGTCCTGCCCCTCCCACAGACAGCGTGCCTCAGTGTGGGATCACGCAGTGATGTGTGGGAGAACCAGCTGTGTCCCGTGGAGTTGGGAAGTGGGGACGGCCTTTCCACGGATCGTGTCAGGTTATTGTGCTGACAGATCTCCAGGGGATTGACGTACGGTGAGAGATCAGGATGGTCAGGTGGGGTTGCGAGGCCTCGGGGTGGGGGGGTCTGGGGGTGAGGGGTCTGGGGCAGGGGTCTGGGGGTGGGGTGTCTGGGGGCGGGGGGCAGGGGTCTGGGGGTGGGGGTTCTGGGGGTGGGGGTTCTCAGGGTGAGGTGTCTGGGGGTGGGGTGTGTGGGGCTGGGGGGTCTATGGGTGTAGGTCTGGGGGTTGGGGGGTCTATGGGTGTAGGTCTGGGGGTTGGGGGGTCTGTGGATTGTGTGGGAGCCGGGGGTCAGGGTGGGGTGGGGTGTCTGAGGGTGTGTAGGGGTGGGGGGTCTGGGGGTGGGTGTCTGGGGGTGGGGTGTGTGGGGCTGGGGGTTCTATGGGTGTAGGTCTGGGGTGGGGGGTCTGTCAGGTGTGTGGGGGTGGGTGTCAGGGGGTGGGGTGGGGGGGTGGGGGGTCTGGGTGTAGGTTTGGGGTTGGGGGGTCTGAGGGTGGGATGTGTGGGGGAGTGGGTTCTGGGGTGGGTGGTCTGAGGGTGTAGGTCTGGGGGTGGGGTGTCTGGGGTGGGGGTCTGAGGGTGGGGTGTGTGGGGGTGGGGAGGTCTGAGGATGTAGGTCTGGGGGTGCCCATCCACTAGGTAACGCCCAGCTGCAGTGACTGCTCACACACAGGCACAGGTCCCCTTGTCCCTCCCCTCCCCATCGACAGAGAACACAGAACATCGAACATGTTGCGCCAAATGAATTAAACTAGTAATTAAATGCCTGATTTAACTAATCCCTTCTGACGACACAATGTCCATAACCCTCGTTTCTCTGCACACACATGCATCCCTCTCAGAGTCTCTTAAACCCCTCTATCATGTCTGCCTCCACCCCCAGCCCTGGCAGCACATTCCAGGCACCCACCACTCTCTGTGTAAAAATCCTGACCCCCACATCTCTTTTCAATTTACCCCTCTCACCTTGAACACATGCCATCTAGTATTAGATACCTTGACCCTGAGAAAAAGATACCGGCTGTCTACTCTGTCTGTGCCTCTCTTAATCCGCTGCTCCAGAGAGAACGACACAAGTTTGTCCAGCCTCTCCTTACAGCACATGCCCTCGAATCCAGGCAACATCCTGGTGAACCTCTTGACTCCCTGACTCTTGGACTCAGCGCCTCGACCAATAAAGGCAAGCATGCCATACACCTTCTTCACCTCCCGCTCCGTGACCCTTCAGACAACGATCTCCCTCCCTGACACCACCGGCCGACAGTGTCGCCGTTACACTGCAGCCCGGTATCTGCCCACTCCCTCACCCCGTCCACATCACCCCACAACCTCAATCCTTCACCGCCCACATCCCCACCCGGCCCTGGGTCGTCTGCACACCCCCAGGTGTTACTGCTCATTCCCTCGTCCTGCTCACTGACAGAGGTTGAGGTTGGAAGGGAGGGGAGCGGGGTGTGAGAGAGGGGGAGGGAGAGGGAGATAGGGAGAGGGCAGGGGATGGAGGGTGGCAAGAGTTGGGGGGAGAGAGAGGGGTTTGAGAGCGGGAGGGAGAGAGAAAGATTGGGAGGGGGAGAGAGAGGGAGAGGGAGATGGGGAGGGGGACAGGAGGGGTGAGAGAGAGGCCGAGGGACTGGGAGAGAGAGGGAGGGCAGGGGAGAGGGGGAGAGAGAGGGTGGTAGAGAGACAGTGAAGGAGGGGGTGATGGAGTGAGCGGGAGAGCGGGAGGGGAGGGGGAGAGAGATGAGGGAGAGACGAGGGGAGAGAGAGGGTGATAGAGAGAGTGAGGGGAGGGAGAGAGGGAGGGAGAGAGATCAGGAGAGAGGGAGAGAGTCATAAATTCATAGAGTCATATAGCACAGAAACAGGCCATTCGGCCCATCTGGTCCATGCTGTCCTCGATGCCCCAACTAAACTCATCCTATTTTCTGCACTTGGCCCATATCCCTCTGAACCTTTCCCCTCCGTGCACCTCTCCCACTGTCCTTTAAATGTTGTTGTTGTACCTGCCCCACCCACTTCCTCTGGCAGCTCGTTTCTCATTCATACCACCCTTTGTGTAAAAACGTTGTCCCTCAAGCTCCTATTAAATTCTTCCCTCTCACCTTAAACCTGTGCCCTCGAGTTCTTGATTCCCCAACCCTGGGGAAAATACTGAGTGCATCCACCCGATCTCTGCCCCTGTGATTGTAATAGCACCTCTCATTCTCCTACGCTCCAAGGAATGTGTGTCAATGAGAGAGAGAGAGAGGGGGGGGGAAAGGGGGAGAGAGGGCGGTGGGAGAGTGAGGGAGAGAGAGCGGTGAGAGAGAGAGAGAGAGAGAGAGAGACAGAGCGACAGGAAGAGAGGCTGAGACAGGAACTGCGAGGTGGTAACGGAATGACTGACACTACAGTAGAAGCAAAGGCCTGTGTCAGAGTGAATGTGGGTTGTCCGAGTTATCACAGAAACACACAACATGGAAACAGGACATTCGGCCCAACTGGTCGGTGCTGACCGGTGGGCTCCCTTCCACATTGAAGGACAGAAGAGATAGTCTGCATCCAGAAGGTGTTCCTGGGGAACGGTGTTGAATGGTTGCTTGACAGTTAATCTGGGGAAATGTCTGCTCCCCCAGTGCTGGATGTCAGACACGGGCAGATAATTCAGAGAAGGGGGGGTCCAGGGGAGTGCTGGGTGTGTAGAGCGGGCAGTGATGGGCAGACAGCTGATGCCCGCTGGGCTGAGGTTGGGGGAAGGAGTGGCGGGGAGAGGGCAGGGATAGATCCCCGGAGAACACCAGAGGGAACGGAGGGCTGCAGCAGGGTGGGTGTAGACTGCTGAAGGGGAGCAGGTGAAGGCAGTTGTCCCAGCTGGGGGAACGTGGAAGGGCCAGTGGTCCCACCTGCCTCAGGCACCACAGAGAGGTGGCTGCCCCTCCCTCAGGGCCTGGCCTGTGGCTCGGGGATGTCCCACAGGGTCTGGGAGGGCAGGAAGCTGCCGGGCGGATTCAAAACAAATTCCCCAGGAAAACGGGCACGGATTTGGAAGGACCCACTGCGTGTTGGACAGGAGAGGGAGTGAGAAACTGTCCACTGGTTTGTCAGGAGTCAGGGATTGGTTCCACCAGGAGAGGGGTGATGAGAGCAGGTTCAAAGACAGAGGGTGAGACAGAGGGGGAGACCATTACCTACAGAGGCAGGGCTGTAACACTGAGCACCTCACACCTGCTCAGCCAGTCAGGGACAGCACGCCTGATCATCCATCTCATCAGCACCTTCCTGCACCAAACCCCGACCCCTCCACTCACTTAAAATCCCTTGAAGTCTGTCTTGGAACACCCTCAGTGACTGACCCTCTCCACCTCCCTTGGGTAGAGAACTCCAGGGAATCACCACCCTCTGGGTGAAGAAATTCCCTGATCTCCCTCCCAGATGGACAGCACTTTGATTCCAGGTGTCCCATTGGGGGAAAGATCATTCCCCACGTCTGCTGTGTCCAACCCCCGAAGGGTTCTTCTGCACCCGAGAACACAGGCTCAGTTTGTCTCATCTCCCCCCACAGGACCAACCCTCAATCCCAGGAATCGGTCTGGTGAACCTTCTCTGTACTCCCCCAATCACAGGGGCCCTTCCTTCATCAGGGAGACCAGACTGGTACAGTGCCCAATATCACAGGTACATCTGCAAAGGGCCTGAAATAATTGGAGCAAGATGTCTCTCCTCTGTCCTCAGATCCTCTTGCAGTAAAATACCGCTTGTCTTGTCAACTGCTCACTGAATGTTGTGTTGGCTTTCAGTGATCGGTGTACAAAGGCTCCCAGCTCCCTCTGAAAGCCAACATCTCCCGTTGCTTAAACCATTCTCGGTCTATTTTCCCACCGAGGTGGATGGCTCCGTGTTTGTCCCACATTGTCCCCATCTCCCACACCTTCGCCCACTCATTGAAATTGTTGATGTCTCTCTGCATCCTCCTCAGGAGACTCTGCATACCCCAAGAGAGTGTGAAGGAGGGTGTGTGTGTGTGTGTGTGTGTGTGTGTGTGTGTGTGTGTGTGTGTGTGTGTGTGTGTGTGTGTGTGTGTGTGTGTGTGTGTGTGTGTGTGTGTGTGTGACAGAGAGAGAGAGAGACAGAGACAGAGAGACAGGGGTCAGAGAGAGGAAATGTGAGACAAAATGAGAGAGGGCTGGACACAAAGGAAGGCTGGGAATGAGACAGAGAGAATGAGGCTTTGTCCTCACCTGGGAATCTTTTCCAAGACTTTCCCATGTCCATGTCTGAAGGAGGATTAAGCACACCAGATGTCTCTGTGAAATAAATCAACAAGACGTTAGACAGACTGAAAGAACCAAGCCATTAAAGCATTACTTCAGTGAGTAGGGCTCAGCTGTACCAGTCTCTGGGAAGCCATGCTCTCTCTTGTCCTCAGTCCTGGTCGAACTTGCTGCTTCAGTGGCTCCCACCCTTCTGAATGCCTTTATAACTGCCAGATCTCACTGGTCCTGCCCCCTCCTTCAGCTCAGTGGGTCTCTATGGTGATGAAAGCAGAACCACATCCTGGGCCACGCCAGGCGTCAACAGAAAGAATTTGAATTAACTCTGGAAGGACGGGGAGGGGGCCTCACGGTGCCCAAAGTGGCCATCAGGAAACTCTGGGACCCGCACCCATGCACAGAAAGAAGGACACCAACTACTTGCTGGCATCCTCAGGAAGTCGCTGGCAGTTCCACAAGGAACTGGGCCAGTGTCTCCCAACCAGATGGAGAACATTCAGGGAAACCCTCCAATCCCCGTCACCGAAACCTGAACAGCTGACGTGGTGGGAATCCGAGGGTAGGTGGGAGGTAATGGAACAGGAGGGGGCGACCCCACCCTCACAGGGAGAACCTTGTCAGCTGACACAGGGCCTGGGGAGTGTTCGTGTTCATCAGTTGTGGTCCTCTCTGAGCTCAGGAACGGGAGGTGGGGGGGGGGGGGTTCAGATTGGTCAAATGACACCCTGTCAACAGCACAGAAAGAGGACAGTGACCCCGTGCTGGCAGCTGCACCTGCCCGCTCCAGTCCCAGTGCTGCGTCTTCCTGTTCCTAATTCCGCAGGACCCCACTCTGTCGTAAAGGCTGTTTGCTCCAACGGTTTTCCTTGGATTCCACGTTCCGCCCATTCTCCGGCTAAAGAAATGTTGTTCTGTTTCCCTACGAAGGGACAGATGAAATGAAACGAGCTACGGAGGTGGTGCAGAAGGGAGGGATTCACATCTATGGATCATTGGGCTCTATCCCAGGGCATGTGGGCCCTTGGCAAACAAGGCGGTTTGCATCTGAACTGGAGGGGAGCTGATATCCTCGCCGGGAGGTTTGCTGGTGCTACTCGGGAGGGTTTAAACTCGAGGGGCAGGGGGGTGGGAACCACGGTAGCAGGGCAGCAGGTGGTAGGGTTGGGGGCAGGAAAGATGGTGTGAAGTCAGACTGAAAGGAAGGACAGCTGGGGACAGGCGGATAAACACGGTGGGCCTGATGGGCTGAAATGTGTTTATTTCAACATTGGGAATATTCTGGGGAAGGAGGATGAACTTAGAACCCGGATCAGTACATGGAATTACGATGTTGTTGCCATTGCAGGGACCTGGATGCGTGAGGGGCAGGACTGGCAGCTCAACGTACCTGGGTCCTGTTGTCTTAGATGTGATAGGGAGTGGGGTAGAAGAGGTGGAGGGGTTGCACTACTGATGAGGGAGAAGGTCACAGCAGTACTCAGAGAGGACACACTGGAGGCCACAGAGGCAACTTGGGTGGAGCTGGGAAATAGGAAAGGTGCAGTTGCACTGATGGGATTGTACTACAGGCCCCCAACGGTCACCGAGAGGTGGAGGAACAGGTATGTAGCCCGATTCTGGAAGGTGCAGCAACAACAGGGTTGTCACAGTGGGGACTTTTACTTCCCCAGGATTGACTGGAACTTCCTTAATACGAGAGGCTTAGATGGGGCGGGATTTCTTCAGTGCGTCCGAGAGGGGTTCCTGAATCAGTCTGTGGAGAGTCCAACTGGAGGAGAAAACATACTGGGCCTGGTTTTGGGAAATGAGCCAGGCCAGGTACAGACCTGACAGTGGGGGAACATTTTGGGAATAGTGACCACAACTCATTATGTTTTAAGTTGGGATAAAATTAGGATCTTGCGGGAAGGCACAAAACTGGGGAAGGCAAATTCCGACAGGATACGATAGGAGCTCAGGGCGTTGGTTGTGAGCAGCTGCTGTCGGACGAGTCCACATCTGACATGTGGGAGTTTTTTAAAGACCAGCGGATCAGAGTTCAGGATCAACATGTTCCGGTGAGGGCTGAGGACAAGGATGGGAAGGGAGGGGAACCTTGGATGACCTGAGAGGTCCTAAATTTAGTCAGGAAGTAAAAAGAAGCATCCGTAAAGTTTAGGAAGCAAAACTCAGACTGGGTCCTTGTGGAATATAAAGACAGCGGGAAAGTGCTCAAGTAGGCGACTCGGAAGGTCAGAAGAGGGTGTGAAATGTCCTTGGTGAGCAGGGTCAAGGTGAATTCCACGGCATTTTCTACTGAAATTAAGAAAAAGGTTAATTAAGGAGTGGGTAGATCCACTCAAGGATAAAGGAGGGAAGTTCTACCTGGAGTCAGAGCAAGTGGCTGAGGTACAAAACGAATAGTTTGTGTCAGTATTTACCAAGGAGAAGGAATTGGAGCATAGTGAATGCAGAGTGGGGCCTGCTGATGTGCTGGGACATTTTGAGACTGAGGAGGAGGTTGTGCTGGGTCTTCTGAAAAGCATTAAGGTGCATAAGTCCCCAGGGCCTGATGACATATATCCCAGAATATTCAAAGAAGCAAGTGAGGAGATTGCTGGGGCTTTGACAAAGATCTTTGTGTCCTCACCAGCAACAGGCGAGGTCCCGGAGGACTGGAGAGTAGCAAATGCTGTGCCTTTATTTAAGAAGGGAAATAGGAATAAACCAGGTACTTATAGGCCAGTGAGCCTCACGTCAGTGGTGGGGAAACTATTGGAGAGGATACTGAAGGACAGGACTTAAGCGTGTTTGGAAAGCCATGGCCTTCCGTGGGACAGTCAGCGTGGCTTTGTGCTGGGCAGGTCATGCCTTACAAACTTGATTGAGATTTCTGAGGACGTGACAAATTTGCTTGTTGAGGGTCAGGCAGTGGACGTTATCTAAATGGACTTCAGGAAGGCATTTGGTCAGATCCCTCATACAGTCAAACAGTCACACAGTCACAGAGCACTACAGCACAGAGACAGGTCTTTTGGCCTATCTAGTCCATTCTGACCTGGCCTTCTGCCTAGTCCCATCTACCTGCACCTGGACCATATCCCTCCAAACCCTTCCCATCCATGTACCTATCCAAATTTCTCTTAAATGTTACAGTTGAATCCGCATCCACCACTTCCGCTGGCAGCTCGTTCCACACCCGCACCACCCTCTGAGTGAAGAAGTTTCCCTCAGATTCCCCATAAATATTTCATCCTTCACCCTAAACCTGTGACCTCTAGTTCCAGTCTCACCCAACCTGAGGGGACAAAGCCTGCATGCACTCACCCTACACCTCATAATTTTCTCGTTCTCCTGTGCTCCAGGGAATAAAGTCCTAACCTTTTCAACCTTTCCCTGTAACTCAGGTCCTCAAGTCCCGGCAACATCGGTGTAAATTTTCTCTGCACACTTTAAAGCTTATTGATATCTGTCCTGTAGGTAGGTGACCAGAACTGCACACAATACTCCAAATTTGGCCTCATCAACGTCTTGTACTATTTGAACATAACATCCCAACTCCTGTACTCATTGCCCTGATTTATGAAGGCCAATGTGCCAAAAGCTCTCTTTACGACCATGTCTACCTGTGATGCCACTTTCAAAGAACTATGGATCTGTATTGCCAGGTCCCTTTGTTCTACCGCACACCTCAGAGCCCTCATTCACTGTGCAAGTCCCACCCTGGTTTGTCCTCCCAAAGTGCATCACCTCACACTTGTCTGCATTAAATTCCATCTGCCATTTCTCAGCCCATTTTCCCAGCTGGTCCGGACCATGCTCCAAGCTTTGATAGCCTTCCTCACTGTCCGCTACGCCCCCAGTCTTGGTGTCATCTGCAAATTTGCTGATCCAGTTTACCACATTAGCGTCTAACTCATTAATATAGATGATAAACGACAATGGACCCAGCACCGATCACTGCAGCACACCACTGGTCACAGGCCTCCAGTCAGAGAGACAACCATCTACTACCTCTCTCTGGCTTCTCCCGCTAAGCCAACATTGAATGCAATTGACTACTTCATCCTGAATGCCAAACGACTTAACCTTCTGGAGCAGCCTCCCATGTGGGACTGTCAAAGGCCTTGCTAAAGTCCACGTAGACAATGTCCATTGTCTTTTCCTCATCGATCTTCTTGGTAAACTCCTCAAAAAACTCTAGAAGATTGCTTAGGCATGACCTACCACACACAAAGCCATGTTGACTATCCCTAATCAGGTCCTGTCTATCCAAGTACTTATATATCCAAATACTTATATATAGGTTGATTCAGTAGGTGAAGGTGCATGAGATCCAGGGTGAATTGCAAGTTTGGATTCAGAACTAGCTTGCCCATAGAAGACAGAGAGTAGGAGTGGAAGGCTGGAAGTCCGTGACAAGTGGTGTTCTGCAGGGATCAGTGCTGGGACCTCTGTTGTTCGTGATATATATCAATGACTTGAATGAAAATATAGATGGGTGGATTAACAAGTTTGCAGATGACACCAAGATTGGTGGAGTTGTGTACTAAGTGTAAAGGACTATCAAAGAATACAGCGAGCTATAGGTCAGTTACGGATGTGGGCAGGGAAGTGGCAGATGGAGTTTAATCCGGGCAAGTGTGAGATGTTGCACTTTTGGAGGTCAAATGAAAGGACAAACTACACATTTAATGGTAGGCCCCTTAATAGTAATGTGGTGCAGAGGGACCCATAGTTCACTGTAAGTGGCCACGCAAGTGGATAACATGGGACAGAAAGCGTATGGAGTCAATGCCTTCGTTGGTCGGGGTGTTGAGTACAAGGGTAAGGAAGTCACACTGCAGCTGTATTAAACTTTAGCCAGACCGCACGGAGTACTGTGTGCAGTTCTGGGCATCCCATTACAGGAAGGATGTGGAGACTGTGGAGAGGGTGTGGAAGCTGTTTATCAGGATGCTCCTGGATTAGAGAGCATGAGCCATGAGGAAAGGTTGGATAAACTTGAGTTGTTCTTCCTGGGGCATCGGAGGCTGAGGGGAGATCTAATAGAGGTTTATAAAACTGTGAGAGGCAGAGATAGGGCCGTCAGTCAGGATCTGTTCCCCAGAGGACATGCTTTCTAGGTTAGAGGGGGGAAGTTTAAAGGCGACATGAGGGTTTATGCAGAGAGGGGTGGGTGCCTGGAATGGGTCACCAGGGGTAGCAGTGGAAGCAGGCAATTTGGTGGCATTGAAGAGGCTTTTAGACACATGAATATGAAGGGAATGGAGGGATGTGGGTGGTACACAGAAAGAGGACACAGCATAAATTGGCATCAAGATCGGCACAAGATTGTGGGCCGAATGGCCTGTCCGGTGCTGTACTGTTCTGTGTTCTGTGTTCTCTGCTCTGATTGACACAAAGCTCTGAGGGTGGACCTGGAGGGGTGCGGCACGATTTGATTGCTTGAGGGAGGTGAGCGCAAGGACGAAGGAACTGGACGAGTCTGAGTCTGTCCCACATTAAACCTTCACCCCACCTGACCTTCCTGATTATTCACAGTCAGCTGTCACCGTCCTGTTCCTGTTTTATTTAATATTTGTTTCTTTTGTCCCAACACTGCATCAACTTTGGATGTGCCTTTTCCTTGTTCCCTTCAAGAGAAACGCGTCTCCTTTGCACCGTGAATAAACCTCCCCGAATTGCTTCATTCCCGTCGGAACCTGAGCCACCGTTTCTGACCTCTCTTCCTTCTCTCAACAATGGAATGGTCTCATCACTGGAAGAGCCGCCGTGGATTCAGTGAGGACAACTCGCTGTGGGTCAACCCCGGTAAAGGCTCCGTTGCATGAACTGTTTCAAAATCATAGAATTGTCATGGGACCGAAGGCCATGCGACCCATCAAGTCTATGCTGCCTCCCAGCAGAACAATCACCTCCATTCCTAACTGTTTCCTCATCCTCCTCCCATTGGGGCCCCTCCAATTCCCTTCCATAGGCTCCGACTGACTGTGTCCCCCTCCCCTCCCCTCCCCTATGGCAGAGAGCTTCAGACTAAAACCCCTCTCTGCATGAGACATCTTTTCCTCACTTCCACTGGTATCTCCTGCCCAGAACGTTGAATCGCTGCCCCTTGCTCCTTGAGGCAACCAACGTGAACACCTTCCCTCCGCCCACCCTCCCTACCAGCAGGGAGTTTGTCTGCCTCTCTCATCCCTCCTGTGGACCCTCTTCCCTTGGGGAGGCGAACGCCGGTTCCAGTGCTGCAGCCTGACAGCCGAACCGTCCATCTCTGGGTCCCATCCACTCCCTCGATGCTGCCCCTTCTCCCGCACTGAGGCAGCCGTCACACCTCAACCCAGGACGTCCATGTTGTGAAGGGAAGACAGACCTCACTATGGTGCGTGGGTCAGGAATCCATCTGAGGAATGAAGTCACTGGCAGAAGATCTAAAGGGTGAATGGAGGAAAGACTTTACTCCAGAGGTGTCAGGATCTGGGACATCTCCCCAGAGTGAAGGAGAGCCTGAGTGAAACAGGGAGCTGAGGGAGACGAACTCACAGTCACAGCTACACCTTTATCTGTGACCTCTGACACACTCTCTGACCCGTAGGGTGTTCAACCCCTTCCCACTCTATCCTTGCAAACTGTTCTGTGGTTTTCAATATCACTGATTGATTGGCCCGTGACGGTTTTGGACAGAGCTCACTCAGAATGTCGCACAGTTCTGTCTGCAGCTTGCAGGGTCTCTGTGGAGTCCCTGAACGATTTCATCCAGATGACAATTTGATACTCTCTCACCATCTCACTCTGTCTGCCTGCTGCACGGCCGTGGATTGTCCGCCATGGGAATCATAGAGTCACGTGTCACACACAGACCCTTCGGCCCGTCACGTGCAGACCAACCATCAAATACCCTTCTATACCGATCCCATGGCCAGGCACAGTAGTGTAGTGGTTAGCACAATGCTATTACAGCGCCAGCGACCCGGGTTCAATTCCAGCCACTGTCTGTAAGGAGTTTGTATGTCCTCCCTGTGTCTGCGTGGGTTTCCTCCGGGTGCTCCGGTTTCCTCCCACATTCCAAAGACGTACAGGTTAGGAAGTTGTGGGCACGCTATGTCGGTGCCGGAAGCGTGGCGACACTTGCGGCCTGCCCCCAGAACACTCTACGCAGAAGATGAATTTCACTGTGTGTTTCCATGTACATGTCACTCATAAAGAAATCTTATCTCTTATTCTATGTTAATGTCTGATGTCCAACCATTAGCACCAGATGCAGCAATGGTGATAAGGTCTGAGTTTATCAGCACTGTGAAGGCGATATTCTGCTGGCTGCAGTCTCGGGTAACAGTTGGGAACAGGAGTGAACACATCTTCACACCGAGCTGTCAGGGCTGGCCTGCTCTCTACTCTGGTGACATTGCCACATCGTGGGCTGAGCGAGAAACACTTGTTTTTCTAGAAACACATCCTTCAGCTTTCCTTCCAGCTCACAGCCTGTTTGAAGGGTCCGGCCCCAGCACTGGGTTCCACACAGGGCCCTGGGTTAGAAACGTTGCTTGGTTTTGGTCCTCTTTGATTCTCCACAAACGAGGCATTCCTGGTGAAGGCATCTGTCCTCAGCTGGAATGTTTGTCCCTCTCAGCTACCTGCTGACCTACTGACTCACTCTGGGGAGATGTCCCAGATCCTGACACCTCTGGAGTAAAGCGTTCCTTCCATTCACCCTTTAGATCTTCTGCCAGTGACTTCATTTCTCAGATGGATTCTTGACCGTGTGGCTAAGCACAGCTCCAATGCCATCTTCACATTCACCGACGACACCACTGTTGTTGGACGAATCACAGGCGGCAATGAGTCAGTGTTCAGGAGCGAGATAGGACCCCTGGTGAAGTGGTGCTACAACAACAACCTCTCGCTCAACGTCAGCAAAACTAAAGAGCCGATTGTTGGCTTCAGGAAGGGGAAGGAGGGTGAACAAGTGCCGGTCTACATTGGGGGATCGGTGGTGGAGAGGGTCAGCATCTGTTTACAAAGATCCCCACCATCTAGGCCATGCCATCTTCTCGCAGCTCTCATCAGGCAGGAGGTACAGAAGCCTGAAGTCCCACACCACCAGGTTCAGGAACAGCTACTTCCCTTCAACCATTCAACCATCAAGTTTGCAGATGACACAAAATTAGGAGGTGTTGTTGACAGTGCAGAAGGTTATCATGGATTACAGGGGGATCTTGATCAGTTTGGGAAGTGGGCCGAGGAGTGGCAAATGGATTTCAATACAGATAAGTGTGAGATGATGCATTTTGGAAGGTCAAACCAGTGTAGGACATGTCTTGCGAATGGCAGGGCACAGGGGAGTGTACTAGAACAGAGGGACCTCAGAGTACAAGTGCACAGTGACGTCACAGGTAGACAGGGTGGTGATAAAGGCAGATCGGGTGACCGCTTCACCGAGCACCTTCGCTCCGTCCTCCGCAACAGCCGGGATCTCCCGCCGGCCAGCGGCTTCCACTTCCCACTCCCATACCGACCTGTCTGTCCACGGCCTCCTCTACTGCCGCGGTGAGGCCAGACGCAGGTTGGAGGAACAACACCTCATATTCCGCCTTGGGAGTCTCCAACCCGATGGCCTCGGCATCGGTTTCTCAGACTTCCGGTGACCCCTCACATTTGCCCCCCCCTTTTTTTTACCCCCCTCTTTTGTTTTCCCTCATTCCCGTGGCCCCCTCCCCCCTTCTCTTTCCCCATCTCCCACCCTCATCTATTCCCCACCTCTTTCCCTCTATTCCATGGTCCACTGCCCTCTCCCACTGGATTCTTTCTTCTGGAGCCCTTTGCCTCTTCTACCTCTCACCTCCCTTTCATCCCTCCTCCCCCACCCACCTACCTTCCCCCTCTCACCTGGACTCACCTCTCACCTGGAGGCAGAGACTCTTTCCCGAGGTCGAAATGTCTAATACTGGAGGGCATGCATTGGAGGTGAAAGGGGGTAGTTCAACAGAGATATGGGGGGGGGCAAGCTTTTTTTTACACAGAGAGTGGTGGGTGCCTGGAATGCGTTGCCTGGGGTTGGGGTGGAGGTGGATACGATAGAGAGGTTTAAGCGGCTCTTAGATAGGCACATGGATGTGCAGAGAGTGGAGGGAGATGGACACCACGTAGGCAGAAGGGATTCGTTTAGTTAGGCATTTAATTACTAGGTTAATTAGTTCAGCACAACACAGTGGGCTGAAGGGCCTGTTCCTGTGTTGTACTGTCCTGTGTTCTGTGTTCCATGTTCTACCTTCAAACCTCCAACATTCACCTCCAACATGTATCACAAACAGCACCGATCGCTGAGCTCCCACCGATCCCACCCACCACCACATGTTTGGGTACACGTGGCCAGCTCACCTCGGCTCCCGTGTGCCTTAACCTTCTGCACCAGCCCACCACACGGGACTCTGTCAAATGCCTTTGAATCAGAGTCTGAGTTTGATGAGGAACGGCCGGACCTGAAATACTTTGTTTCCAGCTGTGCTCTGGTGACTGGCTCTGCTCCAGCTGCATCTGTAGACAAGGTCCCACTTCTCCCGATGAGTCGGTCTCGGGCTCTGGAAGGGGCCCTCGGCAGTGGCTGCGCGGAACCGTTTCCTACGTGGGAAAGGGGGAGGGTTAAACAGCATGTCAGAATGTGTCTGTGTGAGGTGCCTGTTGCTGTAGGATCAGTGTAGGTCTCTGGCGCTGCCGGGGTGCTGAAGCTGCGGGGGTGCTGAAGCTGCAGTGGTGTTGGCGCTGCAGTGGTGTTGGCGCTGCAGTGGTGTTGGCGCTGCAGTGGTGCTGAAGTTGCGGGGGTGCTGAAGCTGCGGGGGTGCTGAAGCTGCAGTGGTGCTGAAGCTGCGGGGGTGCTGAAGCTGCGGGGGTGCTGAAGCTGCAGTGGTGTTGGCGCTGCAGTGGTGCTGAAGCTGCGGGGGTGCTGAAGCTGCAGTGGTGTTGGTGCTGCAGTGGTGTTGGCGCTGCAGTGGTGCTGAAGTTGCGGGGGTGCTGAAGCTGCGGGGGTGCTGAAGCTGCAGTGGTGCTGAAGCTGCGGGGGTGCTGAAGCTGCAGTGGTGTTGCAGTGGCAGTTGTGTTGGGGCGGCGGTGGTGCTGGCCAGGCGCCCCACGCGGTTGTGTCCGAGAGCAGGTCGTGAGTTCATGTAGTGGGGAACAAGCCAGGACGGTGAGTTCACGGTGAGTCACTGAGAGGTGCCAGAGTTCCCTGGTGCCCGAGCACGTGAAGTGACCAGGGCACCAGCACAATGTGAGCTGCACCAACCTTCGGTTGGAGAGTTTTCTCTGTCTGCCGCACCAGGTGACTCCCTACAGAGGCAAATGGCCGTCAGGGGGGCTGTGTGTGTAAGGGGCAGAGAGGCAGCGGCAGAAGGGGCTGTGCTGGTGGGTGCTGTGTCCCCACCTGTCGGCTGGGATGGGAGGCAGTGTTGGTTCGGGTCAGAGGAGGTGAGGGTCAGGGTACGGGACTAATGATGGAACAGCGGCAGGGTGCAGGAGACGGGAGATGTGTGCAGGCAGATCTGGTATTGGAGTCATACCATAGAAACAGGCCCTTCGGCCCAGCAGGCCTCTGCTAACCTCAGATGGCACTGTTGGATGATAGGTGGGTGACCCCACACTGACCTTGACCGCACTGGTGAACTCAGTAAATTGATTTCTGCACTCGCCCAAGTCCACAGTGCCGTTACTTTGGCCCTGATCTCTCCTGCCACCTCCTTCCACAGCCTTGGGCCAAAGGTACTGAAGACACCTGACCAGAGACATTCCCGAGTGGACTTGCTGTCCTCCAGAAGTGCTCTCAAAGAACTGGTCAACCTGTGGATGATCCTGTACTCTCCTTCGAGTGAAAACGCTCTGTCCCCAGGCAACATCCTGCTGACTGTCCTCTGTACCCTCTCCAGTGCAGTCACATCCTTCCCCTCATGTGGAGACCAGAACTGCCCACGGTGCTCCAGCCGTGGTCTAACTCACGTTTCATTAACTTGTACCAAGACCTCCCTGCTCTTGCTCTCTGCCCAGCCGATGAAGGAACCTTCTCCACCAGCTTCTACGGGTCCTGCCATCTTCAGGGATTTTGGACTTGAACACCCAGGGCGCTGTGTTCCTCAATCCTCTCCAGGGCCCTACCATTCGCTGTGTATTTACCATAGAACCATAGAAAAATACAGCACAATAAAGGCTCTTCAGCCCACCATGTTGTGCCAACCTTTAAACAACGTCTAAGACTATCTAACCCCTTCCTCCCACATATCCCCCTATTTTAAATTCCTCCACATGCTTAACTGACCATCTCTTGAACTTGACCAATGTATCTGCCTCCACCACCGCCCCGGGCAGCGCATTCCACTCCCCAACCACTCTCTGGGTGAAAAACCTCCCTCCGATATCTCCCTTGAACTTCCCACCCATTACCTTAAAGCCATGCCCTCTTGTTTTGAGCATTGGTGCCCTGGGAAAGAGGCGCTGGCTGTCCACTCTATCTATTCCTCTCAATATTTTGTATACCTCTAAAAAGTCTCCTCTCATCCTCCTTCTCTCCAAAGAGTAAAGCCCCAGCTCCCTTAGTAAACAACCCTCCAACTGTCGCTGCACCTCCCAAAATGCAACACCTCGCACTTCTCAGGACTAGATTCCATCTGCAGCTGCCCAGCCCAACCTATCATCCGGTGAAGATCATCCCGCAGCCTTGGACTGTCCTCCTCAGTGTCAACAGCACCGCCAACTTTCATGTCATCTGCAAACTTGCGAACCACACCTCCTACATTCACACCCCGATGGTTAATGTATGTAAACAAAGTGAAGAATATACAATTTTGAGAGGCAGAGAGAGGATATATGGTCAGAGTCTCTATCCTCAGGGTAGAAACGCTAAGTAGTAGAGGACATGCATTGAAGGTGAGAGGGGGAAAGTTTCAGGGAGGTGTGTGAGACGTTTATTCACATAGAGAGTGGTGGGTGCCTGGAATGGGGGCCAGGAGGGAAGGTCAGTGCTCGACACCGATGGTGACAGAAGCAGCTGCAAATGCAGGCAGTGGGGGAGCACACTGGGGTCACGTAGAAACCACCCAGTGGAAACACTGCGTCTCAGAGTGGTGTGAACACCACCTCACCCCTCAGCCTCCTCCCCTCCAAGAGAGCGCAGATGCTGGAATCTGAAGCAACAACAGAGACTGCCAGAGGAACTCAGCGGGTCAGGCAGCCTCTGTGGGAGGAAAGGAACTGTCAGAGTTTCAGGTCGAGACCCTGCATCAGGACAGTAGATAGAGCACGATCGGATTTCCAGAAGGCCTTGAGTCTGGTGCCACATAAAGGGTCAGGGAACACAGGCTTGGGGTGACGTTTTGGCAAGGATCGGGGAGTGGCTGACTAACAGGAAACAGAGAATTGGGATAAATGGGTTACTGTGGGATTGTCAGTGGTTGCCACGGGGATCAGTGCTGGGGCATCTGTCTCCCACCCCTCCTGGAGGAAGGGGCCTGAGTGCTCTGTGACCAGGTTCACCAACAGTGCAGTGATTGGTGGTTTAGCAAGTTGTGACAACAAAAAGGGTGAAAGTTGGCTCTGTGAGTGGGCTCAAAGTTGGCAGATGGAGTACGGTGTTGGGAAAGGTCAGGATATCCACTTCGGAAGGAAGAGTGAAAAATCAAATTGTTGTTTAATCAGAGTTAGACCGCAAAATGTGTGATAGAACAAAGAACACAGAACACCACAGCACAGTACAGGCCCTTCTGCCCACAATGTAGTGCCGACATTTTATCCTGCTCTAAAATCTATCTACCCTTCCCTCCCACATAGCCCCCCATTTCTCTATCATTCTATTTTTCTATCACAGAAAAGGTCCCAGTGCATGGCTGGTGAAGGAAAGTGTGCAGTTACAACAAGCAGGGTTAATGCAGAGTCAGCCTTCCGTGAAAGGGTCTGGAGTCCGAAGGAAGTTTTGATGTAAGGTGCAAGGTCCCGGTGTGTGTGACTGGGGGCTGAGGAGAGGGGGATCCCCCACCCGTGGGACAACCTAGGACTCATCGTCACAGTTCACAAGTCAGGAATCGCCCACGTCCGGCACGGCTGAGGTGGGTCCTGTCTCCTCAGAGGTTCCTGATCCTTTGGAATGCTCTCCCTCAGAGGGAGCACTGACATTAAATATCTGGAAGGCAGAGTTAGATCAGTACTTGGTACGTCAGGGGTGAGGGATCACTGCAGACAGACAGGAATGTGGGATAGAAGGTCACATGGTCTTTTCTGAAGCGAGGAGCAGGTCCGAGGGGCCGAGTGGCCTGTTCCTCCTGTCCCCAACGGGCAGGCACAGAGGGTGGGAGGGAGAACGGGAGCTCAGGACAACAGAACGCCTGGAAGAGGATGGGAAATATCGGAGGAAAGCCACGAGGGTCTGGGAAAATCCAAAGGTGTCTTATAATTCCATAAAAAGAGGAAGTTAGGGCCAAGGCGGTAAACATTCGGGGAGGTGGGGATGTGGTGAAGCTCAGACCACTGAACACAGAACCTTACAACACGGGAGCAGTCCTTGTGGCGCACCATGTTGCACCCAACTAATGAAGCTAATGGCACCCTACTAAACCAGTCCGTCCTGTCTCCACAATGTCCGACACATTCTCTGCACATCCATCTGCCCATCTAGGAGCCTCTTAAATGCCTCTTGTCGTATCTGCCTCCACCCCAGGCAGCACATTCCAGGCACCCACTGCTCTCTGTGTAACAAACTTGCCCCACACATCTCCTTTGAACTTTCCCCCTCTCACCCTAAGTTCATAGACTCACAGAGTCACACGGAGACAGGCCCTTCAGCCCAACTGGTCCATGCTGACTGTGTTGCCCAGTGAGCTGGTCCCATCTGCCCGCATTTGGCCCATAGCCCTCTAAACCTCTCCCACCCATGGACTTATCTAGGTGGCTTTTAAATGTTGCTGATGTGCCCACCTCAACCACTGTTCCTGGCAGCTCATTCCAAATACGCACCACCCTTTGTGTGAAGAAGCTGCCCCTGACGTCCCTTTTAAATCTCTCGTCTCTGATCTTAAACCTCTGCCCTCTTGTTTTTAGCTCCCCCTCCCTGGGAAAAGGACGATGTGCTCTCCCCCTGTCTATGCCTCTCATGATCTTAGAAACCTCCATCAGGTCTCCCCTCATCTCCTACGTTCCAGGGAATAAAGTCCTAGTTTACGCAACCTCTCCTTGTAACTCAGGCCCCGAGTCCAGGCAACATCCTGGTAAACATTTTCTGCACCTTTTCTGGTTTAATAACATCTTTCCTCGAACAGGGCGACCAAAACTGTGCACAATTCTCCAAGTGGGACCTCAGTTATGTCATAACTTCCCGACTCCTGTACTCAATGCCCTGACTAATGAAGGCCAGTGTACCAAACACCTTCTTCACCACCCTGTCTACCTGTGATGCCACTTTCAGTGATCTGTGCACTTGCATTCCTACATCCCTCTGTTCCGTAACATTCCTCAGGGCCCTACCATTCACTGTATAAGCCCTGCCCTGGTTTGATATCCCAAAATGCAATAGCTCACATTTATCTGGATTGAAAGCCAGTTGCCAATCCTTAGCCCACAAACCTAGCTGATCAAGATCCCCCTGTAATTTTCATAACACTCTACACTATCTAGAGCACCAGCTATTTTAGTATCATCCACAAACTTACTAACTATGCCTTGTACATTCACATCCAAATCATTTATATAAAGTAAAAACAACAAAGGTGCCAGCACCGACCCGTGGTACACCACTAGACACAGGCCTCCAGTCCGAGAAACAACACTCAACCATCACCCTGCTTCCTACCACTAAGCCGATTATGAATCCAATCCGCTATCTCCCCTTGGATCCCATGCGATCCAACCTTCCAGACTAGCCTGCCATGAGGGACCTTGTCAAAGGCCTTGCTGAAGTCCATACAGACAACATCCACTGCCCTCCCCTCATCTACCCTCTTGGTTACCTCCTCGAAGAACTCCAAGAGATTTGTCAGACATGACCTCCCACACACAGAGAAGTACTGACTGTCCTGAATCAGACCCTGTCTCTCCAAATGTTGGTAGACCCTATCCCTCAGAATCCCCTCCAGCAATTTACCCACCACCCATGTCAGACTCACCGGCCTGTAGTTCCCTGGCTCGTTTTTGATCCTCTTTTTATTGTAATTGGTTTATATTTATTGTCACCTGTACCGAGGTACAAGTGAAAAAGTTGTCTTGCACACCGTTCATACAGATCAATTCATTACACAGTACATTAAGGTAGTACAGGGTAAAAACAATACAGAATGCAGATTAAAGTGTAACGAGGTAGATTGTGAGGTTAAAATTTCATTTTATTAAACGAGGGAACTATTCAATAGTCTTATAACAGCAGGATAGAAGCTGTCCTTGAGCCTGGTGGTATGTGCTTTCAGGCTTTTGTATCTTCTGCCCAACGGGAGAGGGGAGAAGAGAGAATGTCCGGGGTGGGTGGGGTCTTTGATTATGCTGGCTGCTTTACCAAGGCAGCGAGAGGTATAGACAGAGTCCATGGAGGGGAGGCTGGATTCCGTGATGTGCTGGGCTGTGCACACAACTCTCTGCAGTTTCTTGCAGTCACAGGCAGAGCAGTTGCCGTACCAAGCCGAGATGCATCCAGATAGGATTTTAAACAACGGTACCACATGAGCCCCTCTCCAGTCCTCCAGAACCCCACCTGTGGCCAGAGGTGAAGCAACAATCTCTGCAAGGGCCTCCGCAGTTTCGTTGGTGAGGCTGCACTTGGAGCACTGTGTACAGTTTTGGTCACCCTGTGTAGAAGAATAAATGGTGTCTTTTGACTGTACTGGTGCTGATGGGATACTTGACATTGCAGAAGAGAACTATCCTTGCAGCCAGCTGTAAATCTGGGCTTGGAGCCAACAGATCTGCTGCAGCCTGCTGAAACCAGACTTTGAAATATAACAGGATGCGAGTTCAGCCTTGAGCCCCTGATAAGAGGAACTCGTTGGTGTTGTTTTGTTTTAATCTATGGAACACATTGATTAAATTCTTAAGTACGTAACAATTGTAACTGAACCAGTCATGTGATATAGCTGTTGTTTTAACATATAAATTAAACTTGCAACCTTCTGTGTGTTAGAGTCTGGGTGACAGTGCAGATCGCTGCCCACTCTCCACGGTACCATGTATAAATAAAAGCCTTGGAACGAAACTCGGAGTTATCGTCTCTTCTTGTAGATTAAATTAGAGTTTCCACGACACTTAGTTATAGGAAGGACGTGGTGAAACTGGAAAGAGTGGAGAGAATATTTACAAGGATGTTGCCGGGACCAGAGGGCCTGAGTTACAGGGAGAGGTTGGCCAGGCTGGGTCTTTATTCCTTGGAATGTAGGAGAATGAGGGGCAACCTTAAAATTATGAGGGGCAGAGATAAGGTGGACGGTAACAGTCTTTTCCCCAGGATGGGGGAGTCCAAATCCAGGGGGCATAGGTTTAGGGTGAGAGGGGAAAGATTTAAAAGGGACCTGAGGAGCAACTTTGTCACGCAGAGGGTGGTGAGTGTATGGAACGAGCTGCCAGAGAAAGTGGGTGAGGCAGGTACAACAGGATCATTTAAGATGCGCTTGGACAGGTACATGGAGGGGCGGGGCTTGGAGGGATATGGGCCGAACGCAGGAAATTGGGACTAGCTGGGTGGGCACCGTGGTCAGCATGGGCTGGATGGGCCGAAGGCTGTATTACTCTGTGACTCTAACTGAAGGCCCAGGTCTATGTTGATCCCTCAGTGGGAGGTGTGGGTGCCTCAGTGTGTTACAGAGGCAGCTGTGAACTTCAGCACCTTCTGCACTCTGCTGCTGACTGACAGTGTGAGGTGTGAAGACCAAAAGTGAGCAGCCTGTGCAGCTGTGGGCGGTGAGCAGGCTCAGTAACGTCCTCACAGACGGACATACTGAGGATCTGTAGGTCCTTCTATGTCGGTCTGTATTGACAGAAAGGCCACGGACAGCACAGCCTCCCAGAACGTCCTGTCTTCCATCACGGAGATGCAACACGACAGGAAGAGGGAGGGTCTAGATCAGCCACTGTCCCCGGAGGAGCTGACTGGCTCCATCTGTTCCCTTGGCTCAAATAAACATCCCAGAAGCGACAGGTTACCGACAGAGCTGTACTCGGCTCTGTGGGACGGGATGGGCCCAGACCTGCTGGAAGTGTTCAACGCTGGGCTTCTGGCTGGCAGAATGTCAGGCTCCATGGGGAAGGGCATCGTCACCCTCAGCAACAAGCAGAAGGGGGAGAGGGATCAGAGACCCATCTCACGGTTGAATGTGGACTATAAGATCCCGTCCAAGGCCATCGTCAACAGGGTCAAGTCTGCTCTGGGACAGGTGATCCACCCGGACAAAACCTGTGCTGTACCTGGCAGGAAAATCCCTGACAGCCTCGCACTGCTCAGGGACACCATTGCCTACGTGCAGGACAGAGGGGTGGACACCTGCCTGGTCAGCTTGGACCAGGAGAAGGCCTTCGACAGGATATCCCACATGTACCTGATGGACGTGTTCTCCAAAATGGGCTTTGGGGGGGGGGGGAATCAGGAATTGGATCCAACTGCTCTACACAGACATCAGTAGCGCAGTCCAAATCAATGGCTGGGAGACAGACAGCTTCCCCATCAAGTCTGGGGTCAGGCAGGGCTACCCTCTCTCCCGTCTTGTTCATGTGCTGCATAGAACCCTTTGCCGAATCCATCAGGAAGGACGAGAGCACAAGAGGGGTGACATTGCCAGGCAGTGGGGCACCCAGGTCAGAACCTCCCTGTACATGGACGATGTCGCCGTCTTCTGCTGGGACCCACGGTCAGTTCACAGATTGATCAGCATCTGCGACCAGTTCGAGTTGGCATCAGGGCCCAGAGTCAACCGCAGGAAGAGCGAGGCCGTGCTCTTTGGTAACTGGCCCAACCGATCCAACGTCCCCCTCACCGTCAGGTCTGACTGCCTGAAGGTGCTGGGGATCTGGTTCGGAGGGGCTGAGGGGTGTAACAGGATTTGGCTGGGGCGGATTGGGAAGGTCAAACAGAAATTGCGACTGTGAGAACGGCGTTCTCTGTCAATAACTGGGAGGAACTTGGTCATCAGGTGCGATGTGCTCTCAGGGCTGCTGTACCTGGTGCAGGTGTGGCCTGTTCCTCGCTCCTCTGCCTCGGTAATCACCCGGGACGTCTTCCAGTTTATCTTGGGGTCCAAGATGGAGCGAGTCCAACGGGTCACGATGCAGAAGTCCCCAGAGAATGGGGTCAAAGGTGTACCCAACATTGCCCTCATCCTGATGCCCACCTTCGTGTGTGGCTGTATCAGTCGGTGTGTGTACTACGTGCTGAGGTTCTACCTGTCCCTGGTGTTGCGGAGGATGGGCCCGGCCCCTCTACCACCCAACACCCCAGTCAGCTGGACGTTGCCGCACTACCTACCCTTTGTGGAAGAGTTTTTCCAAGTAAACACCTTTGACCACAGGTCCATCAGGCAGTGGCCAGTGTGGAACGTCCTGCAGACACTGCAGGACGGGGAAACTGTGGATCCTGTGGGTTTGTTCCTGGAGCAAATGGCCCAAATCATCTGGCAGAACGTCTCATCGCCAGATCTGACCAACAAGCACCAAGACCTCACTTGGCTGGTGGTGAGACGTGCCCTCCCAGTCAGAGCTTTCCTCTACAGACGACACATCACCCCCAGTGCACACTGCCCTCGGGACAGCTGCAGGGGGTAGGAGACGGTCACCCATCTCTTCACAGACTGTGGATTTGCAGAGGGTGTGGAGACAGATGCACGGGTCCGCATCTCGGTTCATCCCCAGCAGCTGGGTGACAGAGGACTCTCTGATCTCCGGGCTGTTCCCGGGGTCATCAGCTCGGTGAAGGACACCCTTTGGTCTGCTGAAAGCTGTTGGTCTCCCAGCTCAGTGAGATGTCCGTAAGGGAACGCTGCCGATGGGCACAGTCCCGGCTGCAGGAGTCCGTGCTGAGGGACGCACTGAAGCTCGGTGCAGCCAATGCAAAGGCTCTGTGGGGAAGGACCACAGCCTGGGCTCCTCCCGCTACTGCACGTGGAGGGGCAGAAGTGGGTGGGGAAGCCCCTCGAACAATGAAAGGGGGATCACCTCAAGGGGCCACGTGAGGGGCAATGGTGCTGTGTTTGTTGGTGTGTTTTTTTCTCCCTCCTTACGTTTTACACCACTGAATGCAACAACCGTGAATGTTAAGCTTTTGTATTCTGCACTGTGTGTGTTCTTCCTTTTTTTTGTTATGCTAAAGTTTAATTTTGAAAATAAAAAAAAGGTGAATAAAGTCCTTTTATATCACCAGCCTCAGTGTCTCTCTGGTGACAGATCACAGTCACAACATTTGGGGGGGCGTTGGGGATACGTTTGTGACCCACTACGTGGTCAGTGACCTCAGCAGTCTGAGGGGTGAGTACTTTTAGTGTCGCACTGTTCAGGTCAACGAGCGCGGGATTACAAAGGATCAGAACACAGCAGAGGGCTGAACTGGTAAATGTAGAAGTGTGTGTGTGTGTGTGTGTGTGTGTGTGTGTGTGTGTGTGTGTGTGTGTGTGTGTGTGTGTGTGTGTGTGTGTGTGTGTGTGTGTGTGTGTGTGTGTGTGGAAATAGCTGTCAGGCAGTGACACAAGAGGTTCTGCAGACGCTGGGAATCTGGAGCAACACACACAAAGTGCTGGAGGAACTCAGCGGGTCAGACAGCATCTATGGGGGGAAACGCACGTCGATGTTTCGGGTCGAGACCCTTCATCAGGACTCAGTTGGGTAGTTTGGTGAGGCAGGGCCACCAGTTGCGAAAGGTGGTAACTGACCGTTCCGGATGCCAGAGGGGTGAGTGTGTCTGCGTTCGGGAGTCCGTTTAGCAGTGCCTCCGTTTTTGAGTGTGTTTGTGTGTGTGTTAAGAATAAGTTTGAAACTTTGGGGTAACAGAGTTTTATCTGGAAGGGAGTACAACAGCCATGACGAGTTGAGAGCCACCAGAGTGGGAGATTGCAGAGTATATACACTCTCTGGTTTTCAGTATGTGCTGTTTTATATTTGTCCTGCCCTTGTCTTTTGTTCAGTGTGGGAATTAGCATGGAAATACTCGCGGGAGGGATGTAAGTGTCAGGCAGAGCAAGGGGCTGAACTGGAGGAGGAAAGGGACAGGCAGGGAGAAGATTTAGACGGGATGCAGAGAGAGTGGGTTGGATATAAGGAACAGTCAGAGCACAGGGATCCTAAATGAAGGGCATTTTCACTGCCTTACTTAATTAGATCCTCCTTAAGGGTTGGCCTTCCTGGGACAGATTTCTGTCCAAGGCCAGGGAGGGGAGGGGGGTATATGTTAGGGATTCAGGAGTTATGGAATTATGTGAATATAGCAGATATTAATTCAAATGAGAACAGGTCTTCAGTTCTTAATGTAAATTGCAAGCAGTAATCAGTTTGAAGTTGAGAGGCCATCTTTGCAAACAAATGGCACCGTCTACAGAGCACAGACTGCTGTTCCACAGCTGGGGTGAATACAGACCTTTATACACGGCAGTGTAGTGGTCAGCGTAACGCTTTACAGCGCCAGCAACCCGGGTTCAAATCCGGCCACTGTCTGTAAGGAGTTTGTACGTTCTCCCCGTGTCTGCGTGGGTTTCCTCCGGGTGCTCCGGTTTCCTCCCACATTCCAAAGACATACGGGTTAGGAAGCTGTGGGCGTGCTATGTTGGCGCCAGAAGCGTGGCGACACTTGCGGGCTGCCCCCAGAACACTCTACGCAAAAAAATGCATTTCACTGTGTGTTTTGATGTACATGTGACTAATAAAGAAATCTTATCTAGTCTTATCTTATAACCAGCTTCACTGTCTCTCCAGTGACTGTCTCAGTCACCAAGAGATACTGAAGTGACCAAAGTGGTCCTAGTGTTGCTAAACTGCAGTGATTAGAGTTGGTTCAAGAACCGAATGGTTGAAGGGAAGTAGCTGTTCCTGAACCTGGTGGTGTGGGACTTCAGGCTTCTGTCCCTCCTGCCCGATGGGAGCTGTGAGAAGATGCCATGGCCCGGATGGTGGGGATCTTTGATGATGGCTGTTGCCTTCTTGAGGCAGCACCTCCTGGAGATACTCCTAATGGTGGGATGAGCCCGTGATGTATTGGGCTGAGTCCGCTACTCTCTGCAGCTTCTTATGTTCATGCGCATTCAAATTGCCGTCCCAGACTCTGATGCAACCAGTCAGGATGCTTTCAACAGTACATCTGTAGAAGTTTGTGAAGTGTTCAGTGATAAGCTGAACCTCTTTAACCTCCTAAGAAAGTACAGATACTGGCGCATCTTCCTTGTGATTGCATCGATGTGCTGGGCCCAGGACAGGTCATCCGATATGTTAACGCCCAGGAATTTAAAGCTGCTGACTCTCTCCACTGCTGATCCCCCAGTGTAGACTGGGGCATGTTCACCCTCCTTCCCCTTCCTGAAGCCAACAACCAGCTCTTTAGTTTTGCTGACATTGAGCGAGAGGTTGTTGTTGTAGCACCACTCACCCAGGGGTCCTATCCCGCTCCGGTAAGCTGGCTCATCACTGCCTGTGATTCGTCCAACAACAGTGGTGTCGTTGGTGAATTTGTACATGGCATTGGAACTGTGCTTAGCCACACAGTCATGAGTGTGTAGAGAGCAGAGCAGGAGGCTAAGCACGAAGCCCTGAGGTGCACTTGTGCTGATGGTCAGTGAGGAGGAGATGTTGTTACCGATCCTCACTGATTG
Organism: Pristis pectinata; assembly: GCF_009764475.1. Taxonomy (NCBI): domain Eukaryota; kingdom Metazoa; phylum Chordata; class Chondrichthyes; order Rhinopristiformes; family Pristidae; genus Pristis; species Pristis pectinata. The sequence goes on along the minus strand of NC_067438.1, from coordinate 15,746,938 downwards.
ACGTCTGCCAATGAGGAAGTCGAGGATCCAGTTGCAGAGGGAGGTGCAGAGGCCCAGGTCTTGGAGCCTGATGATGAGTTTGGATGGTACGATTGTGTTGAATGCTGAGCTGTAGTCAATGAACAGCAGCCTGACGTGTGTGTTCCTGTTGTCCATGTCGTCCAGAGCAGAGTGAGGAGCCAGAGAAGTCGTATCTGCTGTTGACCTGTTGTGGTGGCAGGCAAACCGGAGTGGATCCAGATCATCTCTGAGGCAGGAGTCGACGCCCCAACCTTGCGAAGCTCTTCATCATGGTTGATGTAAGCGCTACGGGCAGTAGTCGTTGAGGCAGGTCACCATGTTCTTTGGCACCGGTACAGCAGATGCCTTTTTGTAGCAGGTGGGAACCTCAGACCGCAGAAGCGAGAAGTTGAATATGACGAGGGTGCTGATTGTGATGCCCTTTAAGTGAAGCACCCTTGAAGACTGGCATTACCCTCCACAGATGCTGCCTGACCTGCTGAGTTCCTCCAGCCTCTTCTGTGTTGTTCCAGACCAGCAACTGCAGTCTCTCCACATGGTCAAACTTCCTGCTCTTCTCTCAAATAACGCCATGGGGTCTTTCAGCTCCGCTAGAGAGGTGAGACAGGCCCTGGCTCTGTGTGAGCTGAGCTCAAGGGAGCGCTGGCTGAGCCCGGTCTGTGGGTCCCGGCCGAACAGGACGAAGCGGGCACTGCAGAGGCTCAGAGAGCGGACGGGAGCCCCGGACCGGGTCCCAGCCCCACGCCCGCGATCTGTGAATGAAACCCTGGGGCGGTGTGACACCCAGCGGGGAGCCGCGGCGTTGCAGGTCGAAAGCCAGCGAGGCTGCTTCCATTTAAGGACGACATGCAGATAAGGAGGGCGAGAAGACAGCGTGAAATGATGCAAAGTAACACTAGTTCTGAAAGGAAGGAAAGGCAAAACATGGAGGTGTATGTTTCTCCAAGCTGCCTGTGGGTAAACAGAAACAATGTACTGTTTGACAATGCACTCGTGTAAATGCTAAGGGGTGATGCATGTGGCTGGCTGGGTGAGCGGGAGCCGCGTAAAGCATACTTACCTGGCAGGGAATCGTCGGTGATCAGGACGGCCGAGGTTCCAGGACGAGGCTATCCCATTGCACTCCCGGTGTGCTGACGCCTGCGATGTCCCCAAATGCGGGATACTCGACTGCAGAATTTGTGGTAGTGGGGGACTGCGTTCGCGCTCTCCCCTGGTCACTCATGTAAAGACAGAACTTGCTTCCGTTCATCTGCTCACGGTGATTCAGTGTCAGCCGGTAACGTTGCTGTGCGGATCCATCATTAGCAGTGACAGGGGGGTACGTGCTGAGGGACGCACTGGGGAAGTCGACGGCAGCTTAGGGTTCTTCTGCCTCTGCAGAGAGAGGGACGGGATCAGGTGAGGAAGCCCCTCAAATATTGTAAATACAGGATTGGGGTATTACCCCAGGGAGCCACATGGGTGTTGTGTTCTTGTATATCAGAAGTACCACTAAGAATGGAACTGTACGCGAATGTAAAGGTTTGAACTGTTTTATTATTTTATATAGTTTCTTTTGTTATGAATAAAATTTATTTTGTTAAAAAAATCTGCAGGAGTGACAGCGGAGCTTCGTTCCCCTTCTCCCGAAAGTCCTGCAGCGGCTTCTGCTATCCTGCCGGGTGCTTGAAGGTAACGCCGAAGTACCCGTTACCCGTGAAGTCCTGGAGGCAGGAGGTGTCCTTCGCCTCGAACTTGCAAGTGTCCAGATGAAGGGGTCCCGTGTGAAAGGGTTCCCATCGCTGAGGTCCTTCGCTGTCACACTGATGGGATTGCGGATCCCCCCTCCCAAGGTGCTCGTCGCTGCCGCCATCCTGAGGGGGTCGTTTGCTGATCCTAATCAGCATTAGGGTCCACCTCTGTGTCAGCAGGTTAAGCTCTCATCAGGCAGCCGCTTGATCGCGAAGAGTCCTCGATATCTTTCCTTCAGTGTTGGTGTCTGTAGAGATCTGCCACGAATTTGTCCTGGGAGAACAGCCTTTTTGATCACGGTCTCTCCCCTGCCAGGTAAGAGCAGATCTGTCCTCCTGTAGAAATGATCCTTTTTGCTTTTATTCCAAAACAAACTTTATTCATCATAAAAAACAAACTATAGACAACCATAAAACAGTGCAAACCTTTACATTCTTGTACAGATCAATCATTAGTGTTACCTTCTTATATAAAAAAACACAGCACCGATGCCACTCGTCTGGCTCCCTGGGGGCTACTCCAATCCTGTATTTACAATACATAAGGGGCTTTCTCACCTGACGCTGCCCCTCCCTCTCCAGTGGCAGAAGAACCCTAAACTGTCGTCCTTCCCCACCGAGACCTTGCATTGGCTGCGCCCAGCTTCAGTGTGTCCCTCAGCACGTACTCCTGCAGCCTGGAATGTGCCAGCCAGCAGCATTCCCCTACGGACATCTCGCAGTGCTGGAAGACCAACAAGTTTCAGGCAGACCAAAGGGCGTCTTTCACCAAGTCGATGACCTTCCAGCAGCAGTTGATGTCCGTCTGCGTGTGTGTCCCCGGAAACAGCCTGTAGATCAGAGAATCCTCTGTTACTCTGCTGCTGGGGATGAACCGTGACAGGGACCCTCGCATCTTTCGCCACACCCTCCTCGCGAACCCACAGCCCGCAAAGAGGTGGGCGATCATCGTTTCCCCAGTGCAGTCCTCCCGGGGGCAATGCGCGCTGGGAGTGATGCTTCAACCATCAGGAGTCTGCAGGTGCCGTCCAGTCTGCTGTCAGCACTGCCGGATCGTCCAGCCCCATCGGTGATGCAGTTGAAGTCACCGGCCAGAACGACCAGCCGGGACGTCGCCAGCAGCGGTGGGAGCTGCTGGGGGACGACCAGCCGCTCTCTCCGCATGGGCGAGGCGTACACGTTAATTAACCGGAGTGGAGTGTTCCGGTACATCACATCTGCCACGAGAAGCCGCACCCCCCCACCACCTCTCTGACCTCGGTGATTGAGAAGTTGCCCCCCCACTTCAGGATCCCCAGGCCGGAAGCGCGACAATCATTGCCCCCCGAGCACACCGACAGTCCGTGGGTCCACCATCGTGACCACCCCCGATAGTTGCGGAGGTGTGGCAGCCCGCGCTCTTGCAAGAAATTCACATCCACCTTGACGTTTAGCGGCACGGTAGTGTAGCGATTAGCGCAACACTATTACAGCGCCAGCGATCGGGGTTCGATTCCCATCATTGTCTGTAAGGAGTTTGTACGTTCTCCCGTGTCTGCATGGGTTTCCTCCGGGTGCTCGGTTTCCTCCCACATTCCAAAGACGTACGGGTATGTTAATTGGGTTTAAAACGGGCGGCGCGGACTCGTTGGGCCGGAAGGGCCTGTTACCACGCTGTAAATAAAATTTAAATTTAAATTTAAATTAAATTTGACCTTGGCGAGGAACTGCAAAGTGTCAACACATCGCGCAGTGCTCTTAAGGGAACACTACCGACGGGCACAGTCCCGGCTGCAGGAGGACGTGCTGAGGGACACACTGAAGCTCGGTGCAGCCAACGCAACGGATCTGTGGGGAAGGCCCACAGTCTGGGCTCCTTCCGCTACCACACATGGAGGGGCAGAGGTTGGTGGGGAAGCCCCTCGAACATTGAAAGGGGTGTCACCCCAGAGGGCCACATGAATGGGGAGAAGAGAGAATGTACACCTGCCAGATTTTCCCTTTTTTTCTGTGTCCAGCCCTCAACATCATTCAACATCCAGCGTTCCTGGGACTCGCTGTCCTTACTTTTCACCTGTCCGGGAACACATTGGCCCTGAGCTCTCATTATTCCGCCAGTAAATGACTCCCGACATAGATTTACCTGCACAGCTAGTCCCACTTGACTTCGGCCCGCTCCTGTCTTCTGACGTTGAAATCACCTTCCCCCAATTCAGAGCCTAAACATCTCACCATCTCCCCTGTCATATGCTCTGAGCATTCACATTGATCTATTTGTTGAAACAAATATTCTAATCCAATTCCAAAGCAGTACTGCATCAGCTGTTACAGTTTATCTCAATGTAAGGCGCTGCTTTGTTTAATTTATTCCAAAACAACTACGAAGCCCTCTGTCATCTCTGTGGGACTATAATCCAATGTCACTGCAAGAGGCTCATCGATCTATAACTTAATTTCCATCAGGTGAATCAGTTTTTAATACGAACCTTGTAATGTGCCTTGAATGATACAACAACATGGCAGGGCTTTAGTACGTTATCTCAATGGCAGACGTTGTGTTAGTTATATCATTGCAAAACTAGTTTAAAGTTAGCAACATTAGATTTTGCTTTCTCTTTGGAATGCTTTGCTTTCTACTTGAAGGCAGGTGTGGTCGCCACACACATTTGATCGCTTCTCCGCGCCAGATCCTGTCCATCCCCCTTTTACTCCCTCATCCCTCCCTCCCTCCTGGAGCTGTCCCTCCTTCAGTCGCCATAGAACCAAAGAACACTACAGCACAGAAAACAGGCCATTCGGCCCTTCTATTCTGTGCCGAAACTTTATTCCGCTAGTCCATTGACCTGCACCCAGTCCATCGCCCTCCACCCTCTCCAGTCCATGTATCTATCCAATGTATTCTTAAAACAAGAGTGAGCCCACATTTACCATGTCAGATGGCAGCCCGTTCCACACTCCCACCACTCCCTGAGTGAAGAAGTCTCCCCAAACCTTTCCCCTTTCACCCTAAAGCCATGTCCTCTGGTACTTATCTCTCCTAATCTAGATGGAAAGAGCCTACTGGCATTTACTCTGTCTATACCCCTCATAATTTTGTAAACCTCTACCAAATCTCCCCTCATTCTTCTGCGCTCCAAGGAATAAAGTCCTAACCTGTTCAATCTTTCCCTGTAACTCAACTCCTGAAGACCCCGAGTGCAGAGTAAATCTCCTCCGCACTCTTTCAATCTTACTGATATCCTTCCCGTAGTTAGGTGACCAGAACTTCACACAGCCACTTTGTATCTCCCTTTGCCATTAAAAATTCTCGTTACTAATATTTTATAACTATATTATTACTATATTAAATATTTTCGTTAGAATAAATTGGATAGATACATGGACGGGAGAGGTCTGGAGGGCTATGGACTGGGTGCAGGTAAATAGGACTAGTGGAATACCATTTCGGCACAGACTAGAAGGGCCGAATGGCCTGTTTTCTCTGTGCTGTAGTGTCCTATGGTTCGATGGTTCTACTCCTTCTTACGCCGGTTGACAGTTATTGTCTAAACCTAAAAGCCCATGGGCTGAGGAAGCATTTAAAAGCCAGGCATGTGACATTGCAGTTTGACCGGCTCCTCCCAGGTGTATGAGGACGTGCTGCGCTCAATGGATGACCCTCACTGAGGGATGTATCAGAGGATGAAGAGATAAGGAACATCCCCTGTGTCCCGTTTATCAGTGGCAGTGAAACCATCTGCATAACACGAGTTAGCGCCTGAGTTTAGATACCAGGGTCTGTTCACAAAGTCAACAGGAGCCAACAAATGTCACAGCAGTTGTTTCTGACTGAGTCTCCAAGTGTCACTGATGCCTCCTGACCCGACAGCTGCACCGATTACTCAGAGAGAACAGGCTGTTTCCAGGGAAACAGGGAGCAAACTAAGGATAAACACGAGAGCCCAGAGCAGGGATGAAGAGCGAAGCTGACGGGCCATCGGATTCGGGTCACTCACCCTCTGCTGAGCTGAAACACCATCTCTGTTTATCTCTCCACAGATGCTGCCTGACCTGTCGGGTATTTCTGGCATCTGCAGACGTTTGCTTCAGTGATGCAGAGTGTCATAGAGTGGCAGAGATACACAGTACAGAAGCAGGCCAACAGGCCCGATGCCGACCCCTGTGCCCACCTACACTAATTCCATTCGCCCTTCTATGTCTTGTCACTTTAAGTGCCTGTCTAAATGCCTCTTAACCCGAGTGACTGTCTCTGATTCCATCCCCTCCTCCGGCAGCACATTCTGGACATCTACCACTCGCTGTGTGGAAAACACTTGCCGCTAAGATCCCCTTTAAACCTCCCTCCTCTCACCTTAAACCCATGCTGTCTTGCTTTTGATATCCCTACCCTGGGGAAAAAAGAATTTGACTCTCTGCCCTATCTACACCTCTCGTACCTTATGGACCTCCATCGGGTCCCCCCTCGCCCCTCGTCGCTCCAGGGAAAACCAGCCCAGCCCGTCCAATCTCTCCCCATAACTAAAGTCCTCTGATCCCGTGAATGTAACCCTTGTGTCGAATTCATGTGAAGGAACTATGTGTGGAATCATGCTTCGGGATTAACCAGGGACTTGAGGTCAGCCAGGTGTTGGGAACTCCTGTGGCGTTACTCAAGGTCCTCCCCGGCGCTCTACATCAACAGATCATCCGGCCACGATAGCACAGCTGTCTGCAGCAGCCAGACGTGCCTGGACTGGTTACTGGGTGCCCTGCTCTTCATGAGGGGCATAGATAAGGTCATAGTCTGTTTCCCAGGGTAGGGGAGTCTGAAACTAGGGGAAATAGGTTTAAGGTGAGAGGGGAAAGGTTTAAAAGGGACCCGAGGGGCAACTTTTCCACATACAGGGCAGGGGGTGTGTGGAACGAGCTGCCAGAGGAACTGGGAGAGGACAGTACAGTTACAAAGTTTAAAGGACTTTTAGACAGGTGCTTGGATAGGAAAGGTTCGGAGGGATACGGGCTGGTGGTGTTCCGCAGGGATCCGTGCTGGGACCTCTGTTGTTTGCAATGTATATAAATAACTTGGATAAAAACGTAGATGGTAGTTGGTTTGCAGATGACACAAAGGTTGATGGGGTTGTGGTTAGTGAAGATGTTTGTGAAAGGATGCAGCGAGAGCCAGATCAATTACAGACGTGACTGGGGAAATGGCAGGTGGAGTTTAATCTGGGCAAGTGTCAGGTGCTGCCCTTTGCGAAGTCAAATATAAGATAAGATTTCTTTATTAGTCACATGTACATCGAAACACACAGTGAAATGCATCTTTTGCGTAGAGTGTTCTGGGGGCAGCCCGCAAGTGTCGCCGCAACTTCCCACAACTTCCTAACCCGTACGTCTTTGGAATGTGGGAGGAAACCGGAGCACCCGGAGGAAACCCACACAGACACAGGGACAACGGACAAACTCCTTACAGACAGCGGCCGGAAATGAACCTGGGTCACCGGCGCTGTAATAGTGTTACGCTAACCGCAAAGTATATAGTTAATGGCAGGATCCTTAACAGTTTCGATGTGCAGAGGGATTTTGGGGTCCAAGTCCACAGCTCCCTGAAAGTGGCCACACACGGGTGGTAAAGAAGGCGTACGGCATGCTTGCCTTCGTTGGTCGGGGCACTGAGTATCAGGGTCAGGAAGTCGTGTTGCAGCTGTATAAAACCTTGGTAAGGCCACACTTGGAGTATTGCACGCAGTTCTGGTCACCCCATTACAGGAAGGATGTGGAGATTTTGGAGAGGGTGCCGAAGAGGTTTACCAGGATGCTGCCTTTATTAGAGGGTGTGAGCTATAAGGAAAGGTTGGACAAACTTGGGTTTTCTCTGGAGTACTTCCATTACTTCCTACAAGGCAAAACCTAACAGCATAAATGGCAGTGATGCTTCACTCCCTGATGAGCTCAACACCTTTTATGCACACTTTAAAAGGGAGAATAACACTACACCTGAGCGAATCCCCACAGCATCTGGCAACCCTGTGATCTCAGTCTCAGAGGCTGATGCCAGAACATCCTTCAAGAGGGTGAATCCTCGCAAGGCATCAGGCCCCGACTGTGTACCTGGCTGGGTACTGAAAACCTGTGCTGACCAACTGGCTGGAGTGTTCAAAGACATCTTCAACCTCTCACTGCTGCAGTCGGAGGTTCCCACCTGCTTCAAAAGGGCAGCAATCATACCAGTGCCCAAGAAAAGCAGGGTGAGCTGCCTCAACAACTATCGCCTGGTAGTGCTCACATCTACTGTGATGGTGCTTTGAGAGGTTGGTTATGGCTAGAACTAACTCCTACCTGAGCAAGGACCTGGTCCTGCTGCAATTTGCCTACCACCAAAACAGGTCTACAGTGGATGCAATCTCACTTGCTCTCCACTTAGCTTTGGAGCACCTAGACAACAGTAAAACATACGTCAGGCTGCTGTTTATCGATTACAGCTCAGCGTTCAACACCATCATCCCCTCAGTACTAATCAACAAGCTTCAAAACCTGGGCCTCTGTACCTCCCTCTGCAACTGGATCCTCAACTTCATTATCGGGAGACCACAGTCAGTGCAGATTGGTGGTAACATCTCATCCTCACTGACAATCAACACAGGTGCACCTCAGGGCTGTGTGCTTAGCCCACTGCTCTACTCTACACTCATGACTGTGTGGCTCGGCACAGCTCAAACGCCATCCATAAATTCGCTGATGACGCCACTGTCATTGGCAGAATCTCAGATGGAGACGAGGAGGCGTACAGGAGTGAGATGGATTGGCTGGGTGAGTGGTGTCACAACTACAACCTCGCACCCAACGTCAGCAAGACCAAGGGATTGATTGTGGACTTCAGGAAGGGGAAGTCGGGAGAACACACACCAGTCCTCATTGAGGGGTCAGCGGTGGAAAGAGTGAGCAGCTTCAAGTTCCTGGTCATCAACATCTCGGAGGATTTATCCTGGGCCCAACACATTGATGCAATCATGAAGAAGGCACGCCAAGGGCTCTACTTCATTAGGAGTTTGAGGAGATTTGATATGTCACTAAAGACTCTTGCAAATTTCTACAGATGTACAGTGGAGACCATCACCGCCTGGTGTGGAGGCTCCAACGCACAGGATCAAAAGAGGCTGCAGAGGGTTGTAGACTCAGCCAGCTCCATCAAGGGCACAACCCTCTCCACCATCGAGGACATCTTCAAGAGGCACTGCCTCAGGAAGGCGGCATCCATCACCAAGGACCCCCACCACCTGGGACATGCGCTCTTCCCGTTACCACCATCAGGGAAGAGGTACAGGAGCCTGAAGATCCACAGTCATTGATTCAGGAACAGCTTCTTTCCCTCCGCCATCAGATTTCTGAATGGTCCATGAACCCATTAACACTACCTCATTATTCCTCTTTTGCACTATTTTATTTATTTTTGTAACTTATAGTAATTTTTACGTCTTGCACTGTACTGCTGCCACAAAACAACACATTTTAGACATATATCAGTGACAATAAACCTGACTCCGAGCAATGGAGGCTGAGAGGAGACCTGATGGAAGTCTGTGAAACTGTGAGGCATAGACAGGGCGGACAGATCCTTTCTCCCAGGGTAGGAATGTCAAATAAAGGACTTGCATTTAAGGTGAGAGGGGGTAAGTTTAAAGGAGATGGGGGGGGGGGGGATGGGGGAAGAGGGCGTTTATTTTACCCAGAGTGTGTTGGGTGCCACCGTGGCTTCTATCTGGGGACAGGGAATAGAGCGATATGGTTCATGGGCAGGGAGAAGGGATTCCCTTACTTTGGTGTCCCGCGTTCCCAGGGGTCCATTTCCTCTGCTCTATGCGCCATGATCTTTGCTCCAAACGCAGGCAAATGGGAACAGGTCGGACGGAGGCTTTGGTCGGCATGGACGAGTTGGGCCGAAGGGCCTGTTCCCCTGCTGTCGTACTCCAAGACTGCGCTCTTGAAGACGTTTTGCGGCTGGATGTTGCCCTGGGACATCCTGAGAGGTGCTATTGAGAGAGCTGGGACACGGGCTGCACCCGGCCGCTGTGTCAGCTCCCAGAGGGGGCAGGAACGGCCCCGGCCGGGGGCAGGTGACATTTAGCGGTGAAATGTGAGCATGCGGAGGGGGAAGGCGAGGGGGCTGCAGAGAAGGGGCTCGGGTTACTGCAACAACAGAAAGTGCCCGGCGGCGGCCCGGGGTTAACGCACCGACCGGCTATAAGTGGCCGAGCCGTCCCATCCCGCGGCGGGCCGGCCGGGGACGGGATGCCGCAGGCGCCGGGCGCCGGGGCCGGGGAGCAGCGGGCAGGGGCAGGGGCAGGGGCAGGGGACGGGGACGGGATGCCGCAGGCGCCGGGCGCCGGGGCCGGGGAGCAGCGGGCAGGGGCAGGGGACGGGGACGGGATGCCGCAGGCGCCGGGCGCGGGGGAACAGCGGGTCGGCGAGTGTCCGGAGCACGGCGAGAGGCTGCAGCTCTGCTGCGCGCTGGATGGGGAATCCCTGTGCCCGCGGTGTGTGGCCGGGGACGGGCACAGGGACCACCCGCTCCGTCCCATCCGGGAGGTGGTCCGACTCTACCAGGTAGGCGGGGGTCGGGTGGGACACCCTCCTCTCGCATCTCCGGACTACCGCTGGGACTGGGGTCCGGCACCTCCCGGAGCCCAGCACCGTGACCAAGGCCGGGACCGGACCCGAGTGAACAGCCCAGTCATCTCCTTACTACCCGACCCCAATCCCGCCTCATTTACTACCCGACCCCAATCCCGCCTCATTTACTACCCGACCCCAATCCCGCCTCATTACTACCCGACCCCAATCCCGCCTCATTTACTACCCGACCCCAATCCCACCTCATTACTACCCGACCTCAATCCCTCCTCATTACTACACGACCCCAATAATTAACCCAATACATGCTGGTCACTTCAACCACCCCCCCCCCCCCCCCACTATCACTGATCTGTCAGTCCTCGGCCTCCCCCACTGCCGGGAGAATCCCAAGCGCAGACTGGAGGAACAGCTCCTCATTTTCCATCTTGGAACCTTGCAGCCTAACAGCATGAACATTGAATTCCCCCACCTTAAGTAACCCCCACCCCCCTTCCCCACACCCCCCCCCCCCACCACGCCTCTTCTCTTCCCTTTCCCAGCCTCTTTTTTTTCCAACCTTTTTTCCCCTCTCTCCTTCCCTTTGACCCATCCCCCGGTGGATCTGCCCTCCCCTCCTCCCCCGCACCTGCCCATTACTATCTCTTACCTGCATCTACCTATCACCACCCTCTGCCCACCCCACCTCCCCTCTTTCTGTCCACCTATCACTGCTCTGCTTTTCCCTCCCATATATCGGGCTTCCCCTTTTCCTCTCTTCAGTCCTGAAGAAGGATCCTGACCCGAAACATTGACCGCCTGCTTTTCTCCACGGATGCTGCCTGGCCTGCTGAGTTCCTCCAGCATCACAGTGTTTTTCCTCTAGATTCCAACATCTGCAGTCCTTTGTTTCTCTAACATGAAGTCAGGTTCTTTTTCCCAGGGTAGAAATGTCAGGTACCATGTGGGGCACGTCTGTGACACAGAGGATGGTGGGTGCCTGGAACGGGCTGCTGGTGGAGGCAGGTACGATAGAGGCTCTTAGACACATGAATACGCCAGGAGTGGAGGGAGAGGGACCATGTGCAGGCAGAAGAGATTTAGCTTAATTTGGCATCGTGTTCAGCACAGACCTGGTGGGCCGAAGGGCCTGTTCCGGTGCTGTACTGTTCCCCTCCAGTCCAGGTGAAGGTGATCCCACAGCGCTGTTGGCGAGTCACAAGGAGGTGAAGACGTAGCTTCCAGGAGTGCCGTTATTACAGTCTGGGACGATTAGAGAGCACATTGAGTTGGAACAGGCATCGATCCCAGGGGGTAGTGGAGATGTTGGTGAACTCAGAATAGCAAGAATGAATCATGAGACGAGACTCTTGAAGTGGTGCCCGTCTGGTCAATGTGGATCATAGGCACCATGTGGGTGGGAGCCAGAGTGAGTGACTCTGTGGGGGGGGGGGGGGTTGTGGGCGATAACTTTGGATGAGGCCCAGTTTATGGAGGCTGGACAGTGAGAGACTGACATCAGAGCGCTGGTGTATTCAGTCTGGAAGTAAAGGCCCGAATGAAGGTCTCTGTAGCTGAGCTGAGGCAGTAACAGAGGCTGGCCCCAACCAACTGACAGAACCCCAATCCCACCTCATTACCTCATGCGGGAGGAAACCAGAGCACCTGGGGGGCTTGTAAGCCGGATGAGTGCAGACGGGGACCTGATGGTGTGCTGAAGCGCCTGTCTCTGTGCTGTGTGACTCGATGACACTGTGACCTTGTGGGAGGTGTGGAGAACAGCTTCAGTGAACAACCTCACTCTGATTACAGAAGGAGCTGAAGGCCTCTCTCAACAGCCTGAAGGAGAAGAAGGCAGTGTTTACAGGGGTAATGTACAATCAGGAGCGCAAGATCACAGCACTCAAGGTAAGATCATTGTTCTTCTCACTAACCTTATTGCTGGGATCTTGTCAACAACTGAAAATGTCAGTACCAGGGAACTAATCCCAGGGCAGTGACAGAGTGAAGCTCCCTTTACACCGTCCCATCACACACCCATGGGGTCAGACACAGGGTGAAGCTCCCTCTACACCATCCCATCACACACTCCCGGGGTCAGACACAGGGTGAAGCTCCCTCTACACCGTCCCATCACACACTCCCAGGGTCAGACACAGGGTGAAGCTCCCTCTACACCGTCCCATCACACACTCCCGGGGTGAGACACAGGGTGAAGCTCCCTCTACACCGTCCCATCACAGACTCCCGGGGTCAGACACGGGGTGAAGCTCCCTCTACACCGTCCCATCACACACTCCCGGGGCAGGGACAGTGCTGACAGACTAGACTTGGTGCATCAGACCCAGGAGCGGGAGGGACAACTCTGACTGACCAGGAGACTGGGATCATCAGTGCTCGATTGGTGGGTGGCTGCTGGTGACCGGAGCAGGGGCGGAGGGGGGTGCGGGGTGTGGGAGGAGGAAGGGGAAACCGTTGCCAGTGGGAGAGAGGAGAGGAAGAGATTTTAGTTTTAAGTTTTGGAAGGAAGGGAAACATCGCAAGTTTGGTGTACGCCTGGAGGAAGGCAGGTGGGGGGAGGTGTAGAGGTTGAGACACCACTAGGATGTGATTTCCCCGTATACAGGGGGTGAGGACCATGACTTGTCCCTCCCACAAGGGGACAAGGAGGCCCCCTGTGACCACCGACCCCCTCCTGCAGATGGGAGTGATGGTAGGAGGGCTGAAGGCTGTGTGGACCTCCCTCAGGTGCCATGCGTCAACACCCCTGGGTGAGAAGGGGGCACAGCGGGTGAAGGTCATTCCCAGCCTGTGCCCAGTGCTGCCCACGCGCTCTCTGACCCAGTGTAAACACTGGATGTGTCTCACTGCCCGTCTGACGTGTGGGTGGTGGTGAGATGGGGAGACTCTCCCCTCACTCTCTGCCTCAGGACCTGCCCCCAGGCTGGGCTGCAGGAGTCAGGGGCAGTGGTTTCACTTCTGCCTGGGCTGGGCTCCTGCCTCGACACCTCCATTTCCTGGCAAAGTTCAGGGTGGACTCCCCCCGCCCCCCCCCCACCCCACCCACCTCTCTCCCTCCCCACCACCCCCACCGTCACTCCTGGGGCAGTGGGATCATGCAGGAGGTTGGTGACTACCCCCAGGGGGATGGGAACCTGGCGCAGAACACCGAGGAGGATTCGGAGTCCATCACCAACGAGGACTCCCTCGAGCTCCCTATGGAGTCTCCCTCACCCTTACTTGGTTAGGCCAGGGTTTGCCACAGTGAAGTCTGATGGCTGGAGCTGCTCCTGTCTGTGGAGTCTGCCTGTGCTGTCCTTAGAAAGATGGGGTCAGCTGTTGATGTTGCCTGTATTGAGTGTCGTCAGTAATGGGCTTCTGAGGGAGGGGAGGGTGAGGACTGACTGCTCCCCCCCAACAGGTTGTGTGACTGACTTTAACTCATTTTGCCATGAAGGTCACCAATAGCCATAAGACATAGGAGCAGAATTAGGCCATTCAGCCCATCGAGTCTGCTCTGCCATTCAATCATGGCTGATTTTTTTCAACCCCATTCTCCCCATAAACCTTAACCCCTTTGAGAAACTGCAGACGCTAGAATCTGGATGAAAAACACGCCGACGCTGGAGGAACTCAGCAGGCCAGGCAGCATCCGTGGAGAAAAGCAGGTGGTCAACGTTTCGGGTCGGGACCCTTCTTCAGGACTGAAGATAGGAAAAGGGGAAGCCCGATATATAGGAGGGGAAAGCAGAGCAGTGATAGGTAGACAGAAAGAGGGGAGGCGGGTTGGGCACAGGGTGGTGATAGGTAGATGCAGGGAAGAGATAGTGATGGGCAGGTGTGGGGGAGGAGGGGAGAGCAGATCCACCGGGGGATGGGTCAAAGGGAAGGAGAGAGAGGGGAAAAAGAGAGAGAGGCGAGGAAAGCGAGGAAGAGAAGGAGCATGGTGGGGGGGGGTGCGGGGAAGGGGGGGTACGGATTACTTAAAGTGGGAGAATTCAACGTTCCTGCCGGTTTCCAAGACGGAAAATGAGGTGCTGTTCCTCCAGTTTGCACTTGGAATTCTCCCGGCAGTGGAGGAGGCCGAGGACCGACAGATCAGTGATAGTGTGGGAGGGGGAGTTGAAGTGACTGGCAACGGGGAGATGCAGGTCGCGGTTACGGACAGAGCGCAGGTGTTCTGCGAAACGGTCACCTAGTCTGCGTTTGGTCTCACCGATGTAGAGGAGTCCACCCCGTCCCACTTACCAATCAAGACCCTATCAATCTCTTGCCTTAAATACACCCAGTGACTTGACCTCCACAGCCCTCGGTGGCAACGAATTCCACAGATTCACCGCCCTCTGGCTGAAGAAATTCCTCCTCATCTCAGTTCTAAAGGGGCGTCCCTTTATTCTGAGGCTGTGCCCGCGGATCCCAGACTCTCCCACTGATGGAAACATGCTCTCCACGTCCACTCTATCCAGGCCTTTCGGTATCCGGTAGGTTTCAATGAGATCCCCCCTCATCCCTCCGGAAAGGATCGCAACCATCCAGTCCCAGAGGTGAAGGTTTCTAACGCCCCCCCCCCGGTCCACGCCTGGTTCTCAGGTGGACAGCCGGTGCTTCAGCGCCGGGTCGCTCCCCTCCCCATGTCCAGCAGCCCCTCCGCGCGCCCGTGATCACGCCCGTCGTCTCTTCCGAAGGGGGCGATGGAGAGTCTGGGCCGCCACGTGTCGGAGGAGTTTGCGACGATGAGGCGGTTCCTGGAGGAGAGGGAGCATGAGCTGCAGAGGGACCTGGCTGACTACGCCGCTGGGCTGCTGCAGCCACTGGAGGACAACCTGAGGACCATCCAGAGGGCACTCATCTCCGTTCAGAAGGACATCATCTACTGCCAGGCGGTGGTCAATCAGTGGGACAGCCGGCGGTTCCTGCAGGTAACAGGCACGCTCTGGGCCCCTCCTGCACACAGTCCTCATCGCACGGTCTCAGCTCCAACCCCACCCACCACAGCCCCTGTCTTACCTCAATAGTTTCTCAAGCCGTCGCACAGCAAGGTTCTGATGGATGGCGGGCAGCGGAGTCCCGGGCAACGGATGTTTAATTCCTGGGGTTTAAGATAAGATTTCTTTATTAGTCACATGTACATCGAAACACGCAGTGAAATGCATCTTTTTGTGTAGAGTGTTCTGGGGGCAGCCCGCAAGTGTCGTCACGCTTCCGGTGCCAATGTAGCCCGCCCACAACTTCCTAACCCGTACGTCTTTGGAATGTGGGAGGAAACCGGAGCACCCGGAGGAAACCCACGCAGACACATGGGGAGAACGTACAAACTCCTTACAGACAGCGGCGGGAATTGAACCGGGGTTGCTGGCACCGTAATAGTGTTACGCTAACCACTACACTACCGTGCCTGCCAGGGTGACCCAAGCCCTGTGGGGTCCAGGAAGGCGTCCCTCAGGAGCTGGGACACTTAACGCAACACATTCATCCTGAAATCTTCGGGATCAGGGCGTGTGATCTATAAGCTTGGTTGAGCAGGGAGGTTTTATTGGTATCGGTACTGGCTTATTATTGTCAGGAGATACTGTGAAAGGCCGCGTGATTCAACTGTCCACTGAGGTTGTCACAGTGACTCTCTACTTAAGATTCGCCCTTCATCCTTCGATCTGTAATTGTCTGCCTCAGAACCACGTGCACCAGTGCCCCATGGATTAGTCGTAGAGTCATATAGAACGGAAACAGGCCCTTCGGCCCAACTCATCCCTGCCAACCAAGGTGCCCACCTAAGCTGGTCCCATTTGAACATAGAACATAGACCAGTACAGCACAGAACAGACCCTTTGGCCCACAATGTTGTGCCAACATAGCTAATCCCTCCTACCTACAGAATGCCGATATCCCTCTATTTTCCTCTCATTCATGTGCCCATCCAAGCCCCTCTTAAAAGCCCCCAATGAATTTACTTCCACCACTCTATCAGGCAACGCATTCCAGGCATCCACCACTCTCTCAGTAAAAAACCTACCCCTCACCTCTGTTCTGAACCTACCCCCCTCACCTTAAATGCATGCCCTCTGGTATTGGATCGCTCAATAATGGGAAAAAGATATTGCTTGTTCACCCTATCTATGCCCCTCATAATTTTACACACTTCCAACAGGTCACCCCTCAGCCTCCTCCGCTCCAGAGAAAAACTGAAAATTTGATAACTGAAAATTGGTTTATTACTGTCACATGTACTGAGATACAGTGAAAAGCTTTTGTTTCTGTGCCATTCAGACAGATCATTCCATACACCCCAGAACACACTACACAAAAGATGTGTGTTTTGATGTACATGTGACTAATAAAGATTTCTTATCTTAAGTACATTAAGGTAGTAGAAAGGATAACAGAATGCAGAATATAGTGTTACAGTTACAGAGAAAGTGCAGTGTAGGCAGACAAATAAATAAAGTGCAAGGGCCATGATGAGGTAGATTGGGAGATCAAGAGTTCATCTTTATAAGATAAGATAAGATTTTTTATTAGTCACCTGTACATCGAAACACACAGTGAAATGCATCTTTTGCGTAGAGTGTTCTGGGGGCAGCCCACAAGTGTTGCCACGCTTTTGGCGCCAACATAGCACGCCCACAACTTCCTAACCTGTACGTCTTTGGAATGTGGGAGGAAACCGGAGCACCCGGAGGAAACCCACGCAGACACGGGGAGAACGTACAAACTCCTTACAGACAGCAGCGGGAATTGAACCCGGATCGCTGGCGCTGTAAAGCATTACGCTAACCGCTACACTACCGTGCCTGCCCACACTACTGTGCAAGAGGTCCATTCAAGGGTCTGATAACAGCAGGATAGAAGCTGCCCTTGACCCCAGTGGTACATGTTCTCAAGCTTTTGTATCTTCTGCCCAATGGAAAGAATGTTTGGGGTGGGTGGGGTCTTTGATTATGTCGGCTGCTTTCCTGAGTCAGCGGGAAGTGTGGACGGAGTCAGTGAAGGGGAGGCTGGTTTGTGTGAAGGACTGGGCTGTGTCCACAACGCTCTGTGATCTCTTGTGGTCCTGGGGAGAGCAGAGAGGCAGAGGAGGGTGTGGGTTTGAGGCTTGGGCAGCTGCAGGGCACGGGACAGAAGCCCAGATGTGGAGGAGCACAGAGATCATGGAGAGCTGCTGACTGGAGGACCAGGATATATCAGAAGAGATAGGAGGAGGCCATTCAGCCCCTCAAACCTGCTCGCCCATTCAATCCGACGGTGGCCAATCCAACATTCCCTGTCTCCTTTCCTGCCCTTTCCCACAGCCCTTGATTCCCTCACTGAGTGGAAATCCATCCACGTCAGCCTCAGTGAACCTGAGTACTCACCCCCACAGCTCTGGAGACCCAAAGAAAACCGGAGCAGCAGTAGGCCACTCGGCCCCTCCAGCCTGGCCCATTCAATATGATCATGCCTGATCTGCCCAGGTCTCATCTCCTCCTCTGTGCCAGATCCCCTATCCCGTAAAATCTCCGATCCTTGCAAAAGTTATCTACTGACCCAGACTCTGCCAACCTCTGGGGTAGGGAGTCATTGCCCTCTGGTTCTGTAATCTCCCATGAGAGGAATCATTCCTTCACATTTACCCCCCGTCTAGCCCCTTAAGAAGGTTGTATGCTTCAATAATATCACCTTTCATTCTTCTAAACAATGAATCCTAACTTGTTTACAGAGAGAGGGAGATGGGGGAGAGAGGGAGATGGGGAGAGGGAGATGGGGAGGGTTCAGTGTTGGATACGTAACTGGTCCTTTCACCACGTGTTCACGACTCTGGTAAGCACAGCGAATAGTCAGAAGGAAGTCTGAGGGGGGTGGGGAGGTGGGGAGATGAGCAGGAGGTCAGGGTGAATAACCCAAAGTGAAAGGTGTCTCCAGGGTCCCTCCACCTCTGCCTCCATGGAGAGACCTTGGGTACGGGGGAACTCGGAGAGACACCACAGCAGGTCAAGACCATGGTCCCGACAGGGTGCAGTAAACGTGAGAAGGAAGACAGGGATGGAAAAGATGCTGGGGTGGACCAGATCCAAGGAAAGAAAGGACGGTATAAAACCTGCACAGTGACAACCTCTGTCCAGCCAGATGATCGGACGATTCCTCTGTCAACCCATCTGCGCACACTGCTGAAGTTTAGAGAGGCTGATGAATTAATGCACAGCGTACACCCACTCCCCCCTGCAGAAATCGCCTTGTGTGTTCCATGGCAACTTTCTGGTTCCTCCGTTCTTTGAACAGACTCTGAGTAAATTGTCTCAGTGCAGTGGCAGACGTGATCCCACCCCGTCTGCACCTCACTGGACGGGTCAGTGTGGCCACTCAGCTGTGACCCGGAAAGAAAAGTTGTATTTGTGCTGCAACATCCCACCACAATGCAACACCCCACCGCACTGCAACACCCCACCTCGCCACAACACAGTACTGCAGCACCCCACCGCGCTGCAACACCCCACCGCGCCACAACACAGTACTGCAACACCCCACCGCGCTGCAACACCCCACTGCGCTGCAACATCCCACCGCGCCACAACACAATACTGCAACACCCCACCGCGCTGCAACACCCCACCACGACACAACACCCCACCACGACACAACACCCCACCGCGCTGCAACATCCCATTGCAATGCAACACCCCTTCACAAAGTAACACCCCAATGCAACGCAAAACCCCACCGCAACACAACACCCCACCGCACCAAGGGGGTCAGTTGCTGAGTACTTTCAAAACCTGTTCATAATCTTACATGGAATAAATCTCTCTGCCTCCCGTGAGCAAAAGAAAACAACTGGCCCGTCTCTCGTCATAATGAAAATGAAAGCAGTAAGTGTTGGAAACACTCAGCAGGTCAGGCAGCATGTGTGGAGAGAGAAACAGGTAGTATTTCACACTGATGAACTTTCATCAGAATCTTTCACCTCCTCAATAACTCCTCCGGAGTCCCTGTTTAACCTGCTCTGTGTCCTCCGTGGTGCCAGCTCATCCTTCCTGTATGCTGTTGCCCTTCACTCTGGTGGAAGGGTCGGTGGAGGCTCTTCACGGGCTGAACAGCCTCTGGAATCTATGTCCAGCCTGCGCAATAGGGAACTGAGGCTGGAGGTCCCAGCCGGAAGGTGTGGGTGTTGCAGGAACCTCCTTTGCTGGGCAGTGAAGATTGGCCGTTGCCAATGTCCATAGCAGACATGGCCCACTATCACAGTTACAGCAGCTGCAGGTAGACCTGGGGACTTTCCATCCTGCTGCAGAGCAGTGCGGTTATCAGATTAAACATATGTTAAGCATTTATCGATCACCGGTTGGTCCTCAGCTCCTGAGGTGTCTTCACTTCTGGGCCCCACACTTTGGCATGATGCCAAGGTCTCCGACAGCATCCAGGGGAGATCTACTGGATTGGCACCAGGGTGAGGAACACATGCAGAGAGAGCGGTGAGACTGGGGTTGACCTCAGAAGGTTAAGGGGAGATAAAGGTATTCAATGTGCTGAATGGTTTTGATGAGAGAAATCCTGCAGCAGAGGGGTTTAGAGGGACAATGGCCAAAAGTGGGTAAATTGGACTGGCTTAGATGGGTATTTTGGTCGGCATGGACCGGTTGGGCTGAAGGGCCTGTTTCCGTGCTGTATGACTTTATGATTCCATAACCAAAGGCCACAGAATTATTGTCAAAAGTTAGAGATGACGGTTAAGAAGATTCATTTATTGCTGCAAATTTTAATGCTTGGGATTTAAATTGGTAAATTGGTTTATTATTGTCACATATACCAAGGTACAGTGAAAAACGTCATTCTGCATGCCATCATCTGTCCATTGACGTAGTACAAGGGGAAACAATAAAAGAATGCAGAATAAAGTGTTACAGGTACAGAGAAAGTGCAGTGCAGGCAGCAATAAGGTGCAAGGTCACAACGAGGTAGATGGTGAGGTCAAGAGTCCACTTTATTGTACTAGAGAATTGTTCAATATTCTTATAACAGGGGGATAGAAGCTGTCCTTGAGCCTGGTGGTACGTGCTTTCAGGCTTTTTTATCTTTTGCCTGATGGGAGAGGGGAGAAGAGAGAATGTCCGGGGTGGGTGGGGTCTTTGATTACGTTGGCTGCTTTACCGAGGCACAGAGAATTGTAGACAGAATCCACGGAGGGGAGGCTGGTTTCCGTGATGTGCTGGGCTGTGTCCACAACTCTCTGCAGTTTCTTCCAGTCTCAGGTAGAGCAGTTGCCATACCAAGCCGTGATGCATCCAGATAGGATGCTTTCTATGGTGCATCGGTAAAAGTTGGTGAGAGTCAAAGGGGACATGGCAAATTTCTTCAGCCTCCTGAGAAAGTCGAGGCGCCGGTGAGCTTTCTTGGCCGTGGCATCTACGTGGTAGGACGAGGACAGGCTGTTGGTGATGTTCACTCCCAGCAACTTGAAGCTCTCAACCCTCTCGATGCAGATAGGGTGGAGAATTAGATTCAGTGGCAACTTTCAAGAGGAAAATGGGATCAATGTTTGAACAGAAGTGCAGGGGTTCTGGAAACTGAATAACTTTTAAAGAGCTTTCAAGGTTCCTTTATGAAACTGTAGGTTTACCAGAGAATTGCCTGGGCTAAATCAGCATCCATAGCTGGTCCCACTCTGTCACTCTCAGACCAGACAATAAAGAACAACGTGGAAATCCCACAGTTAGTGTTCTGTGGAAAAAGGACAAGCAGGTGGAAAACAGATCTGAGGAAGAAAAGAGGGAGAGAGAGAGAGAGGGGGAGGGAGAGGGCCAAAGTGATTGGAGGGAGGGAGAGCAGGGCTGAGGAAGGGATTCCCACAGAGGGCTCACCGCAGTAACCTTCACTGCTGTCTGATACATTTACTTGTCGACAAAGGCAGACCCGAAGGATGCGATTTGTCCCAGAAATTCCCACCGTTGGGGTTTGCCCAGCGGCGATCACTCTGATGTTGGTAAAGTGAGTCTCAGAGTGAGTGAACACGCGACGGAAAGAGGTGGTGCGGTCAGGAGCCCCGAGGTGGGAGAGAGTCGGTGTGACGGCCGCTGTCCGCAGTCCTGGGCTGAGGTGGTTCGTCCCAGTGCCTCTTCCAGCTCGCAATCCCCAGCTCACTCGGAACACGACAGAGACACAAGACAGGACAATGACAGGTGCTGGGACACTCCTGACATCGGGTTGACTGAAGCCAATCGGGGGGTCTAACACGCCAGTGGGGCAAGTGTCTGGAGGCACAAGAGGCCGCGGGTGCCTGGAACCTGGAGCGAGAAGCAAACTCTGGAGGAAGTCAGTGGGTCAGGCAGCATCTGTGGGGAGATGGGAATTGCCGATGTCTTGGATCAGGACAAGACCTATCAGGGCAAGCATCTGTTTTGTATCTCTGCCGTTCCACAACAGCTCTTCATCGTCTAACACTTTTCCCTTTTCTTTCAGGAGTTCAAGTGGCTGAAGGAAAGGTACGTGTAATGCTCTCCACTGTTCTCCATTGGCCTGGACGTGCCTACCATGGTTCAGGAGGCCGTGGGGTCAAGTCCAGTTCCAGACACTCCTGCACTAAAATCCGGACGGAGGGAGACCTGCCTCGCTGGCAGTGTTGTTGAACTGAGGGCACCAATTGTCCTGCACCTCTCCCTCCAACCCCTGTCCCCCTCTCACCCGTGGCAGTCAAACATCCAAGGGCACTGCTTCAAAGAAGTGTGTTGTTCTCTCTGGTGATGTGGTCGATATAGATCTTTAGGTGTGGGAGACCACAGAATTCCGAGTCCCTTGGATTAACCCATGAAAGTGTATGCAGGGAGGGCAGTCTGTACAAACTTCAGAGGTGAGCTAATTTATACAGAGGTAACAAGCGGGACTAGCACTGCACTTCCCTGCGGCTCTGACACTTTACTCTGTACTGTTATTGTTCTCACCTGTACTACCTCAGTGCACTCTGTAGTAACTCAGTGTATCTGCACTGTGTAATGAATTGACCTGTACGATTGGTATGCAAGACAAGTTTTTCACTGTACCTTGGTACAAGTGACAATAATAAACCAATACCAATACCAATAGCTCAGGGAGGCAACTTGGTCAGCATGGACATGTTGGGCCGACAGGCCTGTCTTTCACCCCCTTGTGCTTGTTACTGCAAACATCTCGCATTGTTTCTGTGTGGCAACGGTTGATTGAATCAGTCATCCTGACTAGATTATGGCAGCGTTCCCAGATCAAGGAACGTTCCTGCATTGGGAGCCGCCGATGGTGACACAGTGACGCAGCTGAAAGAGCGATCCAGGTTCAATCCTGATGTCCGGCACTCTCTGTGTGGCGTTTGCACGTTCTCCCTGTGAGCCTGTGAGTTTCCCTCTGGGTGCTCCGGTTTCCTTCCCCATCCCAAAGACGTGTGGGTCGGTGGGTTAATTGGCCCTGGTGTAAGTGAAGGGGAGAATCTGGAGGGAATTGGTGGGAATATTGGGAGAATAAAATGGGATCGGTGTAGGATTAAGAGCAAATGGGTGGTTGGTGAAGGGTGTGGACAGTGGATTGAAGGATTTGTTTCAGTGCTGGGTGGCTCTGTGACTTGTTGCTAACTCAATTAACCCCATCATCCGCCATCCAACGTCACCAGAGTGACCACATCATCGTCTGTGGGAGCTTGTTGTTCGTAGTCGGTAATTGGTTTACTATTGTCACTATTTATTGTTGGCAGAGGGAGATTTACGAGGATGTTGCTGGGACTCAAGGGACTGAGTTATGGAGAGAGGGTGAGCAAGTTGGGACTTTTTACATTGGAGCGTAGGAGAATGAAGGGTGATCTTATAGAGGGGTATAAAATCATAAGGGGCATAGACAGGGTGAATGCACTCAGTCTTTTTCCCAGGGTTGGAGAATCAAGAACTAGAGGGCACAGGTTTAAGGGGAGAGAGTTAACAGGAACCTGAGGGGCAACTTTTTCACCCAGAGGGTGTTCAGTACATGGAACGAGCTGCCAGAGGAAGTGGGTGAGGCGGGTACATTAACAACATTTAAAAGGTACTTGGACAGGTACATGGATAGGAAATGTTTAGCGGGATACGGGCCAAATGTGGGCACATGGGACTAGCTTAGATGGGAATCTTGGTCAGCATAGACCAGTTGGGCCGAAGGGCCTGTTTCTGTGCTGTATGACACTATGTACTGAGATACTGTGAAAAGCTTTTGTTTGTGAGCCATGCAGACAGATCATTCCATACTTCAGTACATCGAGGTGGTTCCAAAGGAAAACGGAATGCAGAATATAGTGTTAGAGTTACAGAGAAAGTGCAGTGCAGGCAGAGAAATAAAGTGCAAGGGCCACGACGAGGTAGATTGGGAGATCAAGAGTTCATTTTTATTCCCATGTTATAGCAGTAACCAAACTTCAAATCTATCTGTGCTGGTGTTAATGGCGCTTTATAAAGGCAAGGCACCTTCCTGTGTGTCAGTCATGCGGTCTGTGCTGCATCCCTGACAGAGCAAGTCCTTCCCCTGTTGTGTGTGAGGATGTAGCAGCCTCTGGTCCCCTCCCTGCCCCTGGCGCAGGGTCCACACCCCCTGCGCCTGAAAGGTAGGACCTGCCGTCGTTGCTGATTCCCTTCTGTTCCGTTACACAGGCCCCACGAGGACATCCACTGCCCTGCCGTTGTCTCTGCAAAGCCGTGTCTGGGAGTATTCAAAGGGCCCCTCCGGTACCGAGTGTGGAAAGAGATGAGGAACTGCATCAGCCCAGGTAAACCACTCACTGACGTCGGCAGGTAACACCCCCCCCCCCCCCCCCCCCCCCCCCCGCGGAGAAGTATGGCTGATATCATCAGCTAGCAGTTGGCTGGGTACAGGGGTGAGGTGGTCGTCCATTGGAGCTCTCCAGTAAAGTGGCTGAAAGGATTAAACATGCTGTTTGTAATCAACAGGCACCCGGGAGTCTGTTGTCATCATCACAGAACCACAGAGTCACCCAGCAGTGAAAGAGGCCCTTCAGCCCATCACATCCCTGCTGGTCATTGCACCCATCCACCCATTCACCTGACCTTGGTCCGTAGCCCTCTCTGCCTTGACGATTCAAGCGCCGGTCTCGTTGCTTCTTAAATGCTGTGAGAGTCTCTCCCTCCACCACCCCTCAGGCAGTGCATTTCAGATACCACCCCCCCCCCCCCGGGGGAAAAATTCCCCCTCAGATCGCCTCTATACCTCCTACATCTCAACTTTGATCTCCGCCCTCTTGTACTCCCAACATGGGAAAAGACATTTACTGTCTTTCCCCATCTATCCCCCCCTTAATATCTCTCTCAGGACCACCCCCTCAGCCTCCTCCGCTGCAGGGGGAACAGACCCGGCCTCTCCAGTCTCTCCGCAGAACCGAACCGCTCCGTCCCAGCGACATCCTGGGGAGTCTCCTCTGCACCCTCTCCAGTGCAGTCACATCCTTCCCGTAGTGCGGTGACCAGAACTGCACGCAGTCCTCCAGCTCTGGCATAACCTATGTTTTTAAAGTACATGATGTCCCAGCTCTTATAATCTATACCAAGGCCATTGAAGGTAAGCATCCCATATGCCTTCTTCACCACCCGTGGACTTGAAACCAACACTCCCTTGGTCCCTACCACTCACTGTGTGTGTCCGACCTTTGTCTGACCTTCCAAAACGCAACGATTTACACAGGAATTCTTGAAAGTCTATTCGGTGATTATAAACTTAAAGAAAATAAATTAAAAATTGCAGACACTAGAAATCTGAAACAAAAATGGAAAATGCTGGAAACACTCAACAGGTCAGGCAGCATCTATGGAGAGAGAAACGGTTAACGTTTCAGATTTGAGACCTTCCGTCAGAACTGGGAGATACAGAAAACAAACTATGCAGTTGCAGGGGTGGGTAGGAGAAAGGGAATATCTCCAGTAGGGTGGGACCAATGTGTTAATGTGGTTTAACAAACAGGATACTGGAGGAACTCAGCGGGTCAGGCAGCATCTGTGGAGGGAAGTGGACAGTCGATGTTTCAGGGTCGAGACCCTGCATCTGGACTCAGACAAAATGTCGACTGTCCATTCCTCCCCCCCCCCCACCCCCCCAGATGCTGCCTGACCCGCTGAGTTCCTCCAGCGTTTTGTGGGTTGCTCCAGATACCAGCCTCTGAAGTTCCTTGTGTCTCAGGTTAATGTGGCAGTTGGAGGCGGATTATACTTCAGTGTCAGTGTTGTGTGCTGCTTACAGTCCTGCAGATCAGACTATACCAATGCAAACGGAGAGAAAGAGTGACTTACCTAAAGCAACCATTTCTGCCAGATTTCTCAAAGTCAAAGTCCAGTTTATTGTCAGCTGCACAAGTCCGTGTGTGCACAGGTGCAATGAAAAACTTACTTGCAGCAGCATCACAGGCACAGAGCATCAGATAAGCAGCATTCACAAGAAAAAAAACATGAATTAAACATAAATTCATAGAATGATAGAACCATAGAACGGTACAGCACAACACAGGCCCTTTGGCCCACAATGTTGTGCCGACCTTTAAACCTCGCCTAAGACTAGCTAAGCCCTTCCCCCCACATATCCCTCTATTTTAAATTCCTCCATATGCTTATCTAGCAAACTCTTGAATTTGACCAATGTACCTGCCTCCACCACCACCCCAGGCAGCACATTCCATGCCCCAACCACTCTCTGGGTAAAAAACCTCCCTCTGATATCTCTCTTGAACTTCCCACCGATTACTTTAAAGCCATGCCCTCTTGTATTGAGCATTGGTGCCCTGGGAAAGAGGTGCTGGCTGTCCACTCTATCTATTCCTCTTAATATTTTGTATACCTCAATCATTCATCTTCCTTCTCTCCCTTAGTCTCTCATTATGCATACTCTCTAAACCAGGCAGCATCCTGGCAAATCTCCTCCGCACCCTTTCCAACGCCTCCACAACCTTCCTATAATGAGGCAACAATTATACACAATTTTTACAAGAAAGAACACAAAAAAGGTCCATCTTAGTGCAAAGTGGTCCCAGTGTTGCTAAACTGGGGGTTGTGCAGGTTGATTCAAGGACCGAATGGTTGAAGGGAAGCAGCTGTTCCTGAACCTGGTGGTGTGGGGACTTCAGGCTTCTGTCCCTCCTCTGTACTCTCTTCATTTGTATAGTCTGGCCCGCTGTCCCAGGAAACATGGGGCGGTGGCAGTGTTTGGAAGAGTCACCACTGCCCTGCTGCTTGGCAGGTTAACCAACGTTGCTCCTTGTCTCCGTTGCAGCGCCCGCGTCGCTGACCCTCGACCCCAACACTGCCAACGCCTGGCTGCAGCTGGAGGAGGACCTGACCGGTGCCAGAGCCGGCGAGACCCGGCAGGAGGTGCCCGACGACCCCGGGAGGTTCGACCCCTCCCCCTGCGTGCTGGGCTCTGAGGGCTTCGGGTCGGGGAGGCATTACTGGGAGGTGGAGGTGCAGGACAAGACGGAGTGGGCGGTGGGGGTGGCGCGGGAGACGGCCCCCAGGAAGGGGGACATCGCCCTCTCCCCACGGGACGGCTTCTGGTCCATCTGGCTGCGGCGGGGAGCCGACTACCGGGCGCTGACCTCTCCCCCCACCCGCCTGGCCCCCGACCCCCGGCCCGACAGGGTCGGGGTGTACCTGGACTACGAGGGCGGGCAGGTCTCATTCTACGACGCTGACTGCATGGCCCACCTCTTCACCTTTACCGCCGCCTTCTCCGAGAGGCTGTACCCCTTCTTCAGCCCGGGGCTGAGGGAGGGGCGTAGGAACCAGACCCCCGTCAGGGTCCGCCACCTCAGGCTGTAGGCGGGGACCCCCCTCCCGCACGCGTCAGTGATCGGCAAGGGGTCTCTGAGGCACGCAGTCCGCAGGGAGGGGGCCCTTGCCGGAGGCCCCGTCGCCATCCCTCGGGGCAGGGTGTCCGAAGGCACCGGTGGACAGGAGACAGGGCCGGGAGCTCGGAGGAAGGGGGACAGCGTGTGCACAGCAAGATCCCACCATCGGCCTCGCCCGCGGATGACAACGATTGTCGGGACCCTGACATCGCCTTCGAGAGGCGGAGTGTTGCTGCAGTTGTTGATATTACAGTGGGTTGCGAGGACAATTGTATAAAGGTGGACCAGGGCAGATTGGCCTCAGGTTCATTGTCACATGTACTGAGGTACGGAGAAAAACTTTGACGCCATCCACACAGATCATTTCATGACAACAGTGCATTGAGATAGTACCAGGGAAAACAATAACAGAGTGCAGAATAAAGTGTCACAGTTACAGAGAAAGTGCAGTGCAGGCAGACAATAAGGTGCAAGGCAGTGACGAGGTAGACTGTCAGGTCAAGAGTCCACCTTATTGTACAAGGAGACCGTTCAATAGTCTTATAACAGCCCTTATCTCATGGAATCACGCAGCACGGAACCAGGCCCTTCAGCCCATCGAATCCCTGCCGACCATCAACAGCACATTTACACCAGAGAGTGCCAGTAGAGCACTCACTCTGCACCGTTTGGGAGCACCGGGGCTTTGTGCTCAAGACTCCAGAGTGGGACTTGAGGCTGAACCCATTTCCCCAAAGCAAGATTCCCCCACAGAGAGCAGGAGGTGACACATGGATCACATTGACCCTTCTCCATTGACCCTGGGGTTGGGACAGGCTGGGAACAACGGGCAGGAGGACAAGTTTGTTGCTTTGAGGTCATTCCATGTGAAGGAATGGAATATTCCAAATACCAAACAAGCTAATCGGAAGGGGCAGGAGATCAGGAGTTCCAGCAGCAAAGGCAACCAGGCCAGACTGCCCCGGCCAGTACACAGGGAGGTGTAATATTCTTTATTGAAGCTGTCTGTTACCTGGATATAAAGCTCCAGAGCAGTGACAGCACGAGTCAGACAGAGAGTGAAGCTCCCTCTACACCGTCCCATCACACACTCCCGGGGTCAGACACAGGGTGAAGCTCCCTCTACACCGTCCCATCACACACTCCCGGGGTCAGACACAGAGTGAAGCTCCCTCTACACCGTCCCATCACACACTCCCGGGGTCAGACACAGGGTGAAGCTCCCTCTACACCGTCCCATCACACACTCCCGGGGTCAGACACAGAGTGAAGGTCCCTCTACACCGTCCCATCACACACTCCCGGGGTCAGACACAGAGTGAAGCTCCCTCTACACCGTCCCATCACACACTCCCGGGGTCAGACACAGGGTGAAGCTCCCTCTACACCGTCCCATCACACACTCCCGGGGTCAGACACAGAGTGAAGGTCCCTCTACACCGTCCCATCACGCACTCCCGGGGTCAGACACAGAGTGAAGGTCCCTCTATACTGTCCCATTACACACTCCCGGGGTCAGACACAGGGTGAAGCTCCCTCTACACCGTCCCATCACACACTCCCGGATAGGTTCAGCACAATTTGTAGATGCACCTGTGTTCAGTAGCTGCCACTGTCCCCGGAAGAGGGAGGCCGTTGCTCAGGAGACAGAGGAGCTTTGTGAATGAAAATCAAAAAATTGCAGGTGCTGGAAACCTGAAGCATAAACAGAAAATGCTGGAGACACTCAGCAGATGGGGTAGCACCTGTGGAGAGAGGAGCTGAGTTAATGCTTCAGCCTGAAGACCTTTGTGGATCTTAAACAATCTTTACTAGTGACGGAGAGAAAGAACAAGAACCGACCAATCCATCCCAGAGAACGAAGTAAACTCAGCTGGGCGTCTGACTGAAAGGACCTTGGATTGTTGGGGAGGCTGAAAGCTGAGGTGAGGGAGTGGGGCCCACCTACCGACACAGAAAGGCCGTCCCTCTGATTCCCTGAACAGGGAGCCTCCCTCCCTCGCCATGCGGCCCAGCAGAACTGGAGCTGCCTCGTGAAGCAGGTCTCTCCTGCAGCCGGCCTGTGTTATTCCCGAAGTGCAGGGTGCTTGGGCAGGTGCCCTGGGTGAAGACCTCGTGTCGCAGACAGTCAGAGGGGGATACACCCGTGCTGCCCACCACCCACCCGGTTACACCAACCCCACGCTAATCCCATTGTATTCTCCCCACATTTCCATCAACTCCCACCAGATTCTACCCCTCACCCACACACCGGGGGCAATTTACAGCAGCCAATTAAGATAAGATAAGATCTTATCTTAATTAAGATAGATCTCTTTATTAGTCACATGTACATCGAAACACACAGTGAAATGCATCTTTTGCGTAGTGTTCTGGGGGCAGCCCGCAAGTGTCGCCATGTTTCCGGCGCCAACGTAGCACGCCCACAACTTCCTAACCCGTACGTCTTTGGAATGTGGGAGGAAACCGGAGCACCCGGAGGAAACCCACGCAGACACGGGGAGAACGTACAAACTCCTCACAGACAGCGGCCGGAATTGAACCCGGGTCGCTGGTGCTGTAATAGCGTTACGCTAACCGCAACACTACCAACCGACACGTCTCTGGGACGTGGAAGGAAACCGGAGCGCCCAGGGGGAATCCCATGCAGTCACGGAGAATGTGCAAACTCC
The DNA here is from genome assembly GCF_009764475.1 of Pristis pectinata. Lineage (NCBI taxonomy): Eukaryota > Metazoa > Chordata > Chondrichthyes > Rhinopristiformes > Pristidae > Pristis > Pristis pectinata. The sequence continues at coordinate 15,717,143 of NC_067438.1, read as the reverse complement.
ACACAGACAACGCCGGAGGTCAGGATCAAACCCAGGTCTCTGGCGCCGTGAGACAGCGGCTCTAACCCGCTGCGCCACTGGGCTGCCCCACATCTTCTTTGCTTTGAGGTGGTAGAGGTTGGCAGGTGTTTTAAGGTATTTGGAAGATCCAACACCTTGTCTCGGCTCAAGAGCTGGAGATGTCCCTCCTGACATCTCTCCCTTCCCTGCCCCCAAACTCCTCCCCTCCCCTCCCCCCATGGTTCATCCATACCTGTGCCATGTCTATTGTATGAAGCGTGTGTCATTGGCTTCTCTCCTCTCTGCCCCGGGGCCTTGACTGGGCTGAGTGTCTGCAGCACCTCCTGCTGCCATTTCGGCTGACCACGTCCAAACCTGGGCCAGGGGTTTCACCCCGATGTGCCAACAGAGTCCTGAGATGGGGCAATTTCCGTGGTTCTTGGCCCGAGTCTGTTTACAGCTGCAGAACTGTGCGGGAAGAGTTACTTCCTGAGGATGGAGTGGGTGGTGTCCTGGGCCCTGAGGGAGGAGCTCACTGTGGGTTGGACCATAAGCCTGCAGTTCAGTGCCCAGTGGGGAGGTGCTTCTTGTTGGCCCTCCACTTTTCAGCCGGAGACCCTGGGGCTCAGGAAGCCTGCAACACTATGCTTACTCCATTTTCAAGGATCTGGGTAGGTCAGTGGTGGGTGGACTCGTTGCCAGAGGACATGAGACCATTTGTGAGGAGGAGCTTCCCCTCCCGACACAGCCCCTCAATGTCCAACACTGGAGGGACCCTAGACTGCGGTCCTTCCCCACAGAGCCTTTGCATTGGCTGCACCGAGCTTCAGTGCGTCCCTCAGCATGGACTCCTGCAGCCGGGACTGTGCCCGTCGGCAGTGTTCCCTCACGGACACCTCACTGTTCTGGGAGACCAGCGAGCCGAACACGTGGCACATTCATGCGACCTTAATCCATTGAGACATTGATCCATTTCAGTACAAATGGATTAACATGAGCGTGTTGCACCTTCAATGAGGTGGTGACTGATGGATATGTTGTATTAAATTGTGTGAAGGCTAATATTTCTCGCTTGAAAAACAAAGGACTGCAGATGCTGGAATCTAGATGAAAAACACGATGATGCTGGAGAAACTCAGCAGGCCAGGCAGCATTCGTGGAGAAAAGACCTGCACCTCCCTTAACATCACACCTGCCCCTACACCACATCCACCCAGGGACCCAGACAGTCCTTTCAGGTGAGACAGAGATTCACCTGCACCTCCCTTAATATCATCGACTGCATTCGGTGCTCCAAGTGTGGCCTCCTCTACATCAGTGAGACCAAACGCAGACTCGGTGACCGTTTCGCAGAACACCTGCGCTCCGCATTTCCCCGTTGCCGGTCACTTCAACTCCCCCTCCCACACTATCACTGATACGTCAGTCCTCGGCCTCCTCCACTGCCGGGAGAATTCCAAGCGCAAACTGGAGGAACAGCTCCTCATTTTCCGTCTTGGAACCTTGCAGCCTAACGGCATGAACATTGAATTCTCCCACTTTAGGTAATCCCCACCCCCCTTCCCCACACCCTCCCCCCACCCACCATGCTGCTTCTCTTCTTCCCTTTCCTCGCCTCTCTCTCTTTTTTTCTACCCCCCTTTTTTCATTTCTCTCCTTACCTTTGACTGATCCCCTGGTGGATCTGCTCTCCCCTCCTCCCCCGCAACTGCCCATCACTATCTCTTACCTGCACCTACCTATCACCACCTTGTGCCCACCCCACCTCCCCTCTTTTGTCCACCTATCACTGCTCTGCTTTTCACTCCCATAAATTGGGCTTCCCCTTTTCCTATCTTCAGTCCTGAAGGAGGGTCCTGACCCGGAACGTTGACCCGCCTGCTTTTCTCCACGGATGCTGCCTGGCCTGCTGAGTTCCTCCAGCATCGGCGTGTTTTTCAATATTTCTCCCTTGCCTGCAGTGTCGAACACAGTGCCTATTCATGCAGGTTTAATGTAAATTAAACCTGGTGCAGCAAGCAATCTTTAATCAAGCCAGGAGACTGCAGATGGCAGAATCTGGAGCAAAGACCAATCTGCTGGAGGGACTCAGCGGGTCGAGCAGCATCTGTGGAGGGGGAGGGATGGTTGGTGTTTTTGGACCTGATGCAGGGTCTTGACCCCAAACCTCAACCATCCATCTGCCTCCAATTATTAATCAAACTGTGTTGTAAAATATAAATGTTGGATGTTATATACTCCTGCTTTTCTCACCGCTTTTTTGTTTGTGGAGTCCTTGAGAATTTGTTGATTAAATCAGAACTTTGATAAGTTAGAATCTCTGGGTTTGACCTTGAAAGATCTGAAGTGGCAGAGACGCTCACATCTCTAAAACTCAGCACGTGACAATGGGGCCTCACAGCCAGTGAGGAAGGGCCGATGTTTAGTCCAGGCTGCAGCCTAGAAAACACAGCAGCTTGCTGAGTGAACAGGAAGATCTCACAAAGAAATGCGAGATCAGGGACCAAAGTCAGGGTGACACAGCAGGACCCTCCGTCACAGAACATGGAACAGTACAGCACAGGAACAGGCCCTTCAGCCCGCAGTGCCTGAACCAACCGTGAGGCTAATCGAACTAGTCCCATCGGACTGTATCCCTCCATTCCCCGCCTCCTGTGTCCAACTTGTCAATCCTCCCTGCACTGACACTTGGTGGAGTTAACCACACTTCCTCTTCCCTTTCCTCCACACCTCCGGATCCCGATTCCTTTATCCGACTCTCTTTCAATGAGACGTTACATTTGCTTTCGACGCCCCCGTCAGGCAGATTATTGCAAATCGCAGAACTGTCTGTGAGAGGGAAATGATTCCTCATGACCCTTTAGTTCCAGCCCGCTTGCTTTAATCAAACCCGTTTCTGATTTTAAACACTTCTATTAAACCTCTTCGCTTCCTCTGCTCCAAGGGGTGCAGGTTTGTGTCTCTGGTCACTATGTGTAAATGAGGATCCTCCCCTCGGCACTCTCTGGGAAATATCTTCTGCTGCCTCCCTCCATGGGTTCTAGAGATGAACACGGTGATCCAGCTGGGGACTCCAGTGACCCATAAAGGTCCAGCCATAACTTCCTTACTTTTCTAGCCTCGAACCTGTTTTAACTTCCCCCTTCAAATGGCCCAGATGGTCATGTGATCGGAGAATCCTTAAATCCCATCTTTACCCAGCGAAGGAGCTAACTCCTTCAGGATACTCCTGGAGCATTTGTGAAACGATGAGTGGTAGACTTCCCTTCCCACGTTACTCAGCTCCTGAGATAAGATCTCTTTATTAGTCACATGTACATCGAAATACACAGTGAAATGCATCTTTTTGCGTAGAGTGCTCTGGGGGCAGCCCGCAAGTGTCGCCACGCTTCCGGTGCCAACATAGCATGCCCACAATTTCCTGACCTGTACGTCTTTGGAATGTGGGAGGAAACCGGAGCACCCGGAGGAAACCCATGCAGACACGGGGAGAACATACAAACTCCTTACGGACAGCGGCCGGAATTGAACCCAGGTCTCCAGCGCTGTCATCGTGTTACACTCACCACTACACTACCGTGCCTGCCGTCCTCAGCCCTTTATCGTAGTCTCCTGTTCACAGTTCAGTGGGCAGCACTGCACTGCATGTCACACAAGCCACGGGGGTCCTGGACAAGCCTTGAGTAATAACAGAGGTTGGTGGGGGATGAAAGTGGCAGGTAACAGGTAGCTCAGGGCCACTGCTGTGGACTGAACGCAGGTGCTTCACAAAGCGGTCACCCAGCCTGTGTTTGGTTTCTCCAGTGTAGAGGAGACCACGGTGTGGAAATAGAGATGTGGTCAAGGGCTCCATCCACTACGGTAGAGGGGAATCTGGAAACCATTCCAGAGGCACCTGTGTGGGAAGTCGCATCATTGGAATGAAAAAACATCGATGCAATCACAAAGGAGGCATGCCAGCGGCTCTACTCCATTAGGAGTCTGAGGAGATTCAGTATGTCACCAAAGGTGCTTTACAAATTTCTATCAATGTACGGTGGAGAGCATTCTGACTGGTTGCATCACCGCCTGGTATGGAGGCTTCAATGCACAGGATCGCAGGATGCTGCAGAGGGTTGTAGACTCAGCCAGCTCCATCACGGGCACAAGCCTCCCCACCATCGAGGACATCTTCAAGAGGGCGGCATCCACCACTAAGGACCCTCACCATCCGGGACGTGCCCTCTTCTCGTTACCACCATCAGGGAGGAGGTGCAGGAGCCTGAAGACCCACACTCAACGATTCAAAAACAGCTTCTTCCCCTCCGCCATCAGATTTCTGAACGGTCCATGATCACTACCTCGTTACTCCTTTTTTTTAACTATTTATTTATTTTTGTAATTTATAGTAATTTTATGCCTTTTCACTGTACTGTTGCCGCAAAACAACAAATTTCACATCCTCTAAGTCAGCGATAATAAATCTGATTCTGAGAAACTGGGAGAGTGGAACTGAGAGCTTACAGGAGGCAGGGTGGGAGGAAGTATATCCGAGAGAGCTGGGGGGGATCTGTGGGCTTGCACTGGATGTTGGCTGCTAGGCTATTCTCTGAGATGGAGATGGAGGGATCCAGGAAGGGAAGAGTCAGAGATGGACCGGGTGGAGGGGGAAATTAATGGCAAAAGTGATGAAATTTTCAGTTCTGCCTGAGTGCAGGAAGCAGCACCAATGCAGTTGTCGATGTACGGGGAAAAGGTATGGGGAATGATGCCAATTAGGGCTGAAGCAGACCGTCCGACATATCCCACAGAGAGGACAGGGCCCCGTGTGAGTGGAAACAGCTGCACCTTTGATCTGCAGGAAGTGAATGAAGGAGTTTTTTCATGTGAAGAGAAGTTCAGCCAGGTGAACGAATGTGTTGGTGGAGGGGAACTGGTTGGGCCTCTGTTTGAGGAAGTTGCAGAGAGCCCCCAGACCATCCTGATGTGGGACAGAGGTGTAGAGGGATTGTACGTGGTGAAGATGAACCAGTTGGGACCAGTGAATTGTAAACTGTCAGAATGGTGATGGGGGCAACCAGAGTGTCATAGATGTAAGTGGGAAGGGACAGGACCAGGGGAGAAAGATATAGGGAGGATAGAGATGAATGCAAGGGAGAGGGAGAGAGGGAAGGAGGTGGGGGAGAGAGGGAGAGTGATGGGGAGGGAGGGGGAGAGGTGGGGGAGGAAGGGGAGAGATAGGGAGGGAGGGGGAGAGGTGGGGGAGGAAGGGAGGGAGGTGGGGGAGAGATGGGGAGGGATGGAGACAGGTGGGGAGGAAGGGAAGAGGTGGGGAGGGAGGAGGAGAGATGGGGAGGGAGGCAGAGAGGTGGGAAGGGAGGGGGAGAACGGGAGAGAGGTGGGGGAGGGAGGGAGAGAGTTGGGGAAGGAAGGGAGAGGTGGGGAGGGAGGGGGAGAGATGGGGGGCGGGAGATAGGTGGGGAGGAAGGGAGAGAGGTGGGGAATGAGGGGGAGAGATGGGGATGGCATGAGAGAGGTGGGTGAGGGAGGGAGGGAGAGATGGGGGAAGGAGGGAGAGAGAGATAGACGGAGGGAGGGAGAGAGATGGGGGCGGGAGATAGGTGGGGAGGAAGGGAGAGAGGTGGGGAATGAGGGGGAGAGATGGGGATGGCATGAGAGAGGTGGGTGAGGGAGGGAGGGAGAGATGGGGGAAGGAGGGAGAGAGAGATAGACGGAGGGAGGGAGAGAGATGGGGAATAGAGAAAGAAATAACGAGCTGACTGAAACGGTGGTTCTCTCTGGACTGTCCTGTTTGTGGATTTTGGGCGGAAGTAGAAGCGAGATGTGCGGGGCTGGCTCACTCCAAGGGTGGAATCTGTGGAGGGAAGATCTCCTGAGGAATTGAGGTCTGGGACTATGTCGGATACCACAGCCCGATGAAGACCACGGTGGAGTCATGGTCCAGAGGGAGGTGTGAGGAGGTGTCTGAGATCTGGCCTCTGTGAGACCAGTTCACCGGACCACCGAGGCACTACCCTGGTCCCCAGGTTTGGTGATGATGTCAGGGTTGGTTGTTAGTGAGCAAAGCGCCAAAACAGAGTGGACAGTGAGGGAGAGAAAAAACCAACTTTCAAGATCCAAGTCTGTTCACCAGCTTAATGTTGTCATTGGTACAACGCTGAGCTTCAGACCACATCCTCGCCACCCCTGTAACAGTGACCTCCTCCTCCCATCCATGCACCTCCTCATCCATGCCTGTGTTACCTCCAAAGGTCACCAGTCCACCAGCCTACCTACAACTCTGAAATCCCTCCGTGAACCGCTCCACCCCTCCACATCTCCGACCAAACCCCCATCATCCGCCTGGCTATCTGCTTGGGTTTGTTCAATTTGCCCGTGTTAAGCACCTTGGGATATTTTCTTCCAACCCCCTCAGGTAAGTGTGTGGACGCCGGGTTATCGAATGGGATGGTCTTTGGGCACCAAGTGGACTCAACATATTGTCACCACCGTGGGAGTTGTGCAATAGCACTTTGTTGAGGCCGCAGGGGAGAGAGGTCAGAAGAAGAAAATAGTGACCTTGGGATCTTCTACACCCACCTGAGGTAGATGAACACATCCAAATAACATTTTCCACTCGGCGAGACTCAGGTAGACAGGGCGGTAAAGCAGACATTTGGCACGCCTGCTTTCATCAGTCAGGGCTTTCAGTACAGGAGTTGGCACGTCATGTTACACCTGTACAGGACATTGGTGAGAGCAGCTAACCGGAACAACGTACATGCAGTTCCTCTTGCCCAGCTATGGGAAGGGGGCCATTAAGCTGGAAAAGGTGCAGAAGAGATTCATGAAGATGTTAGAGAGACAAAGGACCGCAGATGCTGGAATCCGGATGAAAAACACGACGATGCTGGAGGGACTCAGCAGGCCAGGCAGCATCCGTGGAGAAAAGCAGGCGGTCAACGTTTCGGGTCGGGACCCTTCTTCAGGACTGGAGATAGGAAAAAGGGGAAGCCCGATATATATCAGAGCAGTGATAGGTGGACAGAAGAGGGGAGGCGGGGTGGGCACAAGGTGGTGATGGGTAGATTCGGGTAAGAGATAGTGATGGGCAGGGGCGGGAGAGGAGGGGAGGGCAGATCCACGGGGGGATGGGTCAAAGGTAAGGAGAGAGGGGGAAACAGAGAGAGAAAAAAGAGAGAGAGGCTTGGAAAGGGAAGGAGAAGGTTGGGGGGGGTGTTGGGGGGGTTGTGGGGTTTACTTAAAGTGGGAGAATTCAATGTTCTTGCCATTCGGCTGCAAGGTTCCAAGATGGAAAATGAGGAGCTGTTCCTCCAGTTTGCGCTTGGGATTCTCCCGGCAGTGGAGGAGGCCGAGGACTGACATATCTGTGATAGTGCGGGAGGGGGAGTTGAAGTGACTGGTTGAAGTGAAGGTGTTACCAGGACTGGAGGGTTTAAGAGGCTGGAGAAGCTGGAACTTTCCTCCCTGGAGGGTAGGAGGCTGAGGGGTGACCTTATAGAGGTAAATAAAATCATGAGGGGAGTAGACAGGGTGAATAGTCACAATGTTTTTAACAGGGTAGGGGAATCTTAAACTAGAGGGCATGGGTTTAAGGTGAGAGGGGAGAGATTTAAAGGGGACCTGAGGGGCAGGTTTTCACACAGAGGGTGGTGGGTGTGTGGAACGAGCTGCCAGAGGAAGTGGTAGAGGTGTGTACAATTACAAAGTTAAAGGACATTTAGACAGGTATATGGATAGGAGAGGGATACAGGCCAAGGCCACAAGGAACTGCAGAGAGTTGTGAATGCAGCCCAGTCCAACATGGACACAGCCTAGTCCAGCACGAAAACCAGCCTCCCCTCCACAGACTCCATTTACACTTCCTGCTGTCTCGGGAAAGCAGCCAATGTAATCAAAGACCCCTGCCACCCTGGACGTTCTCTCTTCTCCCCCCTTCCATCGGTCAGAAGGTACAAAAGCTTGAGCACACGTACCATCAGGCCCAAGGACAGCTTCCGTCCCACTGCTATCAGACTCTTGGACGGACCTCTCATACACTGAAACTTGATCTCCCAATCTACCTCGTCGTGGCCCTTAGACTTTATTCGTCTACCTGCACTGCACTCTCTCAGTAACTGCAACACTATACTCTATATTCTGTTTTCCTTTGTATCTCAGTGATGGAATGATCTATCTGGATGGCAGGCAAACAGGTTTTCCCCTGTATCTCAGCACATGTGACAATAATAAACCAGTTTTCAATTATCAAATGGGACTAGCTCAGGTGGGCACCTTGGTCGGTATGGAGAAGTTGGGCCGAAGGGCCTGTTTCCATGCTGGATGACTCTAATCATCGGGTACGTGGTTCTGGGGAAGACATTCCAGATCGAAGGATGAAGGAGGAACCTTAAGCAGAGGGTCACCCTGACAACCTCAATGGACCATTCAATCACACGGCCACACCCCTGAGTTAAGGGGCAAATGCAATCGTTGAATCAATTAACTGGGGACTGGCCGAGGAGATACAGCGGTGGCTCCCGGCTCAGGGCTCCCTGTCCCGGGATGGAGCTGGCCGGCGTGGAGCTCAGCTTCCGAGAGGAGCTGCAATGCCCCATCTGCCTGGAGGTGTTTGCGGACCCCGTCATCCTGGGCTGCGGCCACAACTTCTGCCGCCCGTGTGTCCGCGGGTACTGGCAGCACCGGGCTCCGGCGCCCTGCTGCCCCGAGTGCCGGGAGCCGGTGGCCGCCGGCTCTCTGCGACCCAACCGGGCGGTGGCTCGGCTGAGCGAGGCGGCCCGGGCGCTGGCCGACCGGCACTGCGAGCAGCACGGCCTCCGCCTCCAGCTCTTCTGCCACACCGACCTCCGCCTCATCTGCCTCCGCTGCCGGGACGGGCCGGGCCACCGGGAGCACCAGGCGAGCCCGGCCGGTGAAGCCGTCCAGTTCTACAAGGTGAGGGGAGGGGGTGGGGTGAGGGGAGGGGGTGGGGTGAGGGGAGGGGAGGGGGATAGGGGGTGAGGATAGGGGAGGGGGTGAGGTGAGGGGCGATAGGGGAGGGGGTGAGGTGAGGGTAGGGGGATAGGGGGTGAGGATAGGGGAGGGGGTGTGGTTCAGGAGGAGGTGAGGGGGGTGTGGTTAGGGGGAGGTGTGGTTAGGGAGGGGGTGAGGTGTGGGGGGTGTGGTTAGGGAGGGGAGGGGGTGGGGGATAGGGGGTGAGGTGAGGGTAGGGGAGGGGGTGTGGTTAGGGAGGGGGGGGTGAGGTGTGGGGGTGAGGTGAGGGAGGGGGGTGAGGTGAGGGGGGTGAGGTGAGGGGGGTATCTGGTTAGGAAGTGGGTGAGGTGGTGGCATGTGGTTAGGGAGGAGGTGAGCGGGTGTGTGTTTATGGAGAGGTGAGCGGGGGGTGTGTTTAGGGAGGGGGTGAGGTGAGTGGGGTGTGGTTAGTGAGGGGAAGGGGAGGGAGTGTATGTGGTTGGGGAGGGGGGTGTAGTTAGTGGGGAGGTGGGTTGTGGTTAGGGTGGGGAGGGGGGATGGGGCTGTGTGGTTAGGGAGGGGGATGGCAGTGTGGTTAGTGAGGGGATGGTGGATGGGGGTGTGTGGTTTGGGAGGGGAGGGGATGGGGGTTTGAGGGGGGTGGGATGAAGGTTATTGGGAGGGGGCAGGGGTTGGGGATGGGGCGGGGATTGGGGAGGGGGCAGGGGTTGGGGGACTGGGGGAGGGGTCGAGGGGGCGGGGACTGGGGAGGGGGCAGTGGTTGGGGGGAATGGGGGTGGGGTGTGAGGGGGATGTGGGATGGGTGATATTAGGGAGTGAGTTGGGTGAGGGAGGGTAGGGAGGGATGAGGTACAGAGGTGTAGGGGGAGGGCCTGCTGGGTGTGGGGCTGGAGGGAGGGGGAGGGTGGGAGGGAACAGTTCACTCACTTGGACACAGGACCCCTGGCAGGTCCATAGCTAACCCCACTGGACCTGTTGGGCTGACTTCTGTCCGACTGCAGATACAGCACAGAAACAGGCCTTCTGGCCCATTGAGTCTGTGCTGACCATCAACTACCCCTCTGCACTGAACCCACTTCGTTCTCCCCACTTTCCCCTCAACTCACCCAGATCCTACCCCTCACCCGCACACTAGGGGCAATTTACAGTGGGCAATTAACTGTCTATTACTGTCGGGGTGTGGGAGAGAACCTGAGCACCCGGGGGAAACCCCCACGCGCATGCGAACTCCACACAGACAGCGCCGGAGGTTGGGGTCGAACCCGGGTCTCTGGAGCTGAGAGGCAGCCGCTCTACCTGCTACACTCCTGACGGGAGGGGACGATTCAGGTTTTTGTGTCTCTGCTGTGCATAAAATGGCAACCCTCTCTGATCTTCCCTCCCCCCAATGCCCTTCCAGCACACACCCAGGCAGGGAACTTTTCAATGAGGGTTTCTGCCTCTTGCCCTTTGGGGCAGTGGGGTTCTGACCCCATCACCTCTGGGTGGGGGAAACACATTCCATACTTTCCCTCTATTTCCACGAATTGCTTTAAACCAGCCCCACTGATATTTGCCCCTTCTGTCGAGGGAAATTTCCTGTCTGTTGGTCTCGATTGTTTACCATCTCAATCAGGCCTGACCTCTCCTGTAGAAAACAGCCTCCGTTTCCCCCAGCGTTCAGACGTGGATCGAGGCATTGGTCAGTGCGGTTCATGTAAATAAGGTGGAGAAACACGACGACGCTGGAGGAACTCAGCAGGCCAGGCAGCATCCGTGGAGAAAAGCAGGCGGTCAACGTTTCGGGTCAGGACCCTTCTTCAGGACTGAAGATAGGAAAAGGGGAAGCCCGATTATATAGGAGGGAAAAGTGGTGATAGGTAGACAAAAGAGGGGAGGTGGGGTGGGCAGAGGGTGGTGATAGGTAGATGCAGGTAAGAGATAGTGATGGGCAGGTGCGGGGGAGGAGGGGAGAGCAGATCCACCGGGGGGTGGGTCAAAGGGAAGAAAAGGGGAATAAAAAGGGGGGGGGGTTGAAAGAAAGAGGCTGCAAAAGATAGGAAGCACGGTGGGGATTACTGGAAGTGGCAGAATTCAGTGTTCGTACCGATCTTCAATAAGAAGCATGTTTGTCCCGAGATGGAGACCTCTAACCCCAACCAATGTTATGAAACTAACTGATCCCCACAGCCATCTGTCACGACCCTTCCCTCCCTCCCTGTTTCACCCCAGCCTCTTCTGGTGCACGCCCCCCCCCCCCCAATGTTTTCCCCTCGCCTATTCCTCCTGCACCCACCCCTCCCCTCCAGGCACCCTCATGAGGACTCCCCTCACCGGCACGTCTGCCTCCTGCACTCACTCACACACTCTCTCTCACGAGGGCTCCTCCCTCCCCCCAGGACAAGCTGCAGCTGGAGATGGCGTCAGTCCGGGATCGCTCGTCTGCTTTCAGCCGCCTCCTGTGTAATGAGCACAACAAGGTCTCTGCATTGAAGGTAAGGTTTGTGATCGACAGCCCAGTGTGGGTTCCCTGAAGTCCAATCCCACCAATTGTCACTGGAGTATCCTGGGCTGGTGAATGAGCAGGGCTGTCTGGGCCATTGGTTTGTACAAACCGCCATGCCTGGAGCGATGAGTGTTGAAGTTTGGGTGTTTGACCCTGACCGCTGGCTCCAGAGGTCTTTTGTGTTGTGGCTCGTCTGACGTCACCGAGATTCAAGGGGTGTAGACTGGCGAAGAGGACCATAGCGTGAAGCCAGCTGGTGTATAGTGCTGACTGCCGGCGTTGGTGCGACAACATAGTTCTGTCCTCTTGGTGGTCCCAGAGTCTTGAAGATTTGTCTCCACTCTGGGATCGCCAGGGCCAGTGTGGGTGGGACTGCAGACTCCCCCCACCGATGGGGTGGGAGGTACCTGAGGGGGTGGGCATTTAGTTGGTGAGAAGGTCCCCTCCTGTTGCATGACCCATGTGGTTCTCAGACCCACCCCCCAACACTCAGAAACCACAATGTGGTTCGTACACAGTGGTTGCTGCAGTGTACCATTTGATGGTGACTTGATTCAACAGTGCAAGGTAGGCCTGTGGTGAGTCCTTACTGACTTGTTATGGGGTTTTAATGAGGATAAGGCACTGAGTGGTCACAGGCCAGAGATTCCCAAGAGTCGACAGGGGATGTTGCTCTACTTCAATGTGTCTTTGAGCACATCCTTGAACCATTTGCTCTGCCTTTTTTCTGATACAATCATTCAAGAGATGTGGGATTCACGTGCTGAGCTGGCATTTAGTTGCCCGCCCCTAGTTGCCCCTGAGAAGGAGGGGGTGAGCTGCCCTCTTGAACCGCTGCAGTCCCTGAGGTGTGGGTGTCCCCACAGTGCTGGTAGGGAGGGAGTTCCAGGATCATGACCCACTGACGGTGAAGGAACGGTGATATATTTCCAAGTCGGGACAGGGGCGTGGCTCAGAGGCAACTCCTGGCGGGGGGTGGGGGGGGGGGGTGTTCCCCAGGCTTCTGCTGCCCAGCTGGTAGAGGTGGTGGGTCTGGGAGGTGCTGCCTGAGGAGTCTCGGTGAGCTGCTGCAGTGCCTCCTGTAGACGGTACAGACTGCTGCCACTGTGTGTGGGTGGTGGATGGACGGGCTGGTCAAACCAACTGCCGTGTCCCGTATGGTGTCGAGCTTCTTGTGTGTTGAAGCTGCCCTCACCCAGGCAAGTGGAGCGTGTTCCATCAAACCCCTGGCTCGAGCCTCGTAGATGGGGGAAATGGGCTTTGGGGAGTTAGGAGGTGAGATGCTCACCACAGGATTCCCAGCCTCTCACCTGCTCTTGTAGCCCCACTGCGTATACAGCTGCTCCAGGGTAGTGTCCGGTCAATGGTAAACCCCCAGGATATTGACAGTAGGGGATTCAGTGATGGTAATGTCAGGGGGTGATCGCCGGAGTTTGTTTGCCTGCCTGTAATCTCCCCACATGTCAATCCTCAGAGTGGAGTGTGGGTCTGCTGCAGGCACCAGCTAATGGACCAGGAAGACATTGGTGCTGGTGGGAAGGGCAAGTGTGGGGCAGATGAACTCGAAATAAGGGAAGTGTTGCTCTTCAGTAAGAAGAATGAGAAGGAATATTTATTCCACGGTCAAGTTCCAAGGCACCAACATGCACTGGGTACTGAAACCTTCGGTAAAGCAAGTTGAAGAGGGTTAAAGGTTCAGATGCTGGAAATCTGAAATAAAAACAGCAAATGCTGTGTCTCTGGTTAGACAGGATCCATGGAGGGGGGTGTGAGTGTGAGAGAGACCTGGCTTGCTTACCTTGAGTTATAGCTTGGACCTTGGCCAAGAGTGTAGGAGTTGATCCTGGTGCAGTACTCTGGGAAGGATGTCAAGGCCATGGAGATGCTCAAAATGAAGGGTTTAGTTGGACTAGGCAGTGTGCATGCTTTCAGTGGCAGGAGTATCAGTAATGTAAAGCAGTTAACAAATGGTAGATTCTGTTAGTTTGGGGCACATGGTAAATGTAGTTCCTTTTGAACAAAAGGAGGTAAAATGCTGGAAATTACAGGCCAGTTAGCTTAATGCCTGACACACAATTTTAGATATTAAAGATAATTAAAGGGAAAATTGGATGTCAGCACAATCGATATTAGCTGCTGCTTCTCAGCTCCAGTGACCTGGATTCAATCCCGACCTCTGGAGCTGTCCGTGTGTGTGGAGTTCGCATGTCTCCTTATGACTGCATGGGTTTCTTCTGCGAGCTCTGGTTTCCTCCCACATATCCCAAAGGTATAGGTTAGTCAGTTGCTGTACATTGTCCCTCATGTAGGTGTCTGGTGGGAGAAGTTGAGGAAAGAAGGGGGTGAGTTGCTGAGAGCTGGCATAGACTGGATGTGCCAAAATAACTCTTCCCTTTTAAAGAAATGAATGAGTTACTTGAATGGGAAATGATTCTTCAAGATGAATTAACGTGTGCTGCGGATACAGGGGAACTGGTGGATGTATAACACTTCCAGAAGGTGCTTCAAAGGCTATTACAGAAAATGAACACTCACGAGGAAGGTAATCTAGTGATGTGATGAGAAATTAGTTGGGGAGCAGGAAACGGTATTCCAGTTGGCAAGATGTAACAAGTGGTGTGCCTTGGGGAGCAGGACCTCAACATTTTACAGTTCAAGTTGACTTGATGTTTCTAAACTTGAGTTCTCATAGAACAGTACAGCACAATACAGGCCCTTCAGCCCACAATGTTGTGCCGACCTTTAAACCTCATCTAAGACTGTCTATCCCCTTCCTCTCACACATCCCTCTATTTTAAATTCCTCTATATGCTTATCTAGCAATCTCTTGAATTTGACCAATGTACCTGCCTCCACCATCGCCCCAGGCAGCGCATTCCATGCCCTAATCACTCTTTGGGTGAAAAACTCTCTGATATCTCCCTTGAACTTCCCACCCATTACTTTAAAGCCATGCCCTCTTGTATTGAGCATTGGTGCCCTGGGAAAGATGTGCTGGCCGTCCATGCTATCTATTCCTCTTAATATTTTGTATACCTCTATCGTATCTCCTCTCATCCTCCTCTCCAAAGAGTAAAGCCCTAGCTCCCTTAGTCTCTCCTCATAATCCATACTCTCCAAACCAGGCAGCATCTTGGTAAATCTCCTCTGTACCCTTTCAACACCACCACATCCTTCCTATAATGAATTATGGGTCGCATAGTTGAATTTCATTGTTGTGGGCATACATGGGCTCTCAATGTCATGAAAATTAGCTTTTTGCAGCACAGTACATCACAAACATGACAACAGAAGTGAACAAATTAAATTAACACACAAATTATACATAAACTTGCACATGTACAGAAAATAAACGTAAGGGCACTGGTGCAAGATTGAGAGAGAACAAGAAATATAGTCCAAGGTAGATATGGGGTTTTCCAGGTGGGTTCAAGAACCTACTGGCGGTGGGGAAGAAGCTGTTGTTGAACCGTGAGGTGTGGAATGTAAAATATTGCAGGAATGGGCCCTTCAGCCCACAATGTCCTGGGTAGGACAATAAGCTGTGAAGAGGACATGAGGAAGCAACAAAAGGCTGTAATTGTAAATCATACAGCACAGAAATGGGCCCTTTGACCCAACTGGTCCATGCTGACCAAGATTCCCATCTAAGCCAGTCCCATTTGCCTGTGTTTGGCCCATATCCCTCTAAACCTTTCCTATCTATGTACCTGTCTCTTTTAAGTGCTGTGAATGTACCTGTATCTATACTTTAAAATGCTTTGGGTTGTCTTCAGGTTGTGAAAGTCGCTATATAAATGCAAGTTTTTTTTTGCTTTCTTCTATTGTAGAGGAGCTCTGAGCAGCTGTTGCTTCACATCAGGGAGCAGTTTGCACAGATGCACGGCTTCCTGCAGGAAAGAGAGGAGAGCTTGTCTCGTGAGCTGGCTGAGCACGAGGACCACACTCTGCAGCAGATCCAGGAGAACCTGCAGAAGGTCCAGGAAGGGCTGGATTCGCTGGACGGTCGGCTGGAGGAGCTGAGGACCCATCAGGCTCAGGAGAACGACATTGAGTTCCTGAAGGTAGAGCAAAGTGGGGGTGACACTGGTCTATGCTCTGCAGAATGGACTCTGGTACCTTGCCCTTGATTGGTGGGACTGGGTAGTGCAGTTGATGCTGTGGATGGTGACTGTTAATACCAAAAGTCCATCACCAAAGGATGACAGAAACAGGGCCACAGCACTGGATCAGGGATGGGGGAAACATTTGGATGTGACTGACTACATCTCCCTCCAGATGAAGGGTCTCGACCCAAAACATCGACTGTCCATTTCCCTCCATGGATGCTGCCCGACCCGCCGAGTTCCTCCAGTTCTGTGTGTTGTTCCAGGTTCCAGCATCTGCAGCCTCTTGTATCTCCATCTCCCTCCAGTCAGGAGACCACCCAACCGCCCCAGAAAGCTTCAGCACCAGAGGAGCTGCTACTTTAATGTGCACGAACTGTGTCGACTTTCGATTTTTGGGCCACGATTTCCAAACGTGCGGATTTGTAAAACATTGTGGAGTAAATGGTGAGGGGAGAATAGGCCAGGGGAGGTCAGCTATAAATGGGGGTGGACGTGCCTGCTGAGGTGGGTATGGTCCAAAGGTCCACCCCACCCAACCTACAGACTGCCACACGCCACAGGCTGGTGCTGCTGTTCCCTCCACTGCTTGTACACTGGAGGCAGAGAGGTGGGGAGGAGGGGAGTGAGGGTGTGATTGATAGGCCTGGATGAAGCCCACAGTGAAGCTGAGGAACATCCTGAGCCCAGCTTACCTTGGGGCCCAGTCCCAGAGAGGACCCTCTGTCCCTCCTGAGCTCTGCTGGGCCTGAGGGAGCAGGGCAGTGAGGAGGCAGGGGCTCCTTTGAGGAAGGTTCAGGAGCCTCTGCAGCCAGTGAGGAAGGAGGGAGCACTCCTTGGAGGTGCAGGAGAGCCTCCTGGTGTGTGAGTGTCTGATGGGAGGGGAGCTGACTCCTGGTGTGGGTCACCAGGCCTCCCACCTTCACCACAGCCAGAGCCTCGGGCCCTGAATGGGGACGTGGAGGGGGGTGTGGGCTTCTATCCCGCAGGACTGAGGGAAAATTCCCCGGGTGAAACAGTGGCGTAACGGGTAGAGCCGCTGCCTCTCGGCCCCGGAGGCCCAGGTTCGATTCTGACCTCGGGTGCTGTCTGTGTGGAGTTTGCACGTTCTCCCTGTGATCGTGGGGGTTTCCCCCGGGTGCTCTGGTTTTCCCCACACATCCCAAGGATGTGGGTCAGTGGATTAATTGGCTGCTGTAAATGTGTGGGTGAGGGGTAGAATCTGGAGGGGTGGGGGGAGATGGTGATGGGAAGGAAATGGGATTAGTGTAAATGGGTGGTTGGTCAGTACTGACTCAATGGGCCAAAGGGCCTGTTCCTGTGCTGTATCTCTGAGTGAAGGCACCTCTGGGACAGTTGGCATCCTCCCAGTGCTGGATTCTCCTCTTCTGGGTCGGGGCTGCTTGTACCAACACTGCAGGGAGTTGTAAATGATGCTGGGGAGAGGTGTCTCTCCCTCGGGACCTTGCTCTGGCTGAATTTCTGGAGCTGGGAAGAGTGGGATCATCCGGTCTGACTCCTGGGGTGGGGTGGGGGGGGGTTTCTGGTATACTGCCTCCTACAGGGCTGGAGGACCCCACCCTTCCCATCCTGGACATGGGGTAGGCAGTCTGGAGTGGCCTCCTTGCTGCACAGTGTGTGGGTGGGTATGTTGGCCACCAGCAGGGGTAGTCAGAAGAAGGGTCCTCACTGTGGGCTCTGGAGGATGAGGGTCCATCACTGAGATGGTGGACATCCTTGTGCTCCCGACAGTTCTCCTGTCATTCCCACCAGGAAACCCCAAGACTTCCTCGGCAAACTCCAGTGGTGGCACTGACCGTGGGGTCTGTCCACACCACCCCCCAAAATAAGCATGCAGGAAGGCCTCAACTGAGCGAGGTGGGCTCGTTGCTCACTGAGCTGTTGAGGTGGTGGAGGATGCTGAGCAATTCTCCTTCCCCACAGAAAATCTGGACAAAGCATCAGAGCCATTCTCCGCCTACCTTGTCCTAGGCAGATTCAGCACTGGTTGGATACAGATCACCTTCCCATCACCCAGCAGCCACTCTCTCCTGCCTCTGACCCTTCCCCTACCCCCCGCCCCCCATTTGGCTCCATCTGTCCATCTCTCTCCTCACCTGGTTCCATCCATCCACCAACAGTCCCTACCTTGCCCCTTCCCCTCTCTATATCAGCTCCCTCCCCTCTACACTCTTGGTCCTGACGAAGGATCTCGACCCAAAACGTGGACTGTCCGTTCCCCTCCCACAGACGCTGCCCGACCCTCTGAGTTCCTCCAGCAGTTTGTGTGTTGCTTCAGATTCCAGTGTCTGCAGTCTCGTGTCTCCTGGATACAGAGCTCACTCTGCTGCCCTCCCAGGTCGAGGGGGAATTCCTTGGTTTCTTGGATCCAGTTACTTGATTTGCTGCACTCCGATGTCGATGCAGCTGGCAACATTTTTTGGACATGGAACATAGAATAGTCCAGCACAGGAACAGTCCCTTCAGCCCACAATGTCTGTGCCGACCATGATGACAATCTAAACTAATCCCATCTGCCTGCACGTGATCCATATTCCTTATTCCCTGCCTGTTCATGTCTGTCTAAAGCTCTTAAACATTACTCAGGTATCTGCCCCCACCACCTCCCCAAGCAGTGCACCTACTGCTCTGTATAATTAAAACCTTGCCTCGCATGTCCCCTTTAAACTTCCCCCCTCACCTTGTCTGCCCTTTTTTATGGTTAAATAAACAGTGTAAAGAAGTGTAGAATTTAAGGGGTTAAGTTCAACATGGATCCACTGCCCTGATGAATGAGGGGTGTACAGAGGTACAGAATGAGGGAGGGGTCCTGCTCCCATTGGTTCGGAGTGTGGAACCGGGGGGCTAGTCCTGGGATGGAGACTGGGACGGAGATGGTGACGAATAATAAAAAAAACACACTGCAGATAATCTCTCATTAATCCCATTTCAATCTCCCCACATTCCCGTCAACTCCCCCCAGATCCTACCCCTCACCCACACACTGGGGGGGGGGGGCAGTTACAATGAGCAATAAGCCTACCAACCTGGGATGTGGGAGGAAACTGGAGCACCCGGGGGAAACCCACGCGGTCACGGGGAGAACGTGCAAACTCCACAGAGACGGCGTCGGGATCGAACCCGGGTCTCTGGAGCTGTCACTGTTCCATGTCCTCCAACCTGAGGCAGGACAACGTTCCAGCATTTGCTCTCCCAAAGGCTGGTTGAGGTGTGATCCCTGACCTTGGGCAGATTCTGCAGGTGGGGGTGGAACATGGGGGGCCCTGTGGGGAACGAGCTGCAGGCAGGGTCCTGTCCCCGGTGAGGCCCCTGACTGGGGGCTATGATCACTGTAACCAAATGTACATTTTGAGGCTTTTAATGGCCAACATCCTCAGCCAGTGCCTTCACACATCATGGCTCTCTGGAGGCCTTGAGTCTTTTGTTTAGATGAAACAATGGGAGCACTAGGAGTGGCTGCTGTTGGTAGGTGAGGGGGGGGGGGGGAGGGTGGATTGGCTGGGGACTTGAAGCCACACTCCTCCCTTGGTTGTACTGAAAGGATGGCAGATCCATGTGGGATATTTGTCTGGTTCTCTGGTGGAGAAGTCTCCAACCAGCTCAGCTGAAAACTGCTGAAACCATTCCAAAGTACAAGGGTTTTGTACAAAGTATTTCTACTCGTGGCTTGAAAAAGTACTACATGGCTCTTCGTCCAGGCAGCTGTAGCTGATGTGGGCCAGGGAACTGGGGCAGAGATTTACTTGTCTTAAACTGAGTGAAGGATGAAAGCCACCATGAAGAATCTGGCAGTCCTACCCTGTGACCCTGTAAACATCTGCTCTCCCAGTGGTCTTCCTGGAGACCAAGCTTGCAAAGGATCCAAGTCTCTTTCCCTCCTACGCCAGTAGAAGGGGGTGGAGAATGTCACCTCTTCCTTCTTGCTCCACTCTCCAACACTACAGCTCCACACTGGCCTCCAGTTCTATTTGTTTAAAAGAAAAGTTATTTAACTCATTAGAATATTTTCCTGGTTCCCACAGCAATACTTGTCCAGGGCACAGTCCAGCCCCTGAAGCACCCACCAGTCCCAGAAGGCCTCCAGAGAGCCAGTGGACACTGTGCCCCCCTCTCCAGGGGCACCTGAGCACAGACATGTCCTCAGACAGAAGCCCTGATGCCTACTGCCTGGACCTGTGAATGGCCAGACCGTGGAAAAGGCTGATGAGGAGATCCCTCTATTGACTTGCCCCCTCTCCACACTGGAGAGCGGGGCTGAGGAGCAGCCAGGACTTGAGGTGCAGCCCCCTTGAAACACTCAGACAGGGACTGCAACCTCTCAGTCTGGCTGCAGAAACCCTCTCCACCCCAGGTCCCTGACTTGGGGTGGGGTGGGAGGACTCCTGAGCAGTGAGACCTCCACTGGGGGTGCCTCTTGCTGTCAGGTGGCAGAACAGACTGCCACAGTGTCCAGATGCGAGGGTATGGAAATGGTGTGAGCAGGGGCAGCCTGTACAAGAAACTCCTCTGTGCGGCATGGAATCACACTGGTGGGGCATTTCCGAGACAGACTCGTGTGGGACTGGCTTCCAAGGAGGGTTTTGGGGGGGGGCCTGGATCTAAGGAGCAATTCTGGGCGTGGGGCTCAGCTCAGTTGGGATCTCCCCACACTCTCTCCCTCTCCACTCCCATTCTGACTTCAACCACGAATGTGTGGTTTGCTCCTCCAGTGTCTGTAAGTGTGGAAGGGGCTTTCTTTCACTGGTCAGTGGTTTGCCTGTTGTAATTCCAGGCCTGAACTGCCTATCCCTTGAATGGATCAATGGTCTGCATTTGGATGGTGGTCAGTGTGTCCATCTGACCAGTCAGGAATGAGCGCATGTGATCCCATTATCACGGTGACTATTCATCCCATTGCGCCCGTGCTAGCTCTTTGAACTAGTCATCCAACTGGATCCTTCTGTAGTGGTTTTGGTCCACAGTAGACACTGAAGTTTGCTCCCACTGCCTTCTCAGCAGAACGGTCACCTTGGACACCTGATTTTAAACTGTTCCTCAGACTGTAAATCTCCCTCTGGTTCTGGATAGCCCCACCCCTGTTCCTTACAGCTGCGGGTAGATTCTGCTCATTTATCCCATTAGATGATGTTCTGCCTCACTCAGTTTCAGCTTGTTTTGTGCATGTTCAGTTTGTCCTTGCAAGTGCCGAGAAGTCAGATTCGGTCTGATGTCTCCTGTCTCGTCCCTGCAGATGGTGAGCAGCCTCAGGTAGGTAGACACTCTGTGCTCGCTTGCTGACCCAGCCTCTGGGTTCCTATTCAAGCTGCCACGTACCACGTTCACAGGCCTGATGACATCCAGATGCCCAGTGAAGTGTCTGCCGAGCTGCCCCTGGGGGTGTTCAAGGGACCCCTGCAGTATAAGGTGTGGAGAGAGATGAAGGACTTCATCGGCCCAGGTAGGGGGGTACCTCTTTGTTCTGTGTGTGTGTGTATGTCTCTGTCTGTCTTATGATCCTATGCAACTAGGGTTGTTTTCTCTGGAGCAGCAGCGGGAAGATCTGAAGTTTGTAAAACTGAGAGGCACAGAGTACACAACTGGTATCTTTCCCCAGGGTCAAAATGTCTAATACTAGAGGGCATGCATTTAAGGTGTGAAGGGGTAAGTTCAAAGGACATATGCAGGGCAATGTTTTTTTCATATACAGTGGTGGGTGCCTGGAATGTGCTGCCAGGAGTGGTGGTTGAGACAGATACGATAGAGGGGTTTAAGAGGCTCTTGGGCACATGAATGTGCAGAGAACACGGATATGAACCATGTGCAGGCAGAAGGGATTAGTGTGATTAGACATTAGTTTGGTACAACATTGTGGGCTGAAGGGCCTGTTCCTGTGCTGTACTGGTCCATGTTCTATCTGCCCCTATCCTTGAACTGGGGGCAACTAATCACTTGCTGGGACCACAGGCCAGATCAAACAAAGATGGTAGGTTTCTAACCCTGACAGGCATTAATGAACATGTTTTTTTTAAATCAGGGTTTTGTGGTTTCTGTTACCAAAACATTAATTTGTACCTGGACCAGACCATCCTGGCTCTTTACATTAGGATCTGTTGTACAAATTTTGCATTAGTGCTCAGGACCTTAAGCAGTATAATTGTTCACTGTTCCCTTGCTCCTCAAGGTGAAGTTTTCCACCCCTGTTGCTCCTTGACACCCTTCCTTCCACTATGAGCTAGTTGATTAATCTAGTTGCTCTTTGGACAACTGTAACCTTATTCTTGAGCCAGTGACTGAGAGAGCAGGTGGTGCAGGGAGTCTGTTCCCCTTCGAGTATGGGAATCGGATCCAAAGCCAAGCTCCTGGTCCGCTGTCCCATCACATGTCCTCGGGCAGGGCCAGCGTGGAGTACAGTAAGTGTATGTGTTGTCAGTAACAGCCCTGAGCCCAGCCTAGAAATGTCCCTCTGCACAGTGACAGAATGCTTTACCCCACACCAGAGGACATTGGGACTGATTAAAGTAAATTCACCAGACTTATAGGAGCTAAAAATTTTAGTTGCCTCCACCTCTGAGCCTCTGTCACTGTTCCCACTCCTCCCTCCATCTGCCTATCACCCCTCCCCACCTGGATCCACCTACCACATCCCAGCTCTTGGTCTGCCGCTCCCCCTCGCCACTTTATACTGACTATATGTCTTTCAGTCCTGATGAAGCATCTCTGCTCGAAACATCGATTATTCACTTCCCTCTATAGATACTGCCCGACCCACTGAGTTCCAGCATTTTGTGTGTGTTCTCCATGCTGTCGCTCCCTCGGTAAAGCAGCCAACGTAATCAAAGACCCGCTCCCACCCTGGACATTCTCTCCTCTCTTCTCTCCTCTCCCATCGGGCAGAAAATAAAAATCCTGAGCACGTACCACCAGGGTCAAGGACCGCTTCTGTCCTGCTGTTATCAGACTCTTGAACAGACATCTTGTACAATGAAAGTGGACTCTTGATCTCCAAATCTACCTCGTGCGTTTTAATGTCTACCTGCACTGCACTTTCTCTAACTGTTACACTATCCTGTATTCTGCTTTTCCTCGATGTACTTGTGTCTGGACAGCACAGAAACAAAAGCTTTTCACTCTATCTTGATACATGTGACAATAATAAACCAAAACCAATGTCTGATGAGAAAAAAAACATTCAGCATCACATTAATGGGTTTGACAGACTGCGAAGTACAGATCTGTGACAAAAGTAACTCCAGTTCAGGGGGAAACCATTGACCCAGCAGGGCTAGTGTTTGAACTTCAACCCCTCTGTCAACACATTCTCCTTCACCCTTCAGTGTTTGTGCATTGCCGTGGGTGGTGCCACCCACTCCTGGAGATGGAGACCTGCCACCCTGCCCATTCCCTTTTCTCTGGGAGAAGACACAGGAGCTCGAGTCCAGATGACCAGACTTAAAAACAGCTTCTTCCTCACTGCTGTCAGACTCCTGAAGCAATCACCTCTGTCACACCCCCTACCCGGTGGTGCTGCCACGTTCTCAGATGCTTTACTCTCCCTCTCTGTTATTCCGTTATTGTCACTTTAGCATCTCTTTCTGCACCACCTCAGATCGCGCTGCAATCCTTGCCCTGCTCTGTTTTACACTTGTGTTATTACCGTGTGTGCAGTTTACCCTCAGCTTTACAAGAGCGAGGAATTTCATTGCACCCTGGTGTATATGATGACGATCTAATCTGTCTGAATCCTCAGGTGCTCTGCATTAAGATTCCTTGAACTCCCAACTGCTTGAAGACAACCAGATTTTTTTTCACTGAGGGTTTCACCAATGGTCCCACTGAGGAGCAAGTGGATCAAAGTCCTGTTGAAATGGACCCTGTTCAAGTAGATTCCCCTCCCTGAAGGTCACTGAAAAGTTGAGTTTATCCTTTTCAGCTGGCTGTGCCATTAACTTGCATTTATGTAGCACCTTGCACAGCCTGAGGCTGTTGAAATCTGTAGTTTGGCATTCAGTCAAACGTCTTCATGTGATATTGTGTGTTTTGTCTCCGATTGGGACATTACTGGTGGAACTGGGCCAACACAATTGCACTGGGATGAGGGGAGGGGTTGGGTGGTGGGTGGGAGGGTATTCACAAACATCCTGACTGAACAAGTCAATGTTGGCAATCTGGCACGGAACTCCTGACAGTTCCCAACAAGAACAGGCCTTTGTCTCATTCTGATCTAGAATTTATAGCCTGGGGGTGAAGGAAAGATTCATTAGTAATAATGCAGAGCAAAAAAAAACTTTACAGAAAGGGAGTGATCCTAATTAAACATCTCTCCTGAACAGTCTGTGCAGGTTTAGTGGGTCACCTGGTGGCTTTGTGAATGTTTATTGGTTGAGTTTCAAAGCCTGATCACTTGGTCACTGGGTCTGGAGGGGGTGCTGTTTAATTTATCTGTGTATCGCCAGTCCCTGCCTCCCTCACCCTGGACCTGAATTCGGCACACCACAAACTCCTGGTCTCGGAGGACCTGACCCACGTGCGCCTCACTGACACCAGACAGCAGCCGCCCTCCGCCGACCGGTTCGACCCCTGCGTCAACGTCCTGGCCGCTCAGGGCTTCAGCTCCGGGAAGCACTACTGGGAGGTCGAGGTGGGCGCCAAGACGGCCTGGGACCTGGGAGTGGCCCGGGAGTCCGTCCAGAGGAAAGGCCGCCTGACCCTGTCACCCCTGGACGGCTACTGGACGGTGTGGCTGAGGAACGGAGAGGAGTACAAGGCGCTGGACTGGGCCGCGGTCCCTCTGCACCCCAGCGTCAAGCCCAGGAGGGTGGGCATCTACCTAGACTATGAGGAAGGCCAAGTGTCCTTCTACAATGCCGACGACATGTCCCACCTCTACACCTTCAAGGACACCTTCACCGAGAGGCTGTTCCCCTACTTCAGTCCGTACCTGAACTGTGCAGGGAATGCGGGCGGCCTCACTCTGTGCAGAATGAAGCTGTAGAGTGCACTCACCCCTGTCCTCTCCCTGCCTGCTTACTGACCCACCACTTCCCAGCATCTCCACTGCAGGCTGGCACCAACTCAATGGGCCAAATGGCCTCCTGTATGTAAAGTACTACACACTGTCAATTTCCATTAAATGCACCTTGACTTGAACACAACGCACTACATTGGTTGGAGGTTACTATTACTTCAAACACAGCACTAAAAATTCCTTTAAGTCCATTAACTGCAGATTCTGGAAATCTCAGGATGGGGGGGGTGGTAAGTAAAATGTCAGAAGCACCCAGTGGGGCAGTCGGTATCTGCGGGAAGAGAAACCGTTAATGTTTCAGGACAATGCAGATGCTGGAATCTGGAGCAAGGGATAAACAGGAGGGACTCGGTGGGTCGAGCAGCGTCTGTGGAGGGAAAGGGATGGTCACGGTTTCGGGTCGCGCCCTTGTTCAGGCAGTTCCCCCTCCCTGGTGTAGATGAAGGGTCCCGACCTGACATGTCGACTGTCCGTCCCCACTCCACCCTCCCACAGATGCTGCTCGACCCACTGAGTTCCTTCAGCATCTGCAGTCTCCTGTGTCTCCACAGGTAGAGTTGGATTTACTTTTTCATCTGGCTGTGAGCAGCACCTTGCACTGAGCACCCTGCACAGCCTCGGACTTAATGAAATCACTTTGCCCTTCTAAAGTTCAACAGCTGACTGAGAGACCAGAGACTCTGCAGATACTGGAACCTAAAACAACGCAAAGTGCTGGAGGAACTCAGCAGGTCAGGCAGCATCCGTGGAGGGAAACAAACAGTCGATGGTTCAGGTTGAAACCCTTCGGGGAAAGTTGAGCAGCTGTTTCACTGAGGTACCCAGTAGCCAACACAGCAGGTATAACACCCCTGTTGGACTTGTTACAGTGAGGCAGCGGGTGGAGCCACTGCCTCCGCTCCAAGACCCAGGATTGATCACGACGTTGTGTGCTGTCTGTGTGGAGTTTGCACGTTCTTCCTGTGATTGTGTGGATTTCCACAGGTGCTTCGGTTTCCTCCAAAATCCCAAAGATGCGCAGGTTGGTGGGTTAATTGGCTGCTGTAAATTGCCCCCCAGTGTGTGGGTGAGGGGTAGATTCTGAGGGGAGTTGACGGGAATGTGGGGAGAATGAAATGGGATTGGTGGAAATGGCTGGTGGATGGTTGGCATAGACTCGGTGGGCCGAAGGGCCTGTTTCTGTGCTGTATGACTGATGTGGCTATTTAACCATTGATGCAGCATGCTCTTTCAGTCCTATGCCATGTTCAGTTGCTGCTTGCCCCTCCCTCTATCTCTCTTCCAGCCCCTGGTGTTTGGTGCTGGAATGGTACAACCCTCAGTGTCATCCTGAGAAGTTGCAGTTTGGGAGGACTAATCATGATGAATGGTGGGGTGCCCCAGGGAGTATCAAGGAGCAGAGGGACCTTGGACTTGAGGGATCCCAAAAGGTGACCGCTCAGGTGGTGAAGATGATGTACAGGATACTTGCCTTTATTATCCAGGGCAGGGAGGTTATGGGAAAATGTTATAAAACACAGGTTAGGCCTCAACTGGGGTACAGTGTAGAGTGACACATGAAATTCTGAAGACACTGGAATCTGGGGCAATCCACACACACTGCTGGAGGGACTCAGCAGGTCGGGCAGCATCCGAAACGTCGCCTGTTTATTTCCCTCCGTAGATGCTGCCCGACCTGCTGAGTCCCTCCAGCACTTTGTGTATTGCTGTGTACGGATCTGGTCACCACGTTATGGAAGGATGTGACTGCACTGGAGAGAGTGCGGAGGGGATTCACCAGGCAGTTACCCGGGATGGAGTGCATGTTATGAGGAGAGGCTGGGTTTGGAGTGGGGTGGGAACACAATGAGGGGCATTGATACACTGGAGAGTGAGAAACTTACCCCACAAGAGCTCCAAAACCAGAGGCCATTGGTTTAAGGTGAGGGGTAAGAGGTTTAGAGGGGATCGGTGCAGAAATATTTTCCCCTTGAGGGGGGTTGGAACCTGGAATGCACTGCTTGAGGGGGTGGTGGAGGCAGAGACCCTCTCAGCATGTGAGAAATATCTGTATGAGGTCTTGAATCACCAAGGCAGTGAGTGCTACTAAATGGGATTAGTATTGATGGGTACCTGATGGTCAGTGTAGAGGTAGTGGGCTGAAGGGCCTGTTTCTGTGCTGTAGGACTCTGACTCGCCCACACACTCACTAACCTGCGCTGTTTAGTGGGAGAATGTGTCCCCTGTGCTACGGTAGCAGGTGGGGCATTGAGGATGGGAGTTATTGTCCTAGGATTGTCACTCCAGTGATTTTTGGGCTCTGGCTGTGGACGGGCCTTTCCTGGAGCTGGCCTGGCGACGGTGAGGGAAAGCTGGTGCGTGTTACATGGGGGATAACTTGCAGGTTCTGCACGTTGCTGCCCTCCCCCTGGTGGGGGGTGGGTGAGGAGAATCCCCTTGGGGAGCACTGCAGCACCTTAACACACTTGCATATTTCTGAGTTTTCTCCTTGTCTTCAAAGGTCCTTGGGGTGGCGGTGGACAGGGTGGGATTGGGGGGGGGGGGGGTGTGGGAGGTGGGGCAGAGAGCTGGGGGGACGTTGCAAGGTCCAGGGTGGGAGGAGAGTGAAGAACAAGGAGTAATGCTCGCTGTGGGAACTCTCTGGATAGGCTGGGGGTGGGTGAGTGATGGATTGGGTGAGATCTCAGTGGGGTGGGGGGAAGAGGCACTGTGGGTAGGTGATAGGAGCCGGTGGGGGGTGAGGGTCTGCAAAGGAGGTCGTTGGGCCCAACATGTCTCTGCTGGTTCTGGGTTACATCAATCCTGTTCCGCACTCAGTTCCCCGTAACCTATTCTCTCTCAAAAGTCCCCCCCTAAACGTCCCACCCGCACCGCACCGCACCAAGGGCTAGTTTACGGTGACCATTTAACCTACATCTGTGGGTTTGAGGAAAGTGGAGCCCCCGGAAGAGACCCACGTGGTCACGGGGAGAAGGGGCAAACTCTGAGCACGCGTGCACAGTAGCTGAGGTCAGGATTGAACCTGGATCACTGGAGCTGTGAGGCAGAGGATCTTCCACGTTGCTCCCTGCAGGGGGGATGGGTTGGCAATGCTAAACAAGTAACCTACTGTCCCGACTAGTGTTGAAGTTTGGGTTACTGGTAGACAAACTCTGCCCCCTTGGTCTCAACCTGGTTTGGAGTGTCAGGCTTGTGAAGCCAGTGCTGAGGGGGTTGTCCACTGACCAGGTTTTAGTGGTTGGCTGGGGGAGGGGAGGGGAGTGGGGTGGGGTAGAAAGTGTGTAGTGAGGAAGGAGCTGATGTCCATTCGCTTGTCCTTCTGGGGAACATGAAGGATTTTGCAGAGACAGCATTGGTGGATTCCATCCAGTGCCTTGAGCTGCCTGCTGTAGGACATCCCAGTCTTAGTGCAGGGGTCACTACTGCCCGGTTGAGTGGTTGGGGATTCTCTTGCTTGTGTCTGCTACCACTGAGCTCTTAACGCTGCCTTCACATTGGTTACCTGGGCACAGGTGTGGGGTGAGCAGCATCTGTAGATTGGTGGGTGTTGTAAGACAAGTTCGTAAGGTCTCAAAGGGCAAGGACTCTGGACATGGTCTTTGGAGTTAAAATGATTTTATTTACAAAGACAAACACAGGAAAAGATAACTGGGGCAATACACACACGGGTGAACGTGGGGGAGGGAATCGCAACAAGGGTGAGACACACACATAGTACAAGACAGAACAGTACAAGTACAGAACAAAATGGTGCCTGCCACCCCTTGACCTCAGTGCAAGCATTGGTTCAGTGGTCCCAGGGATCCTTAACTAATTACTTTTAAGCAGTGCACAGCTTGCCTCAGTGTCCCTTGGAGACAACTGAGGCAGAACCAAGCATGTGGCACTCTTTATAGTGCTAGAGGGCTGGGGGTGATCCAGCCAGGTAGTTCAAAAGGGCCAATGGTCAAGTGTGCCGGGAGCAAAGGTGATCAAAGGTGTGCGCTAATGGGTCTGGGCGGCGCCAAACCTTGATTGACAGTGTCAGTGTCTTCTGACCAGGTAGGTGCCGTGCTGTCATATGACCGGATGGGGTCAGTACTGTCACGTGACAGCCACCACCCTCCACAATACAGTGGGACACCTGGGTGGCTGGAGATTGGATACTGGCCTGGGGAGGAGTGGAGATACCTGTGAGGGCAGAACATTGTCTCTGTGCTGCATTCAAGCAACCACCCCCACCCCCGTGCTTTCGAAGAGACTGAGCTGAAAATTAACAGAAGGGAGAGACAACTAGCTTTTCAGTACAAGTTTAGTTTATTTTCAGTGGATCATTGGATACCAACCACTGTGGAGAGACACTGTCTGAGCCACACAAACACTGAGCCTTGTCCTCAGTGGGGGTCCGTGCTCCAGAACAAGCCTGCCCAACTCGCCGGAACTGGCCGAGGAGCTTTTCTACTGAATCTTGGGGGATGGAATGAGGAGGATGTTCAGTCAACCAAAGGTCAGTTGTAGTGGGGGAGCAGAGAGGGGCTGGTTATATATTGGAGGAGCACTTGCGAGCAGAAGTCTGGGAATTGGGAGCATAATGCAGTAGTCCCACTGCTTGGTAAATGGTTAACCAGAATGATAACATTAGATCCTCTATTATGAAAGATACTAACCAGGAGGATCAACTATTTAACCCACTGTTTGGGAAACTGGTAACCGGGAGTATCGGAGTCCACATTCCAATAGGTTTCGTGGGTTCTGAACTGCAGACTCTTCCACGGAAGGGGGAGAGGTGATGGAGGGGAGTGTTCCACAGGGAGTCTGTGTGCTCCGGACACCAGGGCTGGGGGTTCTCAATCCCATCCCCTTCAGTCATGGGGTAGGGGCCTTGAACTGCTTCCTGGATCTGCCTGATCCGTCCTCTTGTACCCTGGCAAGGCAGGGAGCTGGAACCGTGGCACCTCACACTCTGATAATCTGGCACACTCAGGATGTTGGAGCTGGACTGTCAGGTTTTCCAGATTATTGGATGGTTCTCCCAATAACACCCCAACACTGTGTCACATTTTTTTTTACATGTTACACGTTAGTACAATAAACTTCTCAGGGAACCCGCTGAGGTTAAAGGGAGCAGGAAACACAAACTCTCTGGATCCTGTCTCCAGCTGTAGACCGACACACATTCCTGATCTTCTTTCTCCCCCCCCCCCCCCCCCCCCCCCCAGTGTTCCCAATCCCGGCTCTGGCCACATTCCCAGCCCACGGTCCGGACCCTGGTCTCAGCCACACACCCCACTTCCGCTCTGGAGCCTGGCCCGCACTCCGAGTGAATGAGTGAGCCAGCTGACAGGGTGTCCCAACAATCGGGTGCAGGATTATTGGGGTGCCGCTGTACTCTGAGGCACCTTGGTTCCATTGACGTGGCCCCTGTGACTTGTTGGTCAGGAGAGCCAGCAGGATGGGACTGAACGGATTACCCTGCGAGTGTCCAGGGCAGTAATGGTTGGGGAGGGTCTCTGAAGTGTTCCCAGCCGGCACGGACTGCTGCCGTCCTTAACTTCCCCTCTTTCCTCGGTTCCCCATGTGGTGGGACCTTGTGTGTTTGGGCTGGGGATTGAACCTGCGTACGCTGTGGTCTGCAGTGTCACTGGGTCTCCGGCACCCTCTCCGTCCACCATCGCCCCTTCCAGGCCTGGGGTTCCCTGCTGGATGTCGGCCCTCAGGTGCCTGGAGAGCTGTTTCCCTCCCCACTGAGTGTTGGTGAGGCCTCCGATCCGTGAACACCTTGTGACGGGGATTAATCAGTGGATCTCCTGATCCTTATCAAACTGGTCCAGGTCATCACTGGAGAAGACCAGAGTCCCTCCAATGTTGTGTGACGAGCAACAGTAATCCAGACGCGGGCTCATGTTGCCATCTCTCAGACAGGGCTGGTCACTTGAGGCTAAGTGGGACCCCCACCCCACACCACAGCCCTGCTGGGACAGGGCAGGGGTTCCCTGTTAGTCCTGAGTTGTGAGCAGACCACTACGGACCCCTCCTCCGCAGCCGCAGAGGTTCGGCGGGCCTCTGGCGGTCCCAGGGAGCAGGGCAGAAGATGGGGTAGAGCCTGTCGGTGGGGTCGACGGTCACCGTGCTGAGGTGCAGCTGTCTGTCAGCGTCGAAGAAGGAGAGGCGCCCTGGCTGGTGGATCAGGTAGAGCCCCACCACTGTGGGCTCCTCGCTCAGCACCAGGGTCTGGCCCGGAGAGCCCACCGCCCGATACTCCATCTCACCGAGGCGGGACAGGGCCCAGAAGCTGATCCCGGCCAGTCCCTCCACCCCAGCCTTCCTGTGGGCCTTCTCGCCGAGCAGGCCCAGCTCCCAGGCCGGGTTCCCGGCCACCTCCGCCTCCCAGTAGGCCCGGCCCGAGGAGAAGCCTCTGGATGCCAGGACGCAGGGGCTGAGCTGCAGCCTGTTGGGGGTACTGGGGACCGGATGGTGCAGGCTGTCCCCCACCACGCTGATCAGGTCTTCCGACAGGGCGAGCCAGGGGTTGGCGGTGTCCGCGTCCAGCCTCAGGGACACTGAAACGGAAAGGGAGAGGGAACTGGCAGACCAGCACCGTCGTAACGCAACGGGCGTTGACCATTCCCCCACAGTGACCGCTCCCCCGTGGTGACTGGACCCCCACACTGTGCCCGTCGACCGCTCCCTCACAGTGACCAGACCCCCATGGTGACTGCTCTCTCACACTGTGCCCGTTGACCACTTCCTTGCCCTGAGTGCCCATTGTCTGATACCTCAAACTTAAGGGATTGACCATCATCCAGTGAGGGCCCACAAAGAGCAGGAAGATCCTTGTGCTGAATTTGGGAGTTGCCTTTGGTTACAAGCCACATGCATGCTTTAGAGGGGAGCTTCAGCCCCAGGAATTCCCAGGGGTTGGGGTGGGGTGGGCACCGGTCTGGAGACCATCACTCGGACCGTCTGTCTCAGCATGGGATAGTTTCTGTCACATCACAGCCGACCCACGTCTCTGCTCCAGACATCCATCCGAGCCACTGGATTCTCTCTCGCTCTCCAGCTGTTGACCAGCTTTCTGACCGCTGTTCCCTGAGGTCTCACACACAGGCCGGATTAAATTCCCCATGGCCCCATCCTCTTCACTCACCTGAGAAACTTTGGATGTGTCTCCATTCTGTGAAGCAAGAAAGAACCTGGGTCAGTTCTGGCTGCTCAAAGAACCAAAGCTTGAAATAGTGCCTTATCTTAATGTGAGACGTCTTACCGGTTTCACCAACGTGGAACTGACTGTATGGAAACTGTTCTGTAAATGTCCACAAAAAGGTTATTTAACAAATTTTCAACTTTGTATGTACAACATCTTGCTCTCAATCCCTATGGAAATCAGTCAGTAACACAGTAACAATGACAAGTTGTAATTCATAGAATTACAACTTATCATTGCCTCAGTAAATTTTGGGATGAGAATTCCAGCTGTTGTTTGTGTGATGGGACAGTGTAGAGGGAACTTCACTCAGTGTCTGACCCCGGGAGGGTGTGGTGGGACGGTGCGGAGGGAGCTTCACTCCGTGTCTGACCCCGGGAGGGTGTGGTGGGACGGTGCGGAGGGAGCTTCCACTCCGTGTCTGACCCCGGGAGCGTGTGGTGGGACGGTGCGGAGGGAGCTTCCACTCCGTGTCTGACCCCGGGAGGGTGTGGTGGGACGGTGCGGAGGGAGCTTCCACTCCGTGTCTGACCCCGGGAGGGTGTGGTGGGACGGTGCGGAGGGAGCTTCCACTCCGTGTCTGACCCCGGGAGGGTGTGGTGGGACGGTGCGGAGGGAGCTTCCACTCCGTGTCTGACCCCGGGAGGGTGTGGTGGGATGGTGCGGAGGGAGTTCCATTCGACACTCAACTACCCTGGGACTGCTCAAGAATTACTCTTGACGCCTGAATCGGAAAAATATTCCAGTTCCTTTCTGAATAAACCGGTCATTAACATGCAAGCATTGTTTGTAAAATACATTCCAAGTTGGAAAATCTCACCTCTGGTACATGCAGTGGACACCTTCTTGACGTTGTTCACCCTGTTGTGGACGATGCAGGTGACAGAGGTTGGGACCCCCTGGGCTGTCCAGTGCTGGACCTCCAGCCTGTACAGGCCTTCCTCGTCCGTTGTCTTGGTTACCGTCGACAGTGGCAACAGGCTCTTCCCCTCACTGTCCTTCCAGATGATGGCGGGTTCGGGAAACCATCCTTCCGACCGGCACGTGTAAAGGAAGGAGCTCTCGTTGAACTGCTCAATAGATACGCTGGGCTTTGTCCCAAGGGCTGAAATCAAATGGGACCATCAGCTCAGTTAGAAGGAACCTGCATTGACATAGCGCCTGTTGGGACATCCTGAAGCAACAAGGCACTTTTACTGAGTGGACACTAATAACATAGGAGCAAGGCAGTCAATGCACGCACAGCAGGATCCCACAAGTGAGGAGTTGATTGGTTTGAGGGATTAATCAATGGAAGTGCTGGAATCCCATTGATTCCTCAAACAAGGGCAGATTGGGTCTGAAGTCAACATGTCACCCAACTGACCTCACCTCCGACACACTGGCACTCCCTCAGTCCTGTAGAACTCCCGATAATCCGCCACCACTCACTGGGCCCCGGTTCCCACACTCCCCTTCTACTCTCCGGGACCCTGGATCTTCCAGGTTTATCGGAGTTTTCCTGTACTGAGGGAGTGTCGATGCATCCAGCACGCTGTCAGTTGGCAGATGCATCGACTTGTCACCCTATCTTCCTTCTCAGCTTTTGTTTGAGGGATCATCCCCTTATTTGTGGGATCTTGCTGTGCAAACGTGGACTGCCCTCTGAGGTCGGTAGTGACCACACGTCAACAGTGCTGCATTGCTTCGGGATGTCCGGATGTTCCCTTTTAAAACCACCTGGTTCACTGGGAGATTCATTCCCATTCTTCGCAACACCTAAAGCACGTGAATTGAATGTGTCGAGGGTATCGAGAGAAACGACATCCGATGGGCTGGGAAATCCGCCAGTCCGGCACACCGAAGTCCCGAGTGTGCCGGATTATTGGAGTTTTACTGAACTGGGTTTTTCTGCTCAGGCTCCTGTCGAAGGATTCAACCCCGGACTCTGAGGAGAACTCCCAGTTCCCTGTTGTAACTGATCCTCAGGACACATGTTGTCCTGTCATTCCCAATCACAGCCTGCTCCCAGTTCAGCTTCATCTTTACCTCCACAAAGCAAGGGATTGCCAAGGTCACTCTTCACGGACACCTGGGACAGAGGAAATCCAGAGGAAATCCCCATTAAACAGGACCCAA
Organism: Pristis pectinata; assembly: GCF_009764475.1. Classification (NCBI taxonomy): domain Eukaryota; kingdom Metazoa; phylum Chordata; class Chondrichthyes; order Rhinopristiformes; family Pristidae; genus Pristis; species Pristis pectinata. Next base: position 15,683,253 of record NC_067438.1, on the reverse strand, counting down.
ACCCTCCAGGACCTCTCCATGGTGAAGCCCGGATGGACGGACACCACTTGAGTCAATGTCTCTAAACATAAGTCGTACAAGATGTTAGTGAGACCACACCTGGAGTATTGTGCACAGTTTTGGTCGCCCTGTCAAAGGAAAGAGATCATTAAACTGGAAAGAGTGCAGAGGAGATTTATGAGGATGCTGCCAGGACTCGAGGGAGAGATTGAGCAGGCAAGGACTTTATTGCTTGAAGTGTAGGAGACTGAGGGATGACTTTATAGAGGTGTATAAAACCATGAGGGGCATAGATAGGGTGAATGCACCACAGTTGGGAAACGAGAGGGCATAGGTTAAAGGTGAGAGGGGAAACATTTAAAAGGGGACCTGAAGGACAACTTCTTCACGCAGAGGGCGACATGTATCTGAAACGAGCTGCTGGAGAAACTGGCTGAGCCAGGTACCATGACAACATTTGGATAAGTACATGGATAGGAGGGGTTTAGAGGGATATCGGTCAAACATGGGCAAATGGGACTAGCCTGGTGGGCACCTTGGTCGGCATGGACGAGTTGGGCCAAAGGGCCTGTTTATATAATAACAGGAAATTCTGGAACGCAAGAGGCTGCAGAGAGTGGAGGGACTCAGCCAGTTCCATCACGGGGACAGCTCTCCCCACCACCGAGGACATCTACACAAGGCGATGTCTCAGGACGGTGACACCCAGCATCCGGGCCGTGCCCTCCTCTCGATGCTGCCATCAGGCAGGAGGTACAGGAGCCTGAAGACCCTCACCTCACGGTTCAACAACAGTTTCTTCCCCACTGCCGTCAGGTTCTTGAACCCACCTGAAAAACCCTCACCCTCCCTCGGACTAGATTTTTTCTCTCAATCTTGTACTTGTCTCTTTGTTTCTTTTGCACACGTGTAAGTTAAGTATAATTTGTGTTAATGAAAGTTTATGTCAACTATGTTTGTCCTCGTCTTGTAATGTTCTGTGCTGCTGTTGCAAAAAGCTAATTTTCACGGCATTTATCCCCGGGTATGTGTGCCCGTGACAACAATAAACTTGAACTTGAAATACTCAGTGGGTCAGGCAGCGCCTGTGGAGATGCAAAAGGGAATGTTTCAGCTCACTGCCTTCAGTCACAACTCAGACATGTTGGAACTGAGAAGTTTTAGCTGGCAGAGAGAGGTAGGGGGGTGGGGGGCACAGAGGGAAGGTCAGTGAGATTGGAACCTTCAGCCCCCCCCGTCACTCAAGCCTCTTCTCACACACGCACTTCTGTCCGCTTCTCCCCGCTTCTCCGCACCTTAAAACTGGTTACATTTCTAATCCTCAAAACTACAAAGTGCTGGGAACACTCAGCAGCTCAGGCGGGACTGTGGGCAGTGAACACAGCTAACGTTAATCGTTCCTCTCCCCACAGATGCTGCCTGACCTGCTAAGTATTGCCTGAGGTTTTGATTCTCATTTTGGAGTTACAACATCTGCAGTATTTTGCCGTTGGGAGTTGCCCTGCCAATACCTGGGCTGCCGATAGCGAGGGAAAGTCTTCCTGCCCTGCGTGGGTTAACGTGGCGCTGCTCGGTGCTGCAGTGTGTAACTTCAGGGAGCCGAAACTGGCTTGCACAGTAAGTTCATCTCCCTCAACAAACTGCTGGAGGAACTCAGCAGGTCAGGCAGCGTCCGTGGAGGAAAATGGACAGTTTTGAGCCAGTCCAGATGAAGGGTCTTGACCAAAAATGTCAACTCTCCATTTCCCTCCACAGATGCTTCTGTTCCTCCAGCAGTTTGATTTTTTGCTCCAGATTCCAGCAACTGCAGTGTCCTGTGTCTCCAAGTTAATCTCCTAATCTGTGTCCCAGGGTCACTCACCAGTGGTGTGGCCCACCTGTCCTCTCAATGACTAAAGATTGGCAAGGCGAGTGGTCTAATGGCACAGCGGGTACAGCCACTGCCTCACAGCGCCAGAGACCCAGGTTCGGTCCCGACCTCCAGTGCTGTGTGTGTTTGTGTGTGTGGAGTTTGCAAGTTCTCCTCCTTTCCACCCGGGTGCTCCAGTTTACTCCCACATCCCAGAGATGTGGGGGGTCAATGGGTGAATTGTCCACTCAATTGTCCCTAGTGTGTGACTGCGGGGGTAGAATCTGGAGGGGTGCTGATGGAAATGTGGGGAGAATAAGTAAATGAGATCAGTGTTGGATTTATGTAGACACAAGAGCCTTACCGGTGGGGGAAGGGTATGAAACGGGGTAATGAGGGCAATGAGGGGCTGGGGGGGTGTGTTGGAAAAGACGACGGGGTGAGAGAACCTGGGTGGGTCAGAAGGAGAGAGAGAGAGGGACCCAGAGGGCTGCGGCTTACTTCAAGTTGGAGAATTCAATGCTCACACCATTGGGTTGTAGACGACCCAGGGGGAATGTGAGGGGTGTGGTCCCTCTGGGAATGGTGTAAGTGGGTGGTTGGTGGGCCGAAGGGCCTGTACCCCTCTGTGAGGTTTAGCGCGTTCTCCCAGCACGTCCCTGTGTGTCCTCTGCCGGGGAGAGCAATCAGTGGCACCCTGCGCTTCTCGTCCCAGGCACTGACTGGAATCTGGGCCGCCAAATCTCCCACGGGCGCGGAGCGGCTGCGGGAGGGGTCGGCGTTTGGAGAGTGGGTGCGGGAGGGGGATGCAAGGGGATACTCAGGGATAACCAGCACCCCGTCCCCCTCCTGCCCCACCCACGGTGAACCAGCAGAGGACAGGCTCCAGACCCAGTGGGGTGAACAGGAACCTGCTCACAGGGCACATTGCACACAAGCCCATTCCACACCGGGCGGGAGGTGTGGGTGGGGGGTCTCCGTGTGCCTGCTGAGACCCCCTCCCCCTGAAAAACCCGTGATGTCACACGGGGGGACTGACATTACACTGCGCATCTCACACATGTGTGACGGCCGTTATACTGGGCATCTCAAACGGGGGGACGAGGGAGGGGACAAGGAGGCTTTCCGTGACTTCTGAAATCTCAAAGTGCGTGCACCCACACACACCCGCACACACGAATGTACACATACATGCACGCGCACACACAGACGCAGACACACACATGCACGCACACAGACGCGCACAAACACACACACAGCCACACTCACAGACACGCACACACAGACACACTTACAGAAAGACACACACAGACACATACACACACACACGTGATGAAGTGTCACTGTTGGGAGGTGGGGAGTGCCTCAGCCAAATTGTACACAGCAAGATCCCAGAATGAGTGTTGTGACGGTGACCTTGGTGGCGAGCACGGGGGAGGGGTATACGTGGGTCGAGGGACCTGGGGAGAACCTACTTGTCCTTCTTCAGAGTGGTGTCTCTTCACAAGAGCTGGTGGACCGGGCCGTGGGTCATCGTCTGACCCAATGGGCACCACTGGAACCATTCTACAGTGACCGGGCACCGGGGGAGATAGCAGGCCATGTTTTGGGGCATGGGGAGGTTGGGGAGCTAGAGGCAAGGGGGTTAGGTTACCCCCCCAAAGGTCCAAGGCGATGGCGCGGAGTTGGTGGGAGGCAGGCCTGGGGCTGTAGGTGGTTGGGTGGGGGTACAGGTGAGCTCTCAGTGCAGGGGCAAGCACTGTGTGGAGACAGCTGCTCCATGGGTGGTTGGGTGGGGGTACAAGTGGGTGAGAGCTCCGGAGATGTGCGGGCCTTGGGGGCGGGGCAGGAAGTGAGGACAACCGGGATCCGGCGCCCTCACAAGCAGGCCGAACGCAGGCAGGTGGGAGTTACCGACAATTCCTTCCAATGTTCGGAGCAGCAGCCTGCGTTCCTCCCCGGGAGAGCCCAAGACACAGGGCACTGTGGGTGGGGGAGAGGCCGGGGCAGCAGTGAGGGGCGGGATGTTCCCTGCTGGACTCCTGGGAGATTGTGCGGATGACAGGTTTCCCACTGGACAAGAGTCACGGAGGTGTACAGCACTGAAACAGGCCCTTCGGCCGATCACCTCCATGCTGACCTGTTTGCCCATCTGCACTGATCCCATTGGCCTGCATTAGGCCCACATCCTTCCTGGCCTACTTCAGTGCCTGTCTAAAAGCCCCTGAAATGTAGGTCTACAGAACTCTGGTTAGACCACACTTGGAGTACTGTGTCCAGGTCTGGTCACCTCATTATAGGAAGCATGTGGAAGCGTTGGAAAGGGTGCAGATTTACCAGGATGCTGCCTGGTTTGGAGAGTATGCATTATGAGGAGAGACTGAGGGAGCTGGGGCTTTACTCTTTAGAGAGATGGAGGATGAGAGGAGACATGATAGAGGTGTACAAAATATTAAGAGGAATAGATAGAGTGGACAGCCAGCGCCTCTTTCCCAGGGCACCAATGCTCAATACAAGAGGGCATGGCTTTAAGGTAAAGTGTGGGAAGTTCAAGGGAGATATCAGAGGGAGGTTTTTCACCCAGAGAGTGGTTGGGGCATGGAATACGTTGCCTGGGACGGTGGTGGAGGCAGGTACATTGGTCAAATTCAAGAGATTGTTAGATAAGGAGAGATAAAGAGATTGTTAGATAAGCATATGGAGGAATTTAAAATAGGGGGATACGTGGTAGGAAGGGGTTTAGTTAGTCTTAGGCGAGGTTTGATGGTCGGCACAACATGGTGGGCCGAAGGGCCTGTATTGTGCTGTACTGTTCTATGGTTCTATAAACGTACTGACTGTATCCAAGCCCGCACCCTCCTCCGGCAGCACGTCCCAGATGTCAACCACTCTGTGTGTTAATCCTCACCCCGCAGATCGCCTTCCTCTCTCCTCAGACCTACGCCCTCGTTTTTGATCCCCCTGCCAGGAGAAAAGATTCTGACGGTCCAGCTTCTAACGTCACGCACCTCTACCAGGGCCCCCTTCATCCCAGGGATAACAAGCCCACCCTGCCCGATCTCTTCCCATCACTAAAGTCCTCCAATCGGGGCAACATCCCGGTCGATCTCCTGGGATATCACAACGGACAGTGCCCAGGCGGCGCTGTCTGTGCGGAGTTTGCATGTTCTCCCCGTGACCGCGTGGGGATTCCCCCCCCCCCCCATGGGTGCTCTAGTTTCCTCCCCATGTCCCAGCGATCTGGGGGGGGGGGGCGGTCGGTGGGTTAATGGGCCGCTGTGGATTGTCCCCCAGTGCGTGGGTGGGAGAAGAACTCAGGGTGAGTGTGAAAGGGCCAGTGCGGATTCGTTGGGCCGAAGGGCCTGTTCCCGTGCCCTGTGATTGAAGGGATGCTCCCGGCGTACCGCAGAGGGATCCTGTCAGGATTGTGGGATGAGGTGGGTGTGCCACCTAGGATGGTGTGCCTGACCCTGGGAGGTGGTGGGACCCAGCCACGTCCCGAGTGTGACTTACCCACCACGCTAAGGTCCATCACCACCGAGCTGGTGTGGGTTCCGGAGAAGACGGTGCACTGGTACCTCCCTGCATCGGAGGCCCGGATCCCCTCCAGTCTGACCGACACGTTCCCGGCCTCCAGCTGGTCACCGAAGAGGTGTGTCCCGTCCCGGAAGGATTGGCAAGGCTCCCCCTGATCGTCACAGGTCAGGATCACGTCTTGAGTCCTGAGGTTCCTCCACTCAAAGTCCCACCCCCTGTCCTGTATGGGGGACACCACCGTACAGTTCAGGACGGCGCTTGCACCCACCAGCGCCACGGTGGGATGGTCCGGTCCCTTCACCCGGAACAGCTCTAGGACGAAGGGAAAGAGCGTGAGACAGGGACGTCCTGCACATTGAGATGCCCTGGGGCTCTGGAAGCCAAGGAACAATGTCCACCAATGCAGAGCAGGATCCCACACAGCAAGGAGACAAGGGTCAGTCCACCACGGAAACCAGCCTCCCCTCCCTGGACTCCGTCTACACTTCCTGCTGCCTCGGTAAAGCAGCCGACATAATCAAATACCCTCTAACCCTGGACATTCTCTCTGCTCCCCCCACCCCTCCCATCGGGCAGAAGATACAATAGCCTGAAAGCACGTCCCACCAGGCTCAAGGACAGCTTCTACCCCGCTGTTAAGACTCTTTAATGGACCCCTTATACGATAAAGTTGAACTCTTGATCTCCCAATCTACCTCGTCGTGGCCCTTGCACCTTATAGTCTGCCTGCACTGCACTCTCTGTGTGACTGTAACACTTTATTCTGCGTTCTGTTTTCTTTTTGCTACCTCGATGTACTTACGTACAGAATGATCTGTCTGGATGGCAGGAAAACAAACTTTTCCACCGTCTTGATCCATGTGACAGGAATAAACCAATGACCAAATCTGTTTGCCTCCGCGATGTTTGAGCAGCGAACACTCTCTGCTTCTCCCTGTACCGTGGCTCAACTACCAGCCATATCCGGGTGTGAACCCTCATTCCACTGGCCACATGGATCAGCAGGGTCCCTGCCGAGGGGGCAGGGACTGGTCCTGCAGCGGGCAGTGGGATCTGTTAGCCGCAGGCCAGTACTTTCCCCTTGTGAATGTTGGCAGGACCACTCACTGAACCACCAACCTCTCCCGTTTGTTACGGGACCTGTCCCATTGCCCACTGATTGCGTTACCCCTTTGGGGGGGTTGTGGTAACAATGCACTTCTGGGAATGATGGCTACAGTGGCAGTGGGGCTTCTAATTCCCGTCACTGTCTCAGGAGGGGTCTTCATATTTGCCGATCCAAATCACATGGGTGGGATAGTCTTGCACTGGGAGAGATGTATTACCCAAAGGCAAGGAGACCAAGTGACAATAACTCCCCTGAACAGCAACGTCATTGGTCACCACCTCATCTGGGCGAGTGTGCAGATACATCCAGACTGGTCTGTGTGCAGATGGTGGAGACTAAATCAGTAAAACTGCCTGTGGGGTGGAGATAGTGGGTGGGATTCAGGGCACAACACAGCCTCATTGCTCCCCCTTCCCATCATTTTAACCCTGCACATCCTGCCTGGGGTTAGAACATACCTTCGGGCTGTAAGCCCACCTGGTTCCACCCATCACCTACCAACCTCTGTTCCTCCCCACAGCCCCCTCAACCTCTCCTGTCCCCTCTCAGTCCTGATGTCGGGTCTCGACCCAAAATGTCGATATGCACCTCTTGCCTCCACAGATGCTGCCTGACCCGCTGAGTTCTTCCAACGTCATCCCCGATTCCAAAGTCTCTAGTCCCTTTTGTCTTCTGACCTCCGACGCTGTCCGTGTGGAGTTTGCATGTTCTCCCTGTGACTGCATGACCATCCCCCCAGGTCTTCTAGTTTCCTCCTATGTCCCAAAGACGTGCAGGTCGGTGGGTTAATTGGCCACCGTGTCTGTGGCGACCATGATGCAAATCCGACTGATCCCACCCGCCCGCACAAGGTCCGTATCCCTCCATTCCCGGCCGTTCATGTGCCTTTTAAACGTTGCTATCACATCTGCCTCCACCTCCTCCCCTGGCAGCCCGTTCCAGGCACCCACCGCTCTGTGTAAAATAACTTACCCCAAACTCTCCTTTAAACTTTCCCCCTCCACTTTAAAGATATACCCTCTAGTATTAGACATTTCCACCCTGAGTAAAGGACTCTGACGGTCCAGAGAGACAAAGGACTGCAGATGCTGGAATCTGGATGAAAAACACGACGACGCTGGAGGAACTCAGCAGACCGGGCAGCATCCGTGGAGAAAAGCAGGTGGTCAACGTTTCGGGTCAGGACCCTTCTTCAGGACTGAAGAGAGGAAAAGGGGAAGCCCGATATATAGGAGGGCAAAGCAGAGCAGTGATAGGTGGACAGAAGAGGGGAGGTGGGGTGGGCACAGGGTGGCGACAGGTAGATGCAGGTAAGAGATAGTGATGGGCAGGTGCGGGGAGGAGGGGAGAGCAGATCCACCAGGGGATGGGTCAGAGGTGGGGAGAGAGAGGGGAAAAAAAAAGGCTAGGAAAGGGAAGAAGAGAAGAAAGCATGGTGGGGGGGTGGGGGGGGTTGTGGGGAAGGGGGGTGGGGATTACCTAAAGTGGGAGAATTCAATGTTCTCGCCGTTAGGCTGCAAGGTTCCAAGACGGAAAATGAGGTGCTGCTCCTCCAGTCTGCGCTTGGGATTCTCCCGGCAGTGGAGGAGGCCGAGGACTGACAGTGATAGTGTGGGAGGGGGAGTTGAAGTGACCGGCAACGGGGAGATGCAGGTCGCAGTTACAGACGGAGCGCAGGTGTTGTGTGAAACGGTCACCTAGTCTGCCTTTGGTCTGTATACCCTTATCTAAGCCCTTCATCATTTTATAAACCCCTATCAGGTCTCCCCTCAGCCTCCAACGCTCCAGAGAAAGCAACCCAAGTTTGTCCAATCTCTCCTTATAGCTAGAACTCTCCAAGCCAGGCAGCATCCGGGTGAACCTCCTCTGCACCCTCTCCAAAGCCTCCACATCCTGTGGTGTCCAGGAGTGCACACAACCCTCCAAAGGTGGTCTAACCAAAGTTTTACACAGCTGCAGCATGACTTGGCGGTTTTTATACCCAGAGCCCCAGCTGTCGAAGTGTAGGGAGGAAATTCTAAGGCCAAGGGCCCTCTCAGCTGAAGGCGCAGCTGCCAGAGTGGAATGATTAAAACTGGTGAGGTGCAGTGAGTTGGACGAGCAGAGAGACATCAGGGGGTTGAAGGGTTGGAGGGGGAGGGAGGGAGGGACAGGCATGGAGGGATTTATAGAGTGGGATGAGGAGCTCAGACACGCTGGGTTGTGCCTTTAAGCAGGGTTTGGTGTCTGCCCTGCTATCGCGCACGAACCCTTACCCAGGTTCGCTGTATTCCAGTAGGAGATGAGCATCGCTCCTCCAAGTAGCACCACTTGCAGTAAAATCTCCACTGCCAGCCTTCTCCTCCACACCGAGACCGAGCCATCAGAACTTACTGTTAAGGTACAGAAATTGGTAAATTGGTTCATTATTGTCACATGTACTGAGTTACAGTGAAAAACTTTGTTTTGCATGCCATCCACACCGATCATTTCGTCACATTACTCCGAGACCTGGGACTCAACACCTCCCTCTGTAACTGGATCCTTGACGTTCTAACAAACAGACCACAATCAGTGAGGATAGGCAGCAATACCCCCGGCACGATTATTCTCAACACTGGTGCCCCACAAGGCTGCGTCCTCAGCCCTCTACTCTACTCCCTATACACTCATGGCTGTGTGGCCAGATTCTGCTCTAACTCCTTCTACAAGTTTGCAGATGATACCACCGTAGTAGGCCGTATCTCAAACAGCGATGAGTCAGAGTACAGGAAGGAGATAGAGAGCTTAGTGGAATGGTGTAATGACAACAACCTTTCCCTCAATGTCAGCAAAACAAAAGAGCTGGTCATTGACTTCAGGAAGGGGGGTGGTGTACGTGCACCTGTCTATATCAATGGTGCTGAGGTCGAGAGGGTTGAGAGCTTCAAGTTCCTGGGTGTGAACATCACCAACAGCCTGTCCTGATCAAATCACATAGATGCCACGGCCAAGAAAGCTCACCAGTGCTTCTACTTCCTCAGGAGGCTAAAGAAATTAGGTATGTCCCCTTTGACACACACCAACTTTTGTCGATGCAGCATAGAAAGCATCCTATGTGGATGTATCACAGCTTGGTACAGCAACTGCTTTGCTCAGGACTGCAAGAAACTGCAGAGAGTTGTGGACACAGCCCAGCGCATCACGGACACCAGCCTCCCCTCCTTGGACTCTTGTCTTTACCTCTCGCTGTCTTGGCGAAGCAACCAGCATAATCAAAGACCCCACCCACCTGGAACATTCTCTCTTCTCCCCTCTCCCATCAGGCAGAAGATACAGGAGCCTGAGGGCACGTACCACCAGACTCAAGGACAGCGTTTATCCCACTGTGATAAGGCTATTGAACGGTTCCCTTATACGATGAGATGGATTCTGATCTCACGATCTACCTTGTTGTGACCTTGCACCTTATTGTTTACCTGCACTGCACTTCCCTGTAGCTGTGACACTTTACTTTGTATTCTGTTATTGTTTTTACCCTGTACTACCTCAATGCACTGTGTAATGAATTGACCTGTGTGAACGGTATGCAAGACAAGTTTTTCACTGTACCTCGGTACAAGTGATAATAATAAACCAAAACCAATACACTACTGTGCCTCCCAGTAATTGGTTTCTTACTGTCACATGTACTGAGGCACAGTGAAAGACTTTGTTTTGCATGCAGTCCATACAGATCTTTTCAAAACACAAGTACATCGAGATAGGACAAAGGAAAAGCAATAACAGAATGCGGCTTAGAATCTAGATTTAAAAGATAGAACAACTTTAATAGCTGTAATAAGTAGATGTGCTGAGAGTAGCTTGCAACGAGTCGCCCACACTCCGCACAATCCTGTACCTCACTTGACAGCTGCGTTTTTCAGCCATTGAAGGCCCCTTGCAGCACCCTGAGAGCGAAGGAGCCATTTTGTGTGCAGAGGAGGATCCCACGAACATGAATGATGCACAATCTCGTGGTGCGTTTTGGGTGTTGGCTGGGTCTGAACCCTGACAGAAGTTTTGTGCCCACTCTGTTGGTCAGACCAACCTGTTACCGGGCTGACAGCATCTCTGAGAGTGCAGCACACCTTCCGTGACCTCCAGCATGGTTCATGAGCTTCAGTCTCAGGACCCGACCCCCAACCTTTACCCTGAGGTGAGACAACAACCTGCTGAGCCTCAGAAGACACTTGGCCTCAGTAACAGCTGTCCTTGGGGAGGAGGGGGGTGCAATCAGGCCCCTGTGCAACGGGCAGGCAGATGCTGTCTGTCTGCACTTAGCTAACACCCACTGTCTGACCCGAGACACAGGCATCGGCAGAGACTGCTGACTCCAGTGAAACCCCGCCACAGTGTCAGTGGTTTAGGAGTCAGTGGGGTGGGGTCAGATAATCACTTTGTTGCAACATCAGCGCCTCACTCCCTGTTACCACAGCCATGACTCACATGTTCTGTCTTTTGTGAACACCTAAGTAAAGCAGAGAACCTAAATGTCTGGAAAATACACGTGACTGTGAAAGGAGACGTCATTCACCGAACTCGCTCAAGCAATCAAATAAGAATCAGCATAAGTCGGTTATCTGACCGCCTGCGTCTTATTCTGCTGGGGGTTAGGTGAACGTGGGGCCCTGTTACTGTGCTCAAAGTATTGTAGAACCGTGCAGCACAGAATGAGGCCTTCTGGACCTTTTATAAAGCTAAGCGAACCCTCCCCACAGTCTTATAACTTTTCTCGGTGTGGTATTCTGAACATGGACAAGGCTGTTTCCTCCTCGCTACAAGGCAGGGGGCACACAACCCACTGGTCACACAGTGGTCTCTCTTTGCCAATCATCTTAATCTGGAGGAACTCAGCGGGTTGGGCAGTATCCGGGGAGGCGGAGGGATAGTTGACATCTTGGGACCGAGACCCTGCTTCAGGACTGAGGGAGGAGGGGGGAGCGACGCTGTAATGAGGTGAGGGGGAAGGGCTGAGACAGGGGCTGGCAGGTGATGGGTGGGAGGGAGGGAGGGAGGGAGGGAGGGAAGCGGAACGTCGGGACAGAGGCTGGTCTGTGATAAGTGGAGCCAGGTAAGGGAGGGGTGATTGGCAGATGGAGCTGGGTGGGGAGGGTGATGTGTTGGTAACGAGGGAGTGGAGGGATGACAATGGTGAACAGAGGGGGAGAGACCCTGGCTGGACTGGTGGCAGTGGGGAAGGGACACTGGGAGCCCCCTCTACATCGGTGCCACCAAGCGGAGAGCTGGCAACCGTTTTGCGGAGAACCTACACACAACAGTCACCTTGAGCTCCCGGTTACACGACATTTCACCTCCCCTCCCCATTCCCACACCGACCTGGACCAACACACACAAAGCACTGGAGGAATTCAAGGGGTCAGGCAGCATCCACGGGGGGGGGGGGGGGGGAATAAACAGTCGACATTTTAGGTCGAGACCCTTCACCGGGACTGGAAAAGTCAAAAGGAACTCCAGTCCTGATGAAGGATCCCGAAACGTCAACTGTTTATTTTCCTCCGTAGATGCTGCCTGACTCGCTGAGTCCCTCCAGTGTTTTGTGTGTGTGTGTGTGTGTGTGTGTGTGTGTGTGTGTGTGTGTGTGTGTGTGTGTGTGTGTGCGCGTGTGTGTGTGTGTGTTGCTCCGGATCCCAGCACCTGGTGCCTCCGTGGTGCCCACACTGACCCGTCTGTCCTCGGCACTCACCACTGCCACAGTGAGGCCAAACACAAGATGTTGAACGTCCCGATTTCACCTGCTATGTTCCTTTCCCACTGCTGCCAGTTCTCCCAACCCTTCGGTCACCGTCTTCCATCCCTCCCCCTCCCCGTTCCATCTGCCCGTCACACCCCCACCCCTCCGTCTGGGTTCCCCTCTCCCACCCCCGCCTGGTTCCACCCCCCCATCGGCCCTCCCTCCTCCAGTACCACCTATCACCCACCAGCAACACTCCCCCCTCCCCCAGCCTCACCTGCCCATCCCTGCCCACCTCACCTGGTCCGCCCCTCCCTCCTGCCCCTGTACCGGCCCCCTCTCCCCTCCCCTCTCCCCCCTCACAGTCCTGACGCAGGATCTCGACCTGAAGCGGCAACCTCCACATCTCTGCCTCCACAGACGCTGCCGGACCCGCTCAGTTCCCCTGGCAGTTTGTCCGTTACTTCAGAATCCAGCATGTGCTGCCTCTGGTGTCCGCATCTATCCTGAATCATCTGTCCGTCCCATCACTGGGGAGTGTCCTCTCGTACCGTCACACTGTCCCAGCGTTGAACAACATGGACCCTAATTCTATTGCAGTGACCATTACGTTTTATCAAATGAATATCACAAGACCACAAGACAAAGGAGCAGAAGTAGGCCATTCGGCCCATCGAGTCTGTGCCACTACCTCACCGCGAACTAAACTACTCCCATCTAGCCCTAGTTCCCTGCCTTTTCCCCATATCCCTTGGTACCTTGACTAATTAGATACCTATCTATCTCCCCCTTAAACACCCCCACTGATCTGGCCTCCACAGCTGTATGTGGCAATAAATTCCATGAATCTATGACCCTCTGGCTAAAGAAATTTCTCTTCATTTCCGTTTTAAACCGGTACCCTCTAATTCTAAGACTGTGCCCTCTAGTCCTGGACTCACCCACCAAGGGAAACAACTTGGCCACATCTACTCTGTCCAGTCCTTTCAACATTCTAAATGTTTCTGTGAGGTCCGCTCTCATTCTGAGTTTCCCTCTGAATCTCTTCCCCTTCCCCTGAATCTAGTCCTCTAAAGTGATCTACCTCTGACCTATGGAAGTGATTCCTGCAGTCTGCCCTATTTCTACCCCTCGCAACTTTACATACCCCCACCATGTCCCTTCTTAACCTCTGCCGCTCCCGGGAGAACAGACCCAGCCTCTCCCGTCTCTCCTCAAACATCCTAATGCGGGCCAATGGGATTATTGTGAATGGGCAAAAGGGGTTAGCATGGATGTGGTGGGCCAAAGGGCCTGTTTCTGCGCCGCATGTCTCTGCGACTTCATGAGAAGCACGCGTGTCACCCACTGGGAAGTGGCCCCATCAGTCGGCTGCTAATTCTGTTGGAGTGAGTGGTGTTTTTTCTATCAGGAAAACCACAGATACTGTTTTCTGAGACGGAGGAACCGTGGCAGAAAGTGGTCCAAGGGAGCGGCCCACTGGTGAGAGCCCTCAACTATAGCAGAACCAGCGGCCGGCCTCCTATCGAGACCCCAAGTCAAAGTACTGTCACAGGCACAAGTCCATGTGTGCACAGATGCAGTGAAAAACTTACTTGCAGCAGCATCACAGACACACAGCATCACAGATGGGAGCAGCTTCCAATGGGGACACAGTCCTTGCTAATCACTGGTGAAACTCTCCACACTCCCCCCACCCCTCCCAATTCTTCTGTCTCCCCTTCCATACTTACTTTTCCGAAAAGCTATCCAGGACGTTACGCTGACTGCGATGACAGTCACCGTCAAGGCTTCCCAAGCCTGGGGCGACCAGCTCAAGACACCGTGGGGAAATAGTCTCCCTGTAAAAAACACCAACACAGTTTGGGGTTCCTCGGCGGTTAGAGGACGAGGGGTGAACCTTAATCAAACATGTAAGATGTAAGGCGGGCGGGGGAGGTTGGCAGGGGAGATGTCGGGGTGTTTCCACCAGCGGGAGAGACAGCAACCAGGGGACACAGCCACAAAGACGAGGCGCCAGTCTCTTTAATACTGAGGCGCGCAGAAACCTCCTCTGCCATGGTCAATCTCTGGAATTCTCTGGCCCCGAGCGTGGGGAAGCTCGGATCTGGGGAGATGTTTAAGGCGGAGATGGATAAATGTTTGGAAATGGAGCGACTGTGGGGAACTAGCACGGCGTAGATCAGCCACGATCTTGTGGAATAGTAGGGCGGGCGAGGGGCCGAGTGGCCTCCTCCAGCTCCTATTGTCTCTTTCTCCTCCTGCTGACACGGGAAGTAATTGGTAAATTGGTTTATTATTGTCACACGGACAGCGCAAGTGTTTTACACGGCCCCATACAATGCTGAGCCTGAGTCCGCAGTGTTCCCCTACTCCCCAGCTACAGCCTGTGGAACCTCGTCCCTTTGCTTTGGAGACCAGCGCCGCAAATACCCTGGTGCACCGTGACCACTGGCTGATCCCCCTGCAGAGGTGCCGGCAGCCGCTCTGAGACACCCTCAGCCCCGGCAGCAGAGAGGGAACAGAACAGGACCGGTCCTCCACCCCACCCACCGAGTGAAGCCAGGTGTTAAAGGCAGAGCCCGTCCGATGGCTCAGGGGGAGCTGATAACCTCGCACTTGGGCCCCCGGCCGATACATCACCGGCGGACCGTGGCGAGGTGGACGAGCCATTGAAGGTCCCGGGACTGGGAAACAGCTGAGGGGTTCCCAGACAGTCGGGCCGGGGACTGCGGGGCTCCGGGCGAGGTTGGCGGACTGACAGCCGGGTTTGGGGACACGGGCGAGGAGACCAGCGGGAACTCACCCGCCGCCTGGTTCGGCAGACCCACCGCGTTCATCCCGGGAAGCTGCGAGCGCTGATAACTGCCCAGTCACCGGCTCCGACCCGCACACCGGCTCCGATCACCGACTTCCTCATCCAACGACCCGCCCACAGCCGGTCACGGTTCAAACTGGCGCAGACACACACCACCTGTCACACACACACACACACCAGTAAACTCTCTCTCTCTCTCACACACACACACCAGTAAACTCTCTCTCTCTCTCACACACACACACCAGTAAACTCTCTCTCTCTCTCACACACACACACCAGTAAACTCTCTCTCTCACACACACACACACACACACACACACCAGTAAACTCTCTCTCTCACACACACACACCAGTAAACTCTCTCTCTCTCTCACACACACACACACACATCAGTAAACTCTCTCTCTCACACACACACACACACACACACACACCAGTAAACTCTCTCTCTCACACACACACACACACCAGTAAACTCTCTCTCTCTCACACACACACACACCAGTAAACTCTCTCTCTCACACACACACACCAGTAAACTCTCTCTCTCTCTCACACACACACACACCAGTAAACTCTCTCTCTCACACACACACACCAGTAAACTCTCTCTCTCACACACACACACCAGTAAACTCTCTCTCTCTCTCTCACACCAGTAAACTCTCTCTCTCTCTCTCTCACACACACACCAGTAAACTCTCTCTCTCACACACACACACCAGTAAACTCTCTCTCTCACACACACACACCAGTAAACTCTCTCTCTCTCTCTCACACCAGTAAACTCTCTCTCTCTCTCTCTCACACACACACACACACCAGTAAACTCTCTCTCTCTCTCATACACACACCAGTAAACTCTCTCTCTCTCTCTCTCTCTCTCTCTCTCACACACACACACATATCAGTAACTCTCTCACAAATACATCGGTAACTCTCTCTCTCTCTCTCACACACACACACACACACACACACACATACACACACAGATATATCAGTAAGTCTCTCTCACACACACACAACGAGCTCCCAGTGTTTCACACGTTTCCCCCTTGAACCTCTGGGCCACGGCACTCAGTTTACCCCACTCTCCATTTCCCACTCGCCCGCCGTGAGACTACTAGTCACAAACACACTATACGATTAGATTCCAGCCTCCCAGAAATCGACTGTGAATAAAACCAACAATCCCTCGAAGCTGGGAATTCCGAATGTAAAACACAAAATGCCGGAGACACTGAGCGGGTCGGGCAGCGCCTGTGGGGAGAGGAGCGGAGTGAACGTCTCAGTTCTGGCGGATGATCTTCGACCTGAAACATTGACTGCTTCTCCATAAATGCTGCCCGACCCGCTGGTTGCTCCCAGCACTTTCTGTTCGTGTTTCAGGAGTGTTTGCAGGTTATGTGAAACCCCCAGAGTACACAGTTATGTTCCAGCCCCTGACATCCCGGCTGTTCAGTTTCTGCATTGTCTTTAATCGAACCCCTCGGGTAGATTTGAACCCGAACGTGTCCGGCCAGAGCTGCATGCACCATGGGAGGTGTCTTACTCTCCGGCCGCCGCCGACGCCAGTGTTTCAGTCACACTGTCACTGCAGAAGGTGCATGAAACCAGCGCTGTAAATGTTCAGCAGAGATGTTGCTGGGAGGGAGACCTTTAACAGGGTGGGTGTGGGCTGTTCTCAGACGAGGCGAAGCCACGCCGGAGCCAGGAAGGAGTGACTGCAGGAGGGGTTGGGATGCGGACGTCAGTTCACGGCGGCGAGCTGGGAAGCGATGGGGGGCAGAGAGGGTGGCAGGGACTCCGCCGGCCGGGCGGCGTCGGTAGAGCGGGGGACGCGTCCGGGTCCGGCGCTTCAGGCCAAGAGGAGCGAGAGGGGAGAGGATATGGTAAGGGGGAGGGGAGGTGGGGAGGGGGGGGGAGGGGGAGGTGGGGAGGGGGGGGAGGGGGGGGGGGAGGGGAGGTGGGGAGGGGGGGGAGGGGAGGTGGGGAGGGGGGGAGAGGGGGAGGGGAGGTGGGGAGGGGGGGAGAGGGGGAGGGGAGGTGGGGAGGGGGGAGGGGAGGTGGGGAGGGGGGGAGAGGGGGAGGGGAGGTGGGGGGGGGGAGAGGGGGAGGGGAGGTGGGGGGGGAGAGGGGGAGGGGAGGTGGGGAGGGGAGGTGGGGAGGGAGGGTAGAGGTGGGGAGGGTAGAGGTGGGGAGGGAAGAGGTGGGGAGGGCAGAGGGGGGGAGGGAAGGGGAGGTGGGGGGAGGGAAGGGGGGAAGGGGAGGTGGGGAGGGGAGGTGGAGAGGGGAGGGGGAGGGGGAGGGGGAAGAGGGGGGGAGGGAAGAGGGGGGGAGGGAAGAGGGGGGAGGGAGGGAAGAGGGGGGGGAGGGAAGAGGGGGGAGGGAGGGAAGAGGGGGGAGGGAAGAGGGGGGAGGGGGGAGGGAAGGGGGGAGGGGGGAGGGAAGGGGGGAGGGGGGAGGGAAGGGGGGAGGGAAGAGGGGGGGAGAGGGGAGGGAAGAGGGGGGAGGGAAGAGGGGGGAGGGAGGGAAGAGGGAGGGAAGAGTGGGGGGGGGGGGAGGGAAGAGTGGGAGGGGGGGGAGGGAAGAGTGGGAGGGGGGGAGGGAAGAGTGGGAGGGGGGGGAGGGAAGAGTGGGAGGGGGGGGAGGGAAGAGGGGGGAGGGGGGAGGGAAGAGGGGGGGAGGGGGGGAGGGAAGAGGGGGGGAGGGGGGAGGGGGAGGGGGAGGGGAGGGAAGAGGGGGGAGAGGGGGAGGGAAGAGGGGGGGAGAGGGGGGAGGGGAGGGAGGGGGGAAGAGGGGGGGAGGGGAGGGAGGGGGGAAGAGGGGGAGGGGAGGGAGGGGGGAAGAGGGGGGAGGGAAGAGGGGAGGGGAGGGAGGGGAGGGGAGGGGGAAGAGGGGAGGGGGGAGGGGAGGGAGGGGAGGGGAGGGGAGGGAGGGGGAAGAGGGAGGGGGGAGGGGAGGGAGGGGGAAGGGGGAGGGGAGGGAGGGGGGAAGAGGGAGGGGGAAGAGGGGAGGGAGGGGGGGGAGGGGAAGAGGGGGGGAGGGGAGGGGGGAGGGGAGGGGGAAGAGGGGAGGAGAGAGGGAAGGGGGGGAGGGAAGAGGGAAGGGGGGGAGGGGAGGAAGAGGAGGGAGGGGGAGGGGGGAGGGGAGGAAGAGGGGGGAGGGGAGGAAGAGGGGGGAGGGGGAGGGGGAGGGGGGGGAGGGGAGGAAGAGGGGGGAGGGGAGAGAAGGAGGACACGGCGCTCCCACCGAACTGGCGGCACAGGGCGCTGCAGAGGTTGGGCAGCAAACAACCTGCTGGGGGAACTCAGCAGGTCGAGCAGCGTCTGTGGTGAGGGGGGAGGTTTTTTGTTGACGGTCCGGGACGAAACCCTACATCTGGACCTGAGAGGGGAGAAGCTGGTCCAGAGGTGGGAGGGAGGGGTGAGACCGGCCGGTAGGTGAGGGGTGGATCCAGGGGAGGTGAGCGGTGGAGGAGGGAGGGGGGAGTTTACAGATGGAGGCTGGAGGGTAAAAGGTGCAACCAGATAAGGGGAGGGGAGAGAGATAGGGGGGAAGACGGCGGAGGGGATGGGGAGAGTGGGGGTGGGGGAGAGGGAGGTGAGGGGGAGGAAGGGGGAGGGGATGGAGAGGACAGGAGGGTGGGAGGAGGAGGAGGGATGGGGAGGGTTTGAGGGAGAGGAGGAGAGGGGAGGGGTGAAGGTGGAGAGGGGACGGGGGGAGAGCTGCGAGCCCTCCCGGGGGAGCGGGCGTTGGGAATCCCAGGGAATGATCGCCGCGCCGCCCCGCCCCGTGTCCCGCCCGAGGCCGGACTTTGAGCCGCCACACGGAGGGTGAAAGCGAGCGGAGGTTCGGGGCGGCGGGGGACGTCCACCCCCGGCCGGGACTATGTCCTGCTCCCTCTGTCCCGGCGCCCGGACTGCGGCCACGGTTACTGCCTGCCCTGCACCTCCAGCGCCCGGGGTGTCCGAGGAACGGAGCCCAGGGCAGAGGTCCGGCGCCGCCCGGCCGCTGTGGAGGGGGAGCCGGCCGGTCCCCGAGGCAAGAGGCAGCTGTGTGAATATGGAGAGGGTCACAGCACGGGAACAGGCCCTTCGGCCCACCTTGTGTCTGCTGACCTTCAAGTACCTACCTCCACCTTTCCTACCCTCTTCCCCCCCCCCCCCGTCCCATCTGCCCGTCACGGCCCACCTCACCTGCATTCAGTCTAGTTACACTAATCCCATTTACCCCCTCCCCCTCTCCCCCCCTCTCTCCCCCCTCTCTCCCCCTCTCTCCCCCCCTCTCTCTCCCTCTCCCCCCACATCTCCCCCCCTCTCTCCCCCCTCTCTCCCCCCCTCTCTCCCCCCTCTCTCCCCCACTCCCCCCTCTCTCCCCCCCTCTCTCCCCCCACTCCCCCCCTCTCCCTCCCCCCCTCCCCCACTCCCCCCTCTCCCCCCTCTCCCCCCCTCTCTCCCCCCCTCTCCCCCCTCTCTCCCCCCTCTCTCCCCCCTCTCTCCCCTCTCCCCTCTCCCCCACTCCCTCTCCCCTCAGATCCCCCTTAAAACTCCTTCCCCTCACCTTAGACCTGTGCTCTTTTGACTAAACCTGCACCATTGGAAAAAGGTTCAGACTATCGCCCTCATCAATGCTTCTCATAATCTTATCCACCTCCATCGGGTCCCCCCTCGGCCTCCGTCGCTCCAAGGAAAACAAGCCCAGCTCGTCCAATCTCTCCCCATCACTAAAGTCCTCCAATCGGGGCAAGGTGCTGGTGAATCTCCCCTGCACTCTCTCCAGCACAACCACATCCTTGCTACAGTGTGGTGACCAGAACTGCTCTCAGTACCCCAGGTGTGGTCTAACCAGGGTTGTGTAAAGTTGCAACATAGCATACCAATGTTTATATTCTGTTCCCTTTGAAGTCAAGCGTGCTGTATGCCTTCTTCACCACCCTAGTAACCTGCGTCACCACTTTCAGGGAACTATGGACTTGGACCCTTAGGTCCCTCGGTACATCAGCATTCCATCAACACGTCAGGCTTCGTGATAATCTAACACCTCCTTCCTGTTCCAGAGTATCCACATACCCCTCACCGCACTCACTCACTTCCACATCCTTCTCCTTGGTGAATACAGATGAGGAGTATTCGTTTCGGACCTCGCCCACACCCCTGGCTCGACACATCAATTACCCCCTCTGGTCTCTCAGGGAGCCCACTCTCTCCCTGGCTCTCCTCTTGCTCCTGACACGCTTGTAGAATGTCTTGGGATTCTCCTTAATCCTACTTGTCAAAGATATTTCATGGCCGCTTGTTGTGCCCCTAAGTTCTTCCCTACACCCTATATATTCCTCGAAACCCACTCTATTCCAGTTTCCTATACCTGTTACGTGTTTCCTTTTATTCCTGATCAAACCTTCAATAACCCTTCAAGTTCTACCCTTATTAACAGGTATATTTTACACACAATGGTATGTGTTATACATTGTGCGTGGGTTCACTACTTATCCATCTGCTCAGGAGTTCACGTGTACATTCTGAGTGTGTATGTCTGTGCTATAATGCATATGTGTATGTACTGTATGTACCTGTCATAGTATATAGATACACTCTGGTGTTTTCTCGGGAAGGATTTATGGAGTAAACTCCCGAGAACTTCCTGCAGCTACTGAAGGAGATGTGCCAATTCTTCAGGATTGTCCTGTAACTTCCAGGGATTGAAAAAAAATCTCCTGCCCATTGCCCTGAAGAAGAAAAGTCACAGCAGCAATAATGTTTATGCTTTAATTGAATTCTTTGCTTGCTGTTCCATAGCAATGCAGGGGGAAGGCAGGCTGCCCATCAGGGAGTATCCAGTCTGGAATGGAGAGCCTGCTGACTTTCCCATTGGTCTGGGGGGGGGGGGGGGGGGTGGACCTCCTGGGCCAATGGCGAGAGACGGGAGTGGAACGGTTAGAGGCGGGGTGGGGGCCAGAAGCCCCAATTTGGAGATTGCAGGAGTCAATGTTTGGGTAAATGGCGTCTACAGGTGGAAAACTTTGTTGGGGGGGGGGGGAGGGTGTTGCATGTGGCTCTCACTGAAGCTGGAAGATCTAATAGGCCGGTGTGCCCCTTGTCCAAACTCAGCACGCCATTTTGTCTCTTTGATGGTAGGTCACACTGAGGGAGACCTGGGGCAGACTGAAGGAGATGCAGAAAGCCTGTGCCAGGGCCCAGCTTAAACAGAAGTGGCGCATCGCTGAGGTGGAGGTGAGTCCAACGGATGCTGCCTCCACAGCCGCCCAGTGACTTGCCCTCGCATTATCTGTCTGCTGACACTGGGGTCTGTCTGCCTCGCAGAGAGCCTTTGTGACTGAGATGGACCAGGTCAGACTCTGCTTTGCTGAAATGGCGCAGCTCCTGAGAGGAAAAGCTAAAGGTGTGGCGGACAGACTGGAAGAAAAGAAGCAGAACGTTTTGAAAAGGATGGAACTAAGACTGGTAGAGATCCAGGAAAGTCTGACCCACATCGGAGCAGAAGTGGCGAAGGCAGAAGCCCTGCTGCAGGAGGACGACAACTTCAGGTCCCTGCAGGTACGGGGTGTGGGGTGGGCGAACGTGATTCAGGTTATGAAGTTAAATTAGAGAATGTTGCGGAGCTGAGAGCTGATTCATTGAAAACAGACGATGATATATTCCTGTAATTATCGGAAGTGGGAGCTGATTCATTGAAAACAGACGATGATATATTCCTGTAATTATTGGAAGTGGGGAGATTAAGGCTGTTTTACAGATTGGTATGTGTATGAGTCCCCGTGTCAAGCATCTGATTTTTGAGCTAATTGCTTGCCAAGGTATAATTTTAATTTAGTTGAGCAATCGGTTGAAGAAACTATGTGATTTGTCTAGACGGTGCAATTGAACTTTCCACTCGTGGTGAAATTAACTTTTCTTTCTGTTTTTGAAGGGATTTTCAGAGCTAAGGTAAGTAATTAATTATCCAAAGAAGTTCAATGTTGGGACATCTGTTTTGCTTGAGTGTTGTTAGTGTCTTTCTATGTGCACAGGTATCCACAAAATTTGAGGCCGCTCGACGACATATCTGAAGGTCTCTCCCTGAACTTATCGAAAGACCTTTTAAAGTACAGTGTGTGGAAAGAATTGAGAGATATCTTCAGACCAGGTAAGAAAGGGAGGCCTGTCCTTGGAGCCATTCCCAGCCCCAGGCAGTCCCAAGATGCCATTACACTGGAGAGAGTGTAGAGGGAGATTTACGAGGATGTTGCCGGGACTCGAGGGACTGAGTTATGGAGAGAGGGTGAGCAGGTTGGGACATTTTTCAGTGGAGTGTAGGAGAATGAGGTGTGATCTTATAGAGGTGTTGAAAATCGTGAGGGGCTTAGAGCGGGTGAATGCACACAGTCTTTTTCCAGTGTTTGGGGAATGAAGAACTACAGGGCACAGGTTTAAGGTGAGAGGGGAGAGAGTTAACAGGAACCTGAGGGGCAACTTTTTCACTCAGAGAAAGGTCCGTATATGGAACAAGCTGCCAGAGGGAGTGGTTGAGGCAGGTACATTAACAACATTTAAAAGGTACTTGGACAGGTACATAGATGGGAAATGTTTAGAGGGATATGGGCCAAGCGCAGGGAAATGGGACCAGCTTAGGTGGGAATCTTGGTCAGCATGGACCAGTTGGGCCAAAGGGCCTGTTTCCGTGCTGTATGACTCTGAGTTTACACTGACAGAGAACAGTCCCCTATTGTCACCAATATCAAAGTTCAACCAGCAAGATCCCCCAGCAGCAGAGGGACTGACCGGATTATCTGCTCAGTGTTGTTAGTAAAGGATAATTATCGTCCAGGATACTTTACATAGAACAGCACAGGCCCTTCGGCCCACAATGTCTGTGCTGACCATGATGCCAATCCAGACTAATCCCATCTGTATCCCTCCATTCCCTGTCCGTTCATGTGTCTGTCTGAATGCCTCTTAAGTGCTGCTGTCGTACCTGCTTCCACCACCTCCCCTGGCAGCCCGTTCCAGACACCCGCCACTCTCCGTGTGTTGCCCTGTAAATCTTCTTAAACTTTCCCCTTCTCACCCTAAACCTCTGCCCTCCAGTATTTGACATTTCCACCCTGGGAGAAGGATTCTCTAAATCTCATAATTTTGTAAACCTCTATCAGGTCTCCCCTCAGCTCTCGGTACTCCAGAGAAAACAATCCAAGTTTGTCCAACCTTTCCTCATAGCTAATACTGTCTAAACCAGGCAATATCTTGGTAAACCTCCTCTGCACCTTCTCCAAAGCATCCACCTCCTTCCTGTAATGGGGCGACCAGAACTGCACACAATACTCCCAATGTGGCCTAACCAAGGTTTTATACAGCTGCAACATGACTTCCTGACTCTTATACTCAGCACCCTGACCAATGAAGGCAAGCATGCTGTACGCCTTCTTTACCACCCTATCTACTTGTGTTGCTACTTTCAGGGAGCTATGGACTTGCACCCCAATGCTCCTAAGTATCCAGCCACTAACTGTATACTTTCCTCTTACATTTGACCTCCCAAAGTGCAACACCTCTCGCATGTCTGGATTAAACTCCATCCGCCCTTTCTCTGCCCATGTTCCCAAAGTCAAAGTCGAGTTTATTGTCATTGGTGTTGGTTTATTATTGTCACTTGTACCGAGGTCCAGTGAAAACCTTGTCTTACAAACCGATCGTACAGGTCAATTCATTACACAGTGCAGTTACATTGAGTCAGTACAAAGTGCATTGATGTAGTACAGGTAAAAACAGTAACAGTACAGAGTAAAGTGTCACAGCTACAGAGAAAGTGCAGTGCAATAAGGTGCAAGGTCACAACAAGGTAGATCATGAGGTCAGAGTCCATCTCATTGTATAAAGGAACTGTTCAATAGTCTTATCACAGTGGGGTAGAAGCTGTCCTTAAGTCTGGTGGTACGTGCCCTCAGGCTCCTGTATCTTCTACCCAATGGAAGAGGAGAGAAGAGGGAATGTCCCGGGTGGGTGGGGTCTTTGGTTATGCCGGCTGCTTCACCAAGACAATGAGAGGTAAAGACAGAGTCCAAGGGGGGGAGGCTGGTGTCCTTGATGCGCTGGGCTGTGTCCACATCTCTCTGCAGTTTCTTGCGGTGAGACCCACTTTGTCTCACGACGGACCTCTAGCACATCACCCCCTCATCGGGGGTGATCAGGAGAAGCTCCTTTACCCAAAGAGCGGGGTGTACATCAACATTCCCACAGGGAGTGGTTGCACGGAGCGATGCGGAGACGTCTCAAGGAGGATGGGTCACCGCGTGAAGGTGGAACAGAGGCCTGTGCTGGGGAATGACTGGGGCAGGCTCACATAGAACAGGTGTGATGAGTGGCCTCTTTCTGTGTAATTCAGCCACGGGTGTTCCTGGGACCCAGTACTCCCACTCCATCTGTTTCCCCTTCCCCCCACCCTTCCACCACCACCCCACCCCTCCCGCTACATCAGACAAGGAGCAGGCCGTTCAGGGTTTGTCGACAATTCCTCCCCCCCCGCCCCACAGACGCTGCTCGACCCGCTGAGTTCCTCCAGCACATCGTGTGTTGCTCCCAGGTCCAGCACCTGCGGTCTCCTGTGTCTCGTGCTGGCTCCACCAATAGGATCACGGCTGCTCTTCTCCCTTGGCACCACGTCCTGCACTAACGCCAGGTCACAGGTAGACAGGGTTGTAAAGAAGGCTTTTGGCATCCTGGCATTCATAAATCAAAGTACTGAGTACAGGAGTTGGGATGTTATGGTGAGGTTGTATGAGACTTTGGTGAGGCCAAATTTGGAGCATTGTGTGCAGTTCTGGTCACCTAACTACAGGAAGGATGTCAGTAAGATTGAAAGAGTGCAGGGGAGATTTACTAGAATGTTGCCGGGTCTTCAGGAGTTGAGTTACAGGGAAAGATTGAACAGGTTAGGACTTTATTCCTTGGAGCGCAGAAGAATGAGGGGAGATTTGATAGAGGTTTACAAAATGATGAGGGGTATAGACAGAGTAAATGCGAGCAGGCTCTTTCCACCCAGATTAGGAGAGATAAGTACAAGAGGACGTGGCTTTACGGTGAAAGGGGAAACGTTTAGGGGGAACATTAGGGGGAACTTCTTCACTCAGAGGGTGGCGTAACGGGCTGCCATCTGACGTGGTAAATGGGGGCTCACTCTTAAGTTTTAAGAATAAATTGGATAGATACATGGACGGGAGAGGTCTGGAGGGGTTATGGACTGGGTGCAGGTCAATGGGACTAGCAGAATAAAGTTTCAACACAAGACTAGAAGGGCCGAATGGCCTGTTTTCTGTGCTGTAGTATTCTATGGTTTTAGGTCCCATAGGGTAGACGTATCTAACTGTCTCGCATAACACAGCCCCTCGTGCCGTTGGACACCCATCGGCCAAACATCTCACAATGGCCCTCAGAATCGATTGGCCTGGTTTACGTGGGGCGCCCACACACCGGAGAGCAGCCTGCCCCCTCCCCCCTGAACCCCTCCCTTTCTCTGCCATGGTCAGCGCTGAGCTCTGCAGACGCCTCCTGACAAGAGCTGCGCAGGTCCCATTTTGACCCAAGAATTGACTTCACTGAACACCCCCTTTCCTCCTCCTCCCCCCACCCCCTCCAGAGCTTCTGATCCTCCTGTGGTCCTCCCAATTTTATCCCCTTTCCCCCAACACATCCTCCAGCCCCATCCCCCCCCCACCTCCCCCATCATCCATCTTCATCCCCCTCCCCCTCCCGGTTCCATCCACCCACTACACACAGACACAGTTCACCCACATTTCCACCCCCGCCAACTTGGTCCCCCACCTGCCCCTTCTCCTCTCCCCCACCTGGTGCAACCTGCCCGTCATCTTTCAGTCCACCGATGACCTCGGACTCCTCTCTCACCCCCTCCCCCTCTCCTCTGTATCCTGGCCATGTCTCCTCTCAGCCCTGAGGCAGGCTTTCGACCCGAAACGTCGACAGTTCCTTTCCCCCCTACAGATGCTGCTTAACCCGCTGAGTTCCCCCAGCAGATTGTTGCTCTTTGATTATAGATGTTGCCTTCCTGAGGCAGCGCCTCCTGTAGATACCACCGATGGCGGGGAGGGATGTGCCCCTGACGTACTGGGCAGAGTCCACTCTTGCATCCCTACATGTTCCAACTGCCGTCCCAGTGCCCCTGTGACGTCGGGGTTGTTGGGGATGGAATAACTCTGTTCACTCTGGGCGTAGGGGAAACCTCGCAGTGGGGTGGATACCTTCTGGAGGGGGTACGCGGGTACGTTCTGGGGTCGATGTACACCTTTGGGCAGAGGTGACCCTCTGGGCCGGTCAGTGGCCCATCTTACACGGGGCAGACTGTTAGTTGATGCCTGCTTGCCCGACATCCCCCCGAACCACTCACCTGTCTAGTCCGAACTTTGCCCATCTCATCTCAGGTTCATTTTTGAACATTGCTGCTGTTTTCGACATAGAACATAGAACGCTACAGCACAGTACAGGCCCTTCGGCCCACAATGTTGTGCCGACATTTTATCCTGCTCTAAGATCTATCTAACCCTTCCATCTCACATAGCCCCCTATTTTTCTATAATTCATGTATCTATCTAAGTGACTCTTCAATGTCCCTCGGTGGTGGGGGCTGGGGGTAGTTGGAGGTGACTGTGTCCTGCTCTGCATTTGTAAAATGTCCGGCCGCAGAGTTAAAGGTTGCTGCAGTGATCAGCCTTGGGGTACCATGGAGTCCCTAGCTGACTCGGATAGAGTGCGTGGCCTTGACCCCCTCCCACCTTCTGTTGTGTTGCACAGGCTCCGACAGGCTGACCCTGAATCCTGCCACCGCGAGCCCGTGGCTGATGTTATCCGTGGACCTGACCAGTGTGGGGCACGGAGCCAAGAGGCGCCAACTGCCCGATGACCCGCGGAGGTTTGACCCCAGCCCCTGCGTCCTTGCCCTCGACGGGTTCGTCACCGGGAGGCACTACTGGGAGGTGAGGGTGGGCCACAACACCTCCTGGACCCTGGGTGTGGTGAGTGAGTCGGCTAACAGGAAGGGGGACATCGTCCTGTCACCCGCCAACGGGTACTGGACCCTGGGCCTCAGGGACGGAGTGAAGTACGAGACCTTCCCCACCACGTTGGATGAGCTCCCCCTGGACCTGAAGCCTCAGGTGATCGGAGTTTACTTGGATTATGAGGGAGGCCAGGTGTCCTTTTACAACGCCGAAGGGATGTCCCATCTCCACACCTACAGTGACAAGTTCACCCAGAAGCTCTTCCCTTTCTTCAGCCCCGGGCCGAATGTGGGTGGCAGGGACTCCGAGCCGCTCCAGCTGCTGCGCGCCTCCGCTGGAGTTCCCGGCCCTGCCGGCCAGTCGGACCCTGAGCCTGGGGATGCCACCGTCGGGGCCCCGTCCAGTAACCGCGGGGACCTGCAGCTGGACTGGCGCTGGACCTGGCTCTGCTTCACCCTGCTGGTCTCCCTGGCCGCTGCCCAGCCAGGCAGAGCCAACTTCACTGAGGTGTACTTGGTCTGCTGCGCTATGCTGGGATTTTCCAGCCTGTGCTGGTCCCTGCTGGGTCGACAGAGGCTGGCTGGGATCTCCTGGGTGCACTGTGGCGTGCTGGGCCATGCTGGGCTCTCTTGCTTCCTGCTGGCTTGTGCTGGGCTCCCTGGGATCTGCTTGGTTGCACTGAGCTTTGGTGGATTGTGCCTGTCTCTGAGGGGTTACGTGCTTCCTTCCTGGCTGCTGCTGAGCTTTGGGGGCTCCGTTGGACTCTTGTGGTTATTGGACAATGGTGTATGGATCTGGTGGGTCTGCTGTGGTGTGCTGGGACACGCCAGCACATGCTTGTCACTGCTGGGCTGTTGCAATGTCTCGAAGGTCTGCTGGTGGTGTTGTGGCATCCAGGGTTATGTCGGCTTGTGCCTTGTCCTGCTGTGCTCTTCTCCGTTCTTGGGCATATTCTGGATCGCATCAGGTGTCGTTGGCTTGAACTTGACCTTGAGGGTCTCCATCCAGAACCCGTGGGCTGTGGCAGGCTTGCTGGCCTACAACGCAGTGTGGTGTGCGCTGGTGGGCAACGCGGAGCTCTCTGCGGTCGCTCTGGGCATTGCCACCGTGTCGTGGTGGCAGTGGTCTCGTCCTCGCAGCTGCTGATCCGCCGCTACGGAGCCTGATAATGTTTCACGAACGGCGTTTCCCAGTTCATTTCAGCCAGTGGTGTGTGCCATAAAAGTCAAAGTCGAATTTATTGCCGTAGGCATAGGTGCAATGAAAAACTTACTTGCAGCAGCATCACAGGCACAGAGTATCAGATAAGCAGCATTCACAAGATAAACATACATTAATCAGAATAAGATTTATTATCACTGATTAATACAATGTGAAATGTG
Organism: Pristis pectinata; assembly: GCF_009764475.1. Taxonomy (NCBI): domain Eukaryota; kingdom Metazoa; phylum Chordata; class Chondrichthyes; order Rhinopristiformes; family Pristidae; genus Pristis; species Pristis pectinata. The sequence goes on along the minus strand of NC_067438.1, from coordinate 15,654,857 downwards.
TTGTTTTGCGGCAGCAGTACAGTGCAAAGACAATTACTGTAAATTTCAAAAATAGTGCACAAAAAAAAGGAATAACGAGGTAGTGTTCATGGGTTCACAGATTGTTCAGAAATCTCATGGTGGAGGGGAGGAAGCTGTTCCTGAAACGTTGAGTGTGGGTCTTCAGGCTCCTGTACCTCCTCCCCGATGGTAGTAACGAGAGGAGGGTATGTCCCAGGTGGTGGGGGTCCTTGGTGATGGATGCTGCCTTCCTGAGGCACCGCCTCTTGAAGATGTCCTCGATGGTGGGGAGGGTTGTGCCCGTGATGGAGCTGGCTGAGTCTACAACCCCCTGCAGCCTCTTGCGATCCTGTGCATTGGAGCCTCCACACCAGGCAGTGATGCAACCGGTCAGAATGCTCCCCACTGTACATCTGTGGAAATCTGTCAGAGTCTTTCGTGATGTACTGAATCTCCTCAAACTCCAAATGAAGTAAATTAAACATAAATTATACACAATTTTTACAAGAAAGAACACAAAAGTAAAAAAAACAAAGTCCATTTGAGTGTTAAAGCTTGCAGAAACCCGAGGTGTTCTTGGACCCCCGCCCTGGAGACTGACCTTGCACTTCACCTTCCAGGACCCTCACCTTCCAGGACCCTCCCCTTCCCTTTGCCTGAAGTCAGTTTGCTGCTCTCTCCCTTCCTCAACAGTCACGCGATCCCTGACAACCGGCTGCAACTTTTGGCAGACGGTTTACTAAATGAAGCTGCGTGTCTTGGAGAAATGATGGAATCGCAAAAGGATTTTACGCCTTTCTAGCCTTCGAGCGGTTCGAATCTTTGGACTATTCCACTCCTCTGTTGTGCCAGAGGTAACAAGGAGGGAGAGAGCTGCAGAGGTTTGCACAAGAAGCCTGGGCTGAAGCTAACACGTGAATCTCCGCGGCCCCGTCCGACCGGGTACTCCCCGTGTCCAACCGAGAATCGAGCTGCGCGGACTGGATCGACCCACAACACTGCGTGTACTGACCTCCACTCCCTCCCAGCCGAGAACACCTCATCTCCGATTCCTCCACATCCTCGCCTCTCCATAATCCCCTCCGGCCTGATGACCGTCCGAGTTACTTCCAGGAACATCGGAAACAGAAGGAGCTCCAAGGCCGACCCCACCTTGGTCTCTGCACCATCCTCCTGCTCTCTCCCCGTGCCCCTCGGTTGCCCTTGGAGATTGAATTATCTGTGTTCTAAGTTGCTGTTACTGAAGAGCTCTGAGGTAGCCTGCGTGTTCAGATGTTGGCGTCGAGAGCTGACTCCAGCTGCCCACCAGCTTGACGTGAGAGGTGGAAATTTCAGGGCGGCCCACGTCACCAGCAGGCAGGTCCCAGAGAGAAGCCACAGGGGTCTCGATGGTGCAGACCGGGAGATGGGGACGCAGTGGGTGGCACTGGTCCCACTGGAGAGAGAGGGGCGGGATTACCACACATGAATTCCTCTAGGACATGGTCTGAAGCTGGGCAAGGGGGTGGATTGAAGTGGGGAGCTGGAACCAAAGGACGATGAGTCCACACAGGAGGGGACTGCTCAACAGGTCAAGACTGCTGTTGGATTCGGGTTTAAGTTGCTACCTAAGTTGTTGATTTTCTTGTAAGCTTAACTTTCTTTATGCTTGGTTATATGTTTGTATAATCACCTGTAAATGTCAGTAGATTTTTAGTAATTTGTAGTATAGTTGGTTTGTACTTCTGTAGTTTCTTTGTAAGTCTGAGGTCATGCAGTGTAAATCAAGCCTGTGGTCTCACAAGCTGTTCTTATCAGGGGAGACTCCATTCGTCTATCCAGCTTTAACCATTTTTCAGTACAAAGAAAGACCATGAGACAGGTTCTCGTTAGTTAGAGTTAGTTACTCCTGGTTACTTAGTCGCTGTACATTACTTTGTTATGAATGTCTAATAAATGCTGTAACCACAAGACTTGAGGCCTCATTCTTGACTTCCAAAGTACCTTCTGGACAACGTCATCTCCGGATCCAACAGCTTGGCATAGTTGGCAGAATAGCTGGGAAGGTTAAGGACATGGGAGAAACCCCAGACAAAACGGAAAGTTTCGGTGCGCACGTTCAACAGGAGACGAGAACTTCCTCCCTTATTTTCCTAATGTCGGACAAGCACCTCGTTCTTTCTTCAACACCCTACATAAAGGAAGTCTGAGAGTGAAGGTAAAACCCAGGGATACTCTCCTCTATTCTATTCTTAAGTGAAGTTAAATCGTACCAGTCGGCTGTGCGCTGTCTGTTTGAATTTCGGTTGCAATCCAGTGACACGGGCTAAGTGAGTAAGTGGGCCATTAATTGCTCCACGTGTAGGTAGGAGGAGAATCAAACCATGGCCAAATTAGAGAAGGAACCTCCAGTGTGTTACGTGTGAACAGATAAGACATCTTATCCAATACTTTGTTTGGAAGATGTCTTATCCAAACAAAGTATTCCAACTGGACACGACTGGTGAAGAAATCCGAACGAAATAACCATCAGTGCTGAGCCTAATGCAGTCTGGCTGCTGGATGATATTAAAAGGGCACGGGGTAAGATCCAGGGACTGCCTGAGGGAAAGGGAAAGACTGGATGGACGTTAGCAGTCAGATCACAACTAAGAAAGAGAGAACGTGTTCAGTTACAAGACCAGCGTGATAAGAACTGTGATACATTGCAAGGTCAGCGTAAAGATCAGATTTGTGTGCTAACTGAACAAGTGAAAAAAAAGAAGGGAGACCATGACAAGTTACACGGTCAGCATGATAGACTAAAGAATCTAAAGAGCAAGTCTGTGCGTCAACTGAACAAGTGAGAAGACAAAAGCAGAAGTGTGACAGAGTTGAGATGAAGTGTGCGGCGCTCAGAGACAAACTGAGACAGTGTGCTCAGAGGGGTGGTCCTGTCACTGATGCTCCCCCTTGGGATGCACCCCACCTACATCAGGGAATGAGGCAAAGCAGCGCCTCGATCCGAACTCGGAGGAACTGCAGAACGAACGTGACACGGATACAACAGCCACCTCCAGTGATTCAAGCGATGACACCTGATGAGGAAATCGGACCAGTAGCCCCATTAAAGTCCAAGTCCGGGAAGCTGCGCAGGAATGAAGACGGATCCAATGCAAGAAGGCAAGTGTTTTCTCACCAACCTGCTGAACCTGAGAAGATTCATAGATGGTCCAAAGAAGTCCCTCATCCTAAAACAGGAGGTTCAAAGACATGGACAGAACTTCTGCGTATTCAGAACACATACGACCTGCACCCATATGATGGCATCCAAATTCTGGCCACTATGTTTCCTCCTCGAAAGGCAGTTGATGCGTAAAGTCAATACTGACATAGGAGAGGATAAGCAACATCTGCAAGGTGATTGGAATGCCATTAAGATGTGGTTGCATGAACAAACCCCAGTACCAACAGACTGGGGAAAGGTGGTCAGCTGCAAGCAGAAGAGCTCTGAGGACGTCACTGAATATGAGAAATTCTTCAGAACAGTGTGTTTGAACCACTCAGGCGTGCTAATGGTAAATGAAGAAACGTAGAAGGATCTGATTATGGTCGACTGAAGTCAACCTCTATGGACGGCCTGAAGCCAGATGCTGCAAGAATGGTCAGGGTAACAAAATCAAATTGCAATGAACCTAACACTTCATACAGCCAGTTCGTGGATATCACTAACCAAGTGGAATGAGACACAGAAGCTCGAGTAAGAGCATTACAGGTGGGGCTACCCGTTGACCAACAACAGAAGCGAGACCAAGTCCCTAAAGGAGCCTAAAGGAGTAAAGGGAATTATGAGGCGCTCAGGCAGGAAATTGGAAGATTAAATTGGGAACGGATGTTCTCAGGGAAAAGTACGGAAGAAATGTGGCAAATATTCGGGGGATATTTGTGCGGAGTTCTGCATAGGCATGTTCGAATGAGACAGGAGAGTCACGAGAGGATACAGGAACCGTGGTGTACAAAGGCTATAATAAATCTAGTCAAAAGGAAAAGAAAAGCTTACACAAGGTACAGAGAGCGAGGTAATGTTAGAGATCTGGAAGAGTATAAGGCTAATAGGAAGGAGCTTAAGAAGGAGATTAGGAGAGCCAGAAGGGGGCATGGGAAGGTCTCGGCGGGCAGGATTAAGGAAAACCCCAAGGCATTCTACAAGTATGTGAAGAGCAAGAGGATGAGATGTGAAAGGATAGGGCCTATCAAGTGCAGCAGTGGGAAAGTGTGTACGGATCTGGAAGAAATAGCGGAGGTATTTAATGAATACTTTACGTCAGTATTCACTACGGAAAAAGATCTGGGGGATTGTAGTGGGGACTTGCAGCGGCCTGAAAAGCTTGAGCATGTAGATATTAGGAAAGAGGAGGTGCTGAAACTTTTGGAGAGCATCAAGTTGGATAAGTCACCGGGACTGGATGAGATGTACCCCAGACTGCTGTGGGAGATGAGGAAGGAGATTGCGGAGCCTCTGACGATGATCTTTGCATCATCGATGGAGACTGGAGAGGTTCCGGAAGATTGGAGGGTTGCGGATGTTGTTCCCTTATTTAATGAAGGGGAGTAGAGATAGCCCAGGAAATTATAGACTAGTGAGTCTTACCTCAGTGGTTGGTAAGCTAATGGAGAAGATCCTGAGAGGCAGGATTTATGAACATTTGGAGAGGTATAATATGATTAGGAACAGTCAGCATGGCTTTGTCAAAGGCAGGTCCTGCCTTATGAGCCTGATTGAATTTTTTGAGGATGTGACTAAACACATCGTTGAAGGGAGAGCAGTAGATGTAGTGTATTTGGATTTCAGCAAGGCATTTGATAAGGTACCCCATGCAAGGCTTATTGAGAAAGTAAGGAGACATGGGATCCAAGGGGACATTGCAGTGTGGATCCAGAACTGGCTGGCCCACAGAAGGCAAAGAGTGGTTGTTGAAGGGTCATATTCTGCGTGGAGGTTGGTGACCAGTGGTGTACCTCAGGGATCTGTTCTGGGACCCTTACTCTTTGTGATTTTTATAAATGACCTGCATGAGGAAGTGGAGGGATGGGTTAGTGAGTTTGCGGATGACACAAAGGTTGGATGTGTTGTGGATAGTATAGAGGGCTGTCAGAGGTTGCTGCGGGACAGATAGGATGCAAACTTGGGCTGAGAAGTGGCAGATGCAGTTCAACCCAGATAAGTGTGAAGTGGTTCATTTTGGTAGGTCAAATATGATGGCAGAATATAGTATTAATGGTAGGACTCTTGGCAGTGTGGAGGATCAGAGGGATCTTGGGGTCCGAGTCCATAGGATGCTGAAAGCGGCTGCACAGGTTGACTCTGTGGTTAAGAAGGCATATGGTGTATTCATCAATCGTGGAATTGAATTTAGGAGCCGAGAGGTATTGTTGCAGCTATATAGGTCCCTGGTCAGACCCCACTTGGAGTACTGTGCTCAGTTCTGGTCACCTCACTACAGGAAGGATGTGGAAGACATAGAAAGGGTGCAGAGGAGATTTACAAGGATGTTGCTTGGAATGCGGAGCATGCCTTATGAAAGCAGGTTGAGGGAACTTGGCCTTTCCTCCTTGGAGCGATGGAGGATGAGGGGGGACCTGACAGAGGTGTATAAGATGATGAGAGGTATTGATAGGGTAGATAGTCAGAGACTTTTCCTCAGGGCTGAATTGGTGGCCACAAGAGGACACAGGTTTAAGGTGCTGGGGAGTAGTTAGAGAGGAGATGTCAGGGGTAAGTTTTTTACTCAGAGAGTGGTGAGTGCGGGGAATGGGCTGCCAGCAACGATGGTGGAGGCGGATATGATAGTCTTTTAAGAGACTGTTGGATAGGTACATTGAGCTGAGAAAAATAGAGGGCTATGGGTAAGCCTAGTAATTTCTAAGATAGGCACAGCTTTGTGGACCAAAGGGCCTGAATTGTGTTGTAGGTTTTCTGTTTCTATGAGGTGTTTCCCAGCAACATCAGGAACTTGCCTGGTTAGTTATCTCAACGCTAATCCAAAAGGGGCCAAGATTAATTTGAGTCACGTTAAGTCACTGTAAACAAGATCTGACAGTATTGTACTGTAGGTTTTTCTATGCTCTAGCTCTAGTGAAAGGGGGGGGGGGGGGGGAGTTAAAGGGGATCTGAAGGACAAGTTTTTCACACAGAGGGTGGTGGGTGTGTGGAACGAGCTGCCAGAGGGGGTGGTGGAGGCGGGTACAATTATGTTTGAGAGGTAGTCGGACAGATAGTTTGATTGGAAAGAGGAAGATGGATACAGACCAAATGTCGGCCCGTAAACATGGGATTAGCATAGTTAGGGATCATGGCATGGACAAAGTGGGCTGAATGGCCGCTTTCTGCACTGCGCAGCTGCACGATTCTATCACTCCATGTGAAAGAACCTGCGGAATGCGTTGGGTCCGTGCACTGGGAGTGCACAGACACCCAGGAAGGAGCACATCTGCCCGCCTGTCCCCTCTGTTAGGCACCACCCGGTCTACCCGTGGGTCCCACATTGACCTCATCAGCCACAGAAGTGAAGTGGAAGCAATCACGTCGAAGGAAGGGCAGCCCAGTGGCGCAGCGGGTAGAGTCGCTGCCTCCCAGCTCCAGAGACCCGGGTTTGATCCCGACGTCCGGCGCTGTCTGTGCGGAGTATGCAGCACATTCTCCCTGTGACCGCATGGGTTTCCCCTGGGTGCTCCGGTCTCCTCCCACGTCCCAAAGGTGTGCAGGTTGGGAGACAATTGCCCCTAGTGTGTAGGTGAATGGTAGAATCTGGGGTGGGGGGGGTGGTGGGGTTGATGAGAATGAGGAGAATATGAAATGGTGTTAATGTAGGATTGGTGTAAATGGGTGGTGTTGGTCGGTGCAGACTCAGTGTGCCTTATTCTGTGCTGTAGCTCTCTGTGAGAGCCGACAAAAAACCTGCAGAGGTTGTAGCCGTGAGGGAAATGGCTGTATTGAAGCTGACATAGCCCTGAATTACACAAGGAAACCTGACACTGGGTCAAAGTGCTGGAACTCCCTCCCTAACAGCACTGTGAGGACACCCACACCTCAAGGACTGCAGCGGTTCAAGAGGGCAGCTCACCCCCTCCTTCTCAGGGGCAAGTAGGGGCAGGAAATTAGACGCCGGCTCGGCCTCTGAAGCACACATCCCTTGAATGAGAAAAAAGACATTGTCGTTCTGAGAATCTCATAAAAGAAGATCTAGGAACTTCCACCAAAAGGAGACCATGAAGATTTCTTTTTAAAGTTGTGAAAAGCCAATTGAACAATTTCTAGGCTCACCTTTCTTCAGTTTAATAAACCAATTATCAGACACACCTTTTCCATTTCCTACCGCAGCTAACTTGGACTGCACAGAGGTGCAGCAGTTGGTGCTTATGGCTCCTTGCTCCAGAGACGCGGGTTCAGTCCTGATCTCCGCTGCTCCTGTCTCCTTCTGCACCTCAAACTCATGCTGGTAATTAATTGGCAGCTGTAGTGTTAGGATTAAGGGAAATTAGATTCAAAAGGCAGTTTTTGGGCATGTGCGAGTGAGAATAGGCTGCAGGGCTACAGGGGAGTCAGGACACGGGACCAATGGGATTGCTGCGGCGGTAGCTGGCATGGAGCCGATGGGCTGAACGGCCACGAAGCTGCAGTTCCGCCGCCCACCGGCTCCGGCCGCGGCGCTGCTGGCGGAGGGTGGGGAGAGGCGCATGCGCGGTGCGCCGGTCCGGTCCGGTCCGGGGAGAGGGGACGGTGCTGATGGCCGCGGGGCGGGCGGCCGCCGGGGGGCTGCGGCTCCGGCTCAGTTCGCGGCTGGCGCTGGTGACAGGTGAGGGGGGTCGGGGGGGAGCGGACCGGACCGGACCGCGGGAGGGGTCCGGCGACACGGGACAAGGACAGGCCGGGGGCAAAGGGCGAGTGAGCGGGGAGGGTCTCCCATCACCCGGAGGGGGGCTGAGGGGGGCGGGGCCTGGGGAGGGGCGGGGTCAGGGAGGGGCGGGCCTGGGCAGGGGCGGGGTCTGATGCAGTGGGCGTCGCCGGAGAGGGCGGGGCCTGGGGGAGGGCAAGTGGGAGGAGCCTGTGATTGCCTGGAGAGAAGGTGGGGTCTGGGGCGAGAGTGGGCTAGAGCCAGATAGAGGAGAGGAGGGTATGAGAGGGGGAGGGGTGCAGGGAGGGGCGGTCTGAGAGGGGGAGGGGTGCAGGGAGGGCGGTCTGACAGGGGGAGGGTGCAGGGAGGGCGGTCTAGAGGGGGAGGGGTGCAGGGGGGTGTGAGAGGGGGAGGGGTGCAGGGGTGGTCTGAGAGGGGAGGGTGCAGGGAGGGGCGGTTGAGAGGGGGAAGGTGCAGGGAGGGCGGTCTGAGAGGGGGAAGGGTGCAGGGAGGGGCGGTCTGAGAGGGGGGGGGGGTGCAGGGAGGGGCGGTGAGAGGGGGGGTGCAGGAGGGGCGGTCTGAGAGGGGGGGGTGCAGGGAGGGGCGGTTGAGTGAGAGAGAGGGGAGGGTGCAGGGGGGGTCTGAGAGGGGGAGGGGTGCAGGGAGGGGCGGTCTGAGGGGGAGGGGTGCAGGGAGGGGCGGTCTGAGAGGGGGAGGGGTGCAGGGGGGTCTGAGAGGGGGAGGGGTGCAGGGAGGGCGGTCTGAGAGGGGGAGGGTGCAGGGAGCGGTCTGAGAGGGGGAGGGTGCAGGGAGGGCGGTCTGAGAGGGGGAGGGGTGCAGGGGGGTCTGAGGAGGGGGCGGGGGGAGGGGTGCAGGGAGGGCGGTCTGAGAGGGGTGAGAGGGAGGGGGAGGGGTGCAGGGAGGGGCGGTCTGAGAGGGAGGGTGCAGGGGAGGGGGGGAGGGGGAGGGTGCAGGGGGTGGTAGAGGGGGAGGGGTGCAGGGAGGGGCGGTCTGAGAGGGGGAAGGGTGCAGGGAGGGGCGGTCTGAGAGGGGGAGGGGTGCAGGGGGGGTCTGAGAGGGGGAGGGGTGCAGGGAGGGGCGGTCTGAGAGGGGGAGGGGTGCAGGGGGTGGTCTGAGAGGGGGAGGGGTGCAGGGGGTGGTCTGAGAGGGGAGGGGTGCAGGGAGGGGCGGCGAGGGGGGGGGGTGGGGGGGGGGGGCGGGGGGGTCTGAGTGGGGGAGGGGTGCAGGGAGGGGCGGTCTGACGACGGGGAGGGGTGCAGGGGGTGGTCTGAGAGGGGAAGGGGTGCAGGGAGGGGCGGTCTGAGAGGGGGAGGGGTGTGCAGGGAGGGGCGGTCTGAGAGTGGGGGAGAGGAGTGGGACGAGTGGACTGGGAGACACCCGGGCGGGGAGGAGAGGGCAGGGGAAAGACAGGGGAGACGGTGAAATGGGGCAGAGGGATGAGATTCAAGAGGTAGAAGAAGGAACGAGAGGAGGAAGTGAGAGAGTTGTAGGGCCTAGGTGGGGGGTGGGCCCAGACTAAGTGGTGGGGGGGCAGGTAGGGGTTGATCTCAGACCCCTGACCTCACAAGTGCTAAGAGAAGGGCAGGACCTTGGGGAGGGCGGGACTCAGATCTGGGTGACAGAGGGTGGGACTGGGACCAGGCTCAGTCATGGGGGAGTTGGGGTGAGATAGGGTTTGTGGGGAAGAGAGGGTTGGGACCAGCTCATTATTAGAGGAACGTGGGATAGTTGGTGCGTCTGGGATCCAAGGGGAGGAGCGTGCGGGACTGGGATGGGCGGAGAGTGGTGAGGAGAATCAGAGGGGAACTTGGGTGGGAGGAGGTGGGATTGGGATGCACAGGAAGAGGGTTGGGACTGTGATAGTTGGGATGGGGCTGTGGGGTAAAGGGAAGGTAGTGTGGGATGGGTGGAGGGGAGGCGGGATTGTGACTGGAGAGGAGTGGGCACGACCGAGGGAGGGAGGCAAGGAGATGGAACATGCCAAACCAACTGACACTCCCCTACGTCCTCCCCCACACAGGCTCCTCTGTTCCCTCCCTGCCTACCCCTCTCTCTCCCTCTCTCCCTCTCCCTCTCTCTCCCTCTGTCTCTCTCTTTATCTCTCTCTCTCTCCATCCATCCCATTAATACACACACTCCATCTCCCCCATTGGCACTGCTCTGCTCTGCTCTGTTCCCCCACCTGTGTCCTTCTGAGCTCCTTTTCTATCCTATTTCTGCTCATTCAGGTCTCTCCCTGAGAACAACTGTGTAAACTTCCCCGGTGTTCTGTGGCCTTGGATTTTCATTCAAGGGATATGCGCTTCGTAGGCTGAGCCAGTATTTAGCTGGCCGTCCCTCCTTCCCCTTGGGAAAGTGGCGGTGAGCTGCCTTCCCGAACCACTGCAGTCCTTGAGGTGTTGCTCCATGTTACTTTGGTTGGCACAGTGCCGTTAACTCTGCCGTATGGTATTGTGCAGGCGGTGGGAGTGGGATCGGGCGTGCTGTCTGCCAGCGATTCGCCGATGAGGGAGCTACGGTGGCAGTGGTGGACATCGATGAAGGCTCGGCTAATGAGACTCTGAAGAGCCTGCCTTGCGATCGGCAGCAGCACTCTGTGTTCCGGACCGATGTGACCTCCCCTCAGAGTGTCCACAGTCTTGTGTCTTCAGTGCAGGTGAGACAGCAACTGGCTTCAGGAACCAAACGATCAGTAACTATTCTGAGGTGCCATACAACTAACGTAACTACGAGGTATGACACACGTCTTCTGCAGCTGGGAGTCCGTGTGCAATGTCTTGTAATTTTCCCAGTACTTCTAACCCTTCCATTGTTAGTGAGGCACAGATCTCTTTCATCTTCTGGGGGCTACACCGAAGGATGTACATTTCACCTGTTGTTGAAATGGCTTCCTGCTCCCCCAAGCCCAAACACCAGATGATCAATGTCCCAGCTACAGCCACATCTCTGCCAGGAAGGGCGCTGCCTGCACCTCTTTGGAGGCACTCTACGATATTCAGTTGCTCTGATCCTCTGTTCGCTGGGCTGCCATGTGAGGACACCCATTGGTATTGGTATTGGTTTATTATTGTCACTTGTACCGAGGTACCGTGAAAAACTTGTCTTGCAAACCGATCGTACAGGTCAATTCATGACACAGTGCAGTTACATTGAGTTAGTTCAGAGTGCATTGAGGTAGTACAGGTAAAAACAATAACAGTACAGAGTAAAGTGTCACAGCTACAGAGAAAGTGCAGTGCAATAAGGTGCAAGGTCACAACAAGGTAGATCGTGAGGTCATGAGGTCATAGGTCGTAGTCCATCTCATTGTATAAGGGAACCGTTCAATAGTCTTTTCACAGTGGGGTAGAAGTTGTCCTTAAGTCTGGTGGTACGTGCCCTCAGGCTCCTGTATCTTGTACCCGATGGAAGAGGAGAGAAGAGAGAATGTTCTGGGTGGGTGGGATCTTTGATTATGCCGGCTGCTTCACCAAGACAACGAGAGGTAAAGACAGAGTCCAAAGAGGGGAGGCTGGTGTCCGTGATGCGCTGGGCTGTGTCCACAACTCTCTGCAGTTTCTTGTGGTCCTGGGCAGAGCAGTTGCCGTACCAAGCCGTGATACATCCAGATAGGATGCTTTCTGTGGTGCATCGGTAAAAGTTGGTGAGATTCAAAGGGGACAAACCGAATTTCTTTAGCCTCCCGAGGAAGTAGAGGCACTGGTGAGCTTTCTTGGCCGTGGCGTCCACATGGTTTGTCCAGGACGGGTTGTTGGTGATGTTCACTCCCAGGAACAAGGGGAAGTCCAGCAGCCTTGTAGGAAGGTGTGTGGTGCGGGGAAGGTAGCAGGGAAGAGGAGGAGGAAAGGGAGGCAGAGGCTGGGTGTGTGAGTGGGAGTGTGCTGCCAAGGAAGGTGTTAGCAGAGTGTGGATGGAGGTCCAGGACTGGGGATATGTTTCTCAGTCACTTGGTGTGCAACTGGGCGAGGTAGCTGCCAGTGGTGTCCCCATGGACCTGCTGCCCTTGTCCTTCCTGGCGGTAGAGGTTGTGGGTTTGCGAGCTGCTATCGGAGTGTGAAACAGATTCGAGGTCTCGAAGGACAAGGATTCTGAACACAGTCTTAGAGATAAATGATTTATTTACAAAAGGGTAACGGGAACAACACACACACACACACACACACCCCCCCCCCCCCCCCCCACCCCGAACTGGGTACATACAATCAAGGAAAAATAATACGATACCCACCACCCCTTGACTCAGTGCAGGCATGGCTCTATGCTACCAGGGATACTAATTAAGATGTTCAGTGCACACCTCACCAACGAGCAGGTTCATCCCTTGCAGCAGACACAAAGAGACAGAGTCGAGCACATGTGGCACTCTTTAGTGCTGGAGGGCTGGGGGGTCCAGCCCTGGTAATTTAAATAGGCTAATGGTCAGGTGTGCGCTGATGGGTGGGGCGGGGCCAAACCTTGATTGGCAGTGGTGTGTCTTCCGACCAGGTAGGGCCAGTGCTGTCACGTGACAGCCGCGACCCTCCACAATACAAGGTCCTCCCCAGGTTACGACAGGGTTTTGTTCCTGAGAACTGTCTGTAGCTCAAACAGCTTGCAAGTTGGAAACGTGGCCGCCAGGCAGCGTACTTAAATAAAAACATTGGCTGAATGAGGTCAACGTGTCGTTCAACCAGGACGTTAACTTGACCGTTCAGATGTTGCCGTGAACTTGAGTTCTCACATGGCAGAAGGTGCCAGTAGCTCCGCCGCAGCCAGCAAGTCCATCCGGCGGTCCCCCAAACACTTACCTGTATCCATAGGCTGTTCATGAGTCGGGCGTTCGTAACCTGGGGATGATCGGTGACTGCGGTCTGTGAACGTTGTGTAGCGCAGCCACTGTGGCGGGACTCGATGCTCAGGGTGGTTGCTGGGCTGCCGTTCAAGTGGGCTGCTCGGACCTGGGTGGTGTTCAGCTTCTCAAGTGTCATCGGAGCCGGACTCCTCCAGGCAAGTGGAGCGATTTAGCTGGAGGGAGTGCAGTAAAGGTTCACAAGGATGTTACTGGGACTGGAGGGCCGTAGTCACAGGGCGCGAGCGGACAGGCTGGGACTGTTTCCCTGGAGCGTAGGAGGCTGAGGGGTGACCTCATGCAGGTTTATAAAATCATGAGGGGCATGGGTAAGGTGAATGGTCACAATCCTTTTTCCAGGATAGGGGAGTCTAAAACTAGAAGCCGTAGGTTTAAGGTGAGAGGGGAAAGACTTAAAGGGGACCTGCGAGAGAGCTTTTTCACCCAGAGGGTGGTGGGTGTGTGGAACGAGCTGCCAGAGGAAGTGGTAGAGGGGGGTACAGTTATAATGTTCAAAAGACATTTGGACGGGTACGTGGAAAGGAAAGACGGAGGGATATAGGTACATGGGACTAGCTCAGGAAGGCTAGGATGAATTGGGCTGAATGGCCTGTTTCTGTGCTCTATCACTCTGTGATACTGGGCTATTTTTCCTTTGATCCCCATTGACTTTCAGGGCTCCTTGATGTCACACTTGGTCCATTGCTGCCAAGGGCAGTTAGTCTCATCTGACCTCCAGAGTTTGGCTCTTTGGTGGACACTCGGACCAAGGCTGTGAGGTCTGGAGCGAAGTGGTCCTGGTGAAACCCAGCCTGGGCATCAGCAGGCAGGTTACTGGAGAATAAGTGCCACTTGACACCACTGTTAGCAACAGCTTCCGTCACTTTGCTGATGAATTGAGAGTATGTTGATCGGTCACTAATTAACTAATTATGCTCAGGACATACCTGGGCATTCTCTACGTGGTCGCATGGATACCAGTGATGATCTGTTGGTTCCAGCCCTCCACTAACCGTAATTTCCAGCTCTCTGTCCACTGGTGGTTTGGAAAGAGTTCAGTCTGAAGTTAACCTCTTCTGCTTGTATTTACAGTTGACCACAGTCTTTAATGGTTTGGTCAATTGCCTTCCAATCTTGAAATCATCTGAACAACCCTTAAGATAAAAAGCAAACCTCACTCCTTTAACCTTGCACATACATGGAGTTTGACCACCAGTCTTAATCAAACACTTACTTATGTGCTGAGTTATTCATCCCTGGTTAGCAGCATCACCACTGAGTCAGCACATTGTACTGTGTTCCCAAAATTTATTCCACCCCCCTATACATTTTTAGTGCTAGTGATTGGGGATTAATGTCCAAGTAACTGTCTTCGAAAGAGAACTCTTGGAACATAGCTTTAGGAAAGGTTTAAAGAACCTAGGGCTCAACTAGGAAGTATACTTTCACGTTTGCGGTCTCGTGGAAACCTACAGCAAAAGGCTGTGGGTGGTTGCTGGTCAGTTGAAATGCTTATGGCTGATTGCTGGACCTTTTGTGAGGGGCATCAAGCAATGGGGGGGATGTGCCACTGAATGGTCTTATCACACTGAATGGGAGTTGCAGGATGAATGAGTGGTCAAGTTCATTGTCACGGGCACACGTCCACAGGGTGTAAATGCCGTGTAGATTAGCCTTTTGCAGCAGCAGTATTGTACGTTACAAACATAAATTAACAGGTTCAAGAACAGCTACTTCCCTTCAACCATTTGGTTCTTGAACCAACTGCCAAAACACCTAATCACTACTGTATAGCAACACTATGATCACTTTGCATTAAAATTGACTTTTTAAAATTCTAATTTTGCTCTTTCTTGTAAAACAAAATTGTGCATAATTTGTGTTTAATTTATGTTTTTCTTGTGAATGCTGCTTATCTGATGCTCTGTGATGCTGCTGCAAGTAAGTTTTTCATTGCACCCGTGCACACATGTACTTGTGCAAAGGACAATAAACTTGACTTTGATAAACTTAACATAAGTTATTCATAACTTACACAACAAAAAGAAACATAACGACACCAATGCAAGTTGAGAGAGAGATAAAGTCCAAGGTAGTGTTGGGATTTTTCGGGTCAGTTGAGGAAGGTGACGGCAGTGGGGAAGAAGCTGTTGTTGAACCTTGAGGTGTGGGTCTTCAGGTGGGTATACCTCCTGACTCCATTTTTTTCTGAGTAAGTCCTTTGGGTTTGGGAACCCACTATTCCCATCCTGTCTGACCCACGTGTTGCTCCTGTCTGCTCCACCCAGGTTAATTCTAAATGCCCTCAGGCCACCGGGGGGGGGGGGGGGTGGGCAAGGTTGGCTGCTGAGCTGTCACTGTGTCCTAAATCTCGTTTATCAAAGAGACCTGGAGAGGTGTGGGTAGCTTTGTCATTCTGCCAAGTGACAGTGTAAAGTAGTCCTGGGTATTCAGCTAAAGAAATAAAGCACATTAACATGGTGCTTTGTTAGTAAGACAACCCAGTTAAATGTAATCAAAGGTGTAGTTATGTGCCTAGTTTGACACGGAATCAGGTTTATTATCACTGACGTATGTCATGAAATGTGTTGTTTTGCGGCAGCAGTACAGTGCAAGACGTAAAAATTACTGTGTTACAAAAATAAATAGTGCAAAAGAGGAATAACGAGGTAGTGTTCATGGACCGTTCAGAAATCTGATGGCGGAGGGGAAGAAGCTGTTTCTGAAACATTGAGTGTGGGTCTTCAGGCTCCTGTACCTCCTCCCCGATGGTAGTAACGTGAAGAGGGCATGCCCCAGGTGATGAGGGTCCTTAATGATGGATGCCGCCTTCCTGAGACACCGCCTCTTGAAGATGTCCTCGATGGTGGGGAGGGTTGTGCCTGTGATGGAGCTGGCTGAATCTACAACCCTCTGCAACCTCTTGCGATTCTGTGCATTGGAGCCTCCGTATCAGGTAGAGATGCAACCAGTCAGAATGCTCTCCACTGTACATCTGTAGAAATTTGCAAGAGTCTTTGGTGACACATCAAATCTCTTCAAACTCCCAATGAAGTAGAGCTGCTGGCGTGCCTTCGTGATTGCATCAATGTGTTGTGCCCAGGATAGGTCCTCTGAGATGTTAACGCCCAAGAACTTGAAGCTGCTCGCCCTTTCCACTGCTGACCCCTCAATGAGGACTGGTGTGTGTTCTCCCGACTTCCCCTTCCTGAAGTGCACAATCAATTCCTTGGTCTTGCTGACGTTGGGTGCGAGGTTGTAGTTGCAACACCACTCAACCAGCCGATCTATCTCACTCCTGTACGCCTCCTCATCTGTGGTTCTGCCAACAACACGCTGATCCTAATTGCTGATCCGTAATGTTTGAGTTTGCCTCAAGGTGCTAAACCAGAATCCTGAGGTAACCCTGAAACCGCTGACTAGTTGGAATGTGCCTGGTGCGGTGTAGGGAGGTTCAGTGCAGGGGTTTCACCTGCTGTGGCCTCCTGTGTTGGTGCACTGCTGGGTGGCTCATGCACAGAGAGACGATGCCAAGCTCCTTG
Organism: Pristis pectinata; assembly: GCF_009764475.1. Lineage (NCBI taxonomy): Eukaryota > Metazoa > Chordata > Chondrichthyes > Rhinopristiformes > Pristidae > Pristis > Pristis pectinata. Next base: position 15,638,613 of record NC_067438.1, on the reverse strand, counting down.
GATGTGATGCTGCTGTTTGCAGAGGGCATTAGGTTAAGACTGCCCACTACAGTGCCCTGCAGCCTCCTCTGTGAGTACTAACAAGCATTTTAAGTGCTAGTTAACCCCTTAACAATTCTCTGGGGCCGGTTTCAACACCTTTATCAGGATGGTTTCTGAATATGGGCCAAATTACTGCTTCAGTTCAAGATTCCAGCTCTTTCATTAAATCTGCCAAAAAATCCCTCCCTCCCTCCCACTCCATTGAATGTGACGTAAGCGGGGCTCCGGTCTGTTCACTCAAACAGGGTTATTTGGCTTTGGCCGACAGAATCTAGCTGCCTCACAGCGACAAGGGCCTGGGTTCGATCCTGACCTCAGGCGCTGTCTGTGTGTGGAGTTTGCACGTTCTCCCTGTGACCGGGTGGGTTTCCCCCCGGGTGCTCCGGTTTCCTCCCACGTCCCAAAGGCGTGTGGGTGGGGAGTCAGTTGGTCACTGTGAATTGCCCCCGGTGTGTAGGTGGGTGGTAGAATCTGGGGGAGTTGATGAGAATGTAGGATGAATGTAGGGTGAGTGTACACGGGTTGTTGATGGTTGGTGGGGACTCAGTGGCTGGTGTCCCTGCTGTACCTCTCTGTGACTCTGTGATCTTTATCAGGATGGTGTCTCACAGTGAATGTTGCCCACATTGCTGTTTCTGCTCAAGTCACCAGTTCTCAACGTCAGTCAGGCAGCGCTCTGAACTGTTTGCTCCGGTAAGGTTCCTTGGCTTCAGCTGAAGGTTCACCCGTCACGTACAGCATAGCATTCAGTTGTTTGTCTGAGCCAGCCGCTGCAGTAGGGTGCAGTCTCACCACCGGAACTGCCTGATGCCATGATCGCAAATACTGTTCTGAGTTGTAATAACAACGAGCTGCAATGGAGGAGTTCGCCGTGCTGTGCCTGGAGAAAGCAGGATAGATCTAGAGATACTTCACAATCCCTAGCTGGGGTTGAAAGGTTCCTGCAGTCTTACATTGAGCTGGGTACCTGGGGAGACTTACTGACGACCCATGTGAGGAGAGGCTGCAAGGAAACCTTCCTGATGCAGTGGACATTTGGAGCAGGGTATTGGTATTGTTGACATTACCAATGTCAACAGCTCCTTTGTTGACATTGAGGGAAAGGTTGTTGTCATGACACCATTCCACTAAGCTCTCTATCTCCTTCCTGTACTCCGACTCACCATTGTTTCAGATATGGCCCACTACGGTGGTATCATCTGCAAATTTGTAGATGGAGTTAGAGCAGAATCTGGTCACACAGTCATGAGTGTATAGGGAGTCGAGTAGAGGACTGAGGACGCAGCCTTGTGGGGCACCAGTGTTGAGAATAATCGTGCCGGAGGTATTGCTGCCTATCCTCACTGATTGCTGTCTGTTTGTTAGAAAGTCAAGGATCCAGTTGCAGAGGGAGGTGTTGAGTCCCAGGTCTCGGAGCTTGGTGACAAGTTTGCTTGGGATTATAGTATTGAACTTAGGAAACTGGGCTTACTGGCGATACTGGGCTTACTGGGGGACAGTCAGAGCAGGCGCTGTGTGGGTTTCCTGGAAGGCTGAGCTCATTGTGGGTTGGATCTGTGGGCTGAGCCACTGTCCTTTTGTCTTTCAGGAGAAGTTTTCTCGACCTCCCTGCATCACCGTGAACTGTGCCGGAATCACCATGGATGACCTGCTGCTGAAAATGGAGGCTGAAGCTTTCGACCGAGTGCTGAAGGTTAATTTGATGGTGCGTGGCACTAACTAATGCGGGGATGGAAACCAGACGCTGCTGGGGGAGTTGGAAGGGGGCGGCGGGACGGGAGGGAGCTTGGCACAGATTCTTCTCTCGGATGCAGAGTGTGTGTTGCTGCAATGTTTCCCAAACGAGTCTCCAGGCCCAACTGAGCTGAGTAGAGAGGTCAGAAACTAGTGGAGGCAACGATTTAAGTTAATTGGTACAGGAAGTGGAGGAAAAAAAGATTCCCTGAGGACACCCTCGGTCGTACTGTGGCTGTGCTAAATGGGACGGACTCGCTGGATCAGGCAGCTCAAAACTGGGCATCCAGGAGGCACCATCAGCAGAAGTCTCCAGCAGCACAATGTGTAACCTCATTGCCTGGCATGTCCCCTTGCTCTATCACTGTCCGACCAAGTGACCAGCCCTGGTTCAGTGAGGGTACGGAAGGGCGTGCTGGGGTTTGCAAAGCTGCTGAGGCTGCAGTGATGGTGGGGCCCAGTGGGGGAGTACCGAAGCTGAAGTTCTCGAGACGCGGTAACATGTCTTTTCGCAGAGAGTGGCGAGCCTGGAATTCTCTGTCCCAGAGCTTTGCGCGGGGCCAAATCATCAGACGTATTCAAGGTGGCGGAGAGATTGGATGGTGGGGCAGGTTTGAGGGGCTGAGTGGCCCACCCCCCCCCGCTCCTGTTTTCCGTGTTCTTGTAACTGTGGTCAGCCGTAAGGGCTGAGCGGAGGATCTGTCTCAGTTTATTCCTGAGATCCCCACCAGAATCAGGTTAGCGCTGTCCTTATATGACATGAAACTTGTTCGGCAGCAGCAGTAGACGTAAAAAAACTATAAAATTACAACATAAATAGTGGAAGAGGAAACGAACAATGAGGTAGTGTTCATGGACTGTTCAGAAATCTGATAACAGAGGGAAAGGCGCTGCTCCTGAATCCACTGCAAAAACCAATTCAAGTCACTGCACATGATCTCAGGGCATGGCTGAGAGCAGCGTGTGCAGCAGAGGCTGTGGGCCCAGACATCCTGGCTGTGCGACTGAAGATCTGTGCTCCAGAACCAGCTGCATCTTCAGTTCCGTTACTATACCCAGCACCGCCAGCTACCTGACAACGTGCAGAATTATCTGAGAAACACCGTGATGCTGGAGGGACTCAGCAGGCCAGGCAGCATCCGTGGAGAGAAGCAGGCGGTCAGCGTTTCGGGTCAGGACCCTTCTTCAGGACACTGTCTGCTTTTCTCCACGGATGCTGCCCGGCCTGCTGAGTTCCTCCGGCATCATTGTGTTTTTCATGTAGATTCCAGCATCTGCAGTCCTTTGTTTCTGCAGAATTACCTGGATATAAGATTTAAGATAAGACATCTTTATTAGTCATGTGTACATCGAAACACACAGTGAAATGCATCCTTTGTGTATAATGTTCTGGGGGCAGCCCGCAAGTGTCGCCACGCTTCCGGTGCCAACACAGCATGCCCACAACTTCCTAACCCATATGTATTTGGAATGTGGGAGGAAATCGGAGCACCTGGAGGAAACCCACGCAGACACACAGGGAGAACGTACAAACTCCTTACAGACAGCGGCTGGAATTGAACCCGGGTCGCTGGCGCTGTAAAGCATTACACTAACCGCTACACTACCGTGGCTGCCACAGTAGCACCTCAGAAAGAAGGACAAACCAATCCAGATAACCTGCTGCCCATTCTACCCTTAATCGTTAGCAATAATGGTGGGAAGGAATCATTGACAGTGTTGTCCAGTAGCACTTACCAATAATCTGCTCACTGATGCCCAATTTGGGTTTCACGTGGACCTGCTGCTGTGTAAGATTTTCATTGCACCTGTGCAGACGGGCACTTGTGCAGATGACAATAACCTCGACTTTGACTTTGATCTTTTGGGTCCTCACAGCCTGGGTCCAAACATTGGACCACAGAGGTGAGATCAGAGTGGCTGCCTTTGACATCAGGGCAGTATTTGCCCGAGTGTGGCATCAACTGATGTTGATGGATGTCGCTCCAGTGGTTGGCACCAAAGGAAGATGGCTGTGCTTGTTGGAGGTCCATCACCCCAGCCTGAGGATATCACCGAAGTCCCTCAGGGCCCAGCCATCTCCAGTGGCTTCGTCAGTGACCTTCCTTCCATCGTGGGGTCAGTGTGGGGATGCTTGCTAATGATTGCACAATGTTTGCTTCCATTTGTAACTCTTCGGCAAGTGAAGCAGCCAAGCTTGCCTGCAGCAAGGCCTGGATGACATTCAGACACGGGCAATTAATGTACATGTCATGTGAATACCAGGCAATGACCTTCTCCAATACCAGGTCTGCAGAGGCTGGAGATAAAAACACAAAATGCTGGAATAACGTCTGTGGAGAGAGATTTCGGCTGGATAACGCCTCATCAAAACCCGAAACAATAACTCTCTTTCTCTCTCCACATGAGTGGCCTGACCTGAAAAGTTTTTCTTGCATTCTCTACATTTATTATATCAGGGGTGGACTGGAATACTCGCCACTTGCCTGGACGAGCGCAGCTCCTGAGAAAACTTACGAAGCTTGACGCCGTCCAGGACAGGACAGGACAGGACAGCCCATGAGCGGCACCTCCATCCTCCGCCCGAAACATTCTTTCCCTTCTGCTCCACCACACAGTGGCTGCATCCCGGCTCCGGACGGCAACTGCTCTGCCCGGGACCGCAAGAAACTGCAGAGAGTTGTGGACACAGCCCAGCGCGTCATGGACACCAGCCTCCATGGACTCTGTCTATACCTCTCGCTGCCTTGGTGAAGCAGCCGGCATAATCAAAGACCCCACCCACCGGGTCATTCTCTCTTCTCTCCTCTTCCATCGGGTAGAAGATACAGGAGCCTGAGGGCACGTACCACCAGGCTCAAGGACAGCTTCTACCCCACTGTGATAAGACTATTGAATGGTTCCCTTATACAATGAGATGGACTCTGGCCTCACGATCTACCTTGTTGTGACCTTGCACCTTATTGCACTGCACTTTCTCTGTGGTTGTGACACTTTACTCTGTACTGTTATTGTTTTTACCTGTACTACATCAATGCACTCTGTACTAACTCAATGTATCTGCACTGTGTAATGAATTGACCTGTACGATCGGTTTGCAAGACCAATTTTTCACTGTACCTCGGTACAAGTGACAATAATAAACCAATACCAATGTGCTGCAGTTACTCACCCAGGCTACTCCGACATCGCCTTCCAAACCCGTGACATCTACCACCAAGAAGGACAACGACTTCTGACTCCTGGGTACACCAGCATCTCCATGTTCCCCTCCAACTCGTATGCTGCCCTGGCTTGCAAATACAGCACCGTTCCTTCATTTTCTCCCAGCGTCGCAGTGGGAATACCTTTACTGGGAGGACGATAGAAGCCCAACATCTTCGGCTGATGAGGGATGGGCAAATAAATGCTGGGCTTGCCTGTGATCCCAGTAAATAACATACAAATGGGCTGTGAAGTTAATCAGGCGTGATGCAAGGCTAAGTCTGGGAGAGCTTCAGGAAGCAGTGATGAATGACCAATAGTTGGTAAAGAGTAAGAAGACAGAATATGCTGGAAAATAATATAATTAAGTATTTTAAGAACTTCAACAACTTTCTAAAAAGGGAGGGTGTAACGAAAATAGATCTGAGCCCCTCATAATTTAAGAAAGAATTTATAATGGGGAATAACTAAATGGCTGAGATGTGAAATATTCTGTGCGTCCGCACTGCAGCATACCCAATAAATGGAGCAGCAAATACGGGGAAGCAAGGTCTAATGATAACGAGGAGCAAAGCGATTAAAGAGAAAATACTGCAGACATTAAGGAGATGAACTTGACGGCCTCTGGAGTTCTAAAAGGTGCCTACACCGATTTGAGTGCATTAGTGATGATCCTCCAACATTTCCTAGATTGTGGATAGCTCCATCATACTAGAAGTTGTCAGACCGCTGGAGGAATTCAGTGGGTCCTCCAGCAGACTGTTTGTCGCTCCAGATTCCAGCATCTGCAGTCTCTTGTGTCTCCAGATAATGGAACAGCTTTATTCAAGAAAGAAAGGAGAGAAATAGACCGATTAGCCTGATATCAGTTGTTGATAAAATGCTGTAATCTGGTCAAGGATGCAATAACAAGGAACTCATAAAGTTATAATCTGGTTAGGCAGTGTCAATGTGGTTTTATGAAATGGAAGTCATGAATGTTACAGCACAGTTCAGGCCCTTCGTCCCACAATGTTGTGCTGACATTTTATCCTGCTCTAAGATATATCTAACCTTTCCCTCCCACATAGCCCTCCATTTCTCTATCATTCATGTGGCTATCTAAGCAGCTCTTAAACGTCCCTGATGTATCTGCCCCCACAACCTCTGCCGGCAGTGCGTTCCACGCACCCACCACTCTCTGTGTAAAAAAACTTACCTCTGACATCCCACTTACACCTTCCTCCAATCACCTTAAAATTATGCCCCCTCGTGTTAGCCATTGTCGCCCTGGGAAAAAGTCTCTGACTGTCCACTCGATCTATGCCTCTTATCATCTTGTACACTTCTATCAAGTCACCTCTCATCCTCCTCCTCTCCAAAGAGAAAAGCCCCAGCTCGCTCAGCCTATCCTCAGAAGACATGCTCTCCAATCCAGGCAGCATCATGTTTGACAAGAATGTCAGATTTTCTTTTTAACTAGTTGGTGTAGATCTGTACAAGATCAAATGTTCAGAATTTATGTTAATGACTGACGTGGAAGGAAAGACTAGAATGTATGAACGTAAAAACAACAGAAATTGAAGCAGGAGTAGGCCAATCAGCCCTTTGTGCTAGCTCCCCCATTCAATGTTTTTGACATCTTTTACCTCAGTGCCACTTGCTGTACTAACACCATACCCTTCGGTTCCCTAAATATCCAAAAGCCCATCAATCTGTCTCAGAGATTGAACCTTCTTGGAGAGAGAATTCCAAAGATTCAGTTCTCCATGGATGAAATAAATTCTTCTCATCTCAGTCCCGAATGGCTGTCCCCTTATGTTGAGACTGTGAATCCTGGTTCAGGACACCTCAGATATGGGGAAACATCATTCCTGCATCTACCTGAAGAATTCTGATCCCTTTTCAATGAGATGCCCTCTTGTTATGGAGAGTACAGGCCCAGTCTGTTTAATCTCTCCTCGTAAGGCAAACACCCCACCTCAGGAATCAGTCTGGTGAACCTTTGCTGTCATCTCTCTATTACAACGATATTTTTACTTGGCTCGGGAGACAGACCTGTAAGTTATGTTCCAGCTGCAGTCTTATCAGGGCAGTCTATGATTGTAGTAAAATATTCTTATGTCGAAGAAACTGCAATGCTCGAAATCTGACACAAAAACAGAATCAGGTTTATTATCACTGACATATGTTGTGAAATTTGTTATTTTGCGGCAGCAGTACAGTGCAAATCATAAAGATGTAAAATTTGGTATAAGCTACAAAAATAAATAAATGGTGCAAAAGAGGAATAACGAGGTAGTGTTCATGGACCGTTCAGAAATCTGATGGCGGAGGGAAAGAAGCTGTTCCTGAATCCTTGAATGTGGGTCTTTGGGCTCCTGTACCTCCTCCCCGATGGCAGTAACGAGAAGAGGGCATGTCCCGGGTGGTGAGGGTCCTTAGTGATGGCTGCTGCCTTCTTGAGGCATCGCCTCTTGAAGATGCTGGAAACACTCAGCAGGTCTTTAGCCTGGGGCGTTAGCTCTGCGCCTCTCTCCACAGACGCTGCTGAATGTTTCCTGCATCTTCTGTTCTCATTTCACCATCAGTCTTGTACTCAAATCCCCTTGCAATCAAGTCTATTCGTCTTCCTGATTGCTTGCCCTACCTGTACGTTAACCTTAACACATCGTCCAGCACTGGTAGTGCTTTGTGTTCCTGCTTAACCCCCTCCAGCAGCTGGCTTCCATCTTCAAACTCCCCTCCCCACACCTCGCTCTCTGTTGTTTTTCGTTTTTCCTTTTTCCTCTTTCCTCTCTCTCTCTCTTTCTCTCTCTCTCCCTCTCTCTCTCTGCCTCCATCTCTCACTCACCTGCCACAGTCTTCCAGCTCCCCTCCCCTACCTGCCTGTCACCTTACACCCGTCCTCAGTCCACCAATCACCTCAGACTCCTTTCTCGCCACTCCCCTTCCCCTCTGTATACCGGCCATCTCCCCTCTCCACTCTCAGTCCTGATGCAGGGTCTTGACCCGAGACGTCGACAGTTCCTTTCCTCCCACAGATGCTGCTCGAGCCGCTGAGTTCCCCCAGCACATCATGCGTTGCTGCAGACTGCAGCGTCTGGACTCTTCTGTCTCTATTAAACTTCAATGATTTGTGTGCATGAACTCCCAGATTCTCTGAACACTAATGTTTTAGCTTTAAAAAACACTCTGCGTTTCTATTTTTTCCACAAAGGACCTCACTTTGATCCACAGTTCTACCTGCTGTAGCCTCACTGGATCACGTAGCCCCTCCTGCTCTCCAGACATGCTCCTGCTACCCAACTTTGTATCACCAACAGAGTGAGATATGTCCCACCTGGTTCCCCCCAATTCCATGGACTGTGAGCAGCTGGGGCCCCAGCACCAACCCCTGCAGCATTCCCCCAGTCACAGCCTCCCAACCTGTAAAGGAGCCACCTATTCCTGTCTGTTGGCTGCCTGTTAACCAAATGTCAGTCCTCGATCCAGGCCATCTCCAAACCCTTTCTCATCTGCTCTTAATTTTGTTTCATAAATTTTTCTGCGGCACCTTGCAGAAAGGCATAACATTCAGTGGTCCCCGCCCTTCCCCCATCTATTCTCTAATTTCAGATAACTTCAAATTCATAAATTGGTGCTAACTTTGCCAATTTCATTATTCTCTAAGTGGCCATAAAATAGATCCAAGCATTTCCCATAACCGTTGATGTCAGGTTAACTGCTCTGTAGTCCCCTGACTTTCTTCACCTTTTTGAAGTAGTGGGTTACTTGCGCTACCCTATAATCTGTGGAATTATGAAAGGCGGGACGGTTAGCTCAGCTGGTCAAAGCATGGTGGTAATAACGCCAAAGTCGTGGGTTCAATCCCCACACTGTCCAAGCGTGTGCTTTAGCCATCCTCTTTGGCATCCTCTTTGGCAGGCGCGGTAGTGTAGTGGTTAGCGTAACGCTTTACAGCGCCAGTGACCCGGGTTCAATTCCCGCTGCTGTCTGTAAGGAGTTTGTACGTTCTCCCCGTGTCTGCGTGGGTTTCCTCCGGGTGCTCTGGTTTCCTCCCACATTCCAAAGACGTACGGGTTAGGAAGTTGTGGGCGTGCTATGTCGGTGCCAGAAGTGTGGCGACACTTGCGGGCTGCCCCCAGAACACTCTACGCAAAAGATGTATTTCACTGTGTGTTTTGATGTACATGTGACTAATAAAAGATACCTTATCTTATCTTACGCAAGTGCAGCTTGATGCCTGGCTGCTGCAAGCAGTTTGTGACCAGTTGTTGCTGGATCTTCACGCTGGCACTGACTTTAGGGCAGGCCTGGTAGTGTAGCGGCTCGCGTAACACTACTACAGCACCAGCGACCTGGGTTCAAATCCGGCCGCTGTCTGTAAGGAGTTTGTACATTCTCCCTGTGTCTGCGTGGGTTTCCTCCAGGTGCTCCGGTTTCCTCCCACATGCCAAAGATGTACGGGTTAGGAAGTTGTGGGCATGCTATGTTGGTGCGGGAAGCGTGGCGACACTTGCCGGCTGCCCCCAGAACACTCTATTGCAAAAGATGCATTTCACTGTGTGTTTTGCTGTACATGTGACTAATAAAGAAATCTTTTCTTAAGATGATAACCGAGCCTTCACTGCCTCCATCGTCACTCCCTTCAAAACCTTTTTTTTTATCTACAGCGTGGTAACAGGCCCTTCTGGCCCGAGTCCACCCCTCCCACTTTAAACCCAAATTGACCTACCCGTACGTCTTTTAGAATGTGGGAGGAAACTGGAGCACCCGGAGGAAACCCACGCAGGCACGGGGAGAACGTACAAACTCCTTACAGACAACGATGGGAATCGAACCCCGATCGCTGGCGCTGTAATAGCATTGCGCTAACCGCTGCGCTACCGTGCTGCCCTTGGCATGCAAGTCATTGTGTCTTGGAGATTATTAATTTCTTCAATACTTTTCCTAATGAATCCTAATTATATTCTGCTCCTTAGAGCATAGAACATAACAGCATAGTACAGGCCCTTCGGCCCACAATGTTGTGCCGACATTTTATCCTGCTCTAATATCTACCTAACCCTTCCCTCCCACATAGCCCTCCATTTCTCTGCCTATTCATGTGCCTATCTAAGAGTCTCTTAAATGTCCCTAATGTATCTGCCCCCACAACCTCTGCCGGCAGTGCGTTCCACGCACCCACCACTCTCTGTGTAAAAAAAACTTACCTCTGACATCCCCCTTATACCTTCCTCCAATCACCTTAAAATGATGCCCCCTCATGTGAGCCATTTTCACCCTGGGAAAAAGTCTCTGACTTGATGATACAAGATGATAAGAGGCAGTTGATCTATGCCTCTTATCATCTTGTACACCTCTGTCAAGTCACCTCTCATCCTTTCCAACGAAAAAGGCCCTAGCTCACTCAACCTTGTTCACTCTGGATTGTTGATCTGCACCATCTCTGGAAGAATTGTGCTTTGCTTGAAAACGGACACAGAATATTTGTATTTGTTTAACTTTCAGTAATTTCTGGATTTCCCAATGCAGGTTCTGCGGCCTGCTCTGTAAAGTTCTCACATTATCTTTTACCGATCTTTTCTACTTACAGAGACACCTGTCTGTTTATATGTTTCCCATCAAATTACTCATATTGTACTTTCAGTTTTATCAATGTCTTCCTTCGCTAAATTCTGAAAATTTTCCAGTCCTAAAGCTCCGCTCTCTTCTAGAAGCCCTTTCCTTTGATCTGCTACCTTTTTCTGTGGGCCACAGCTGCACCGTTTCTCTGATTGGGTCTCGTGCCTTGGAGCTTCAGAGCCCCCTCCCGTATAGGATGATGCAGCGAGTAGATCCACTGCCTTGGAGCTTCAGTGACCTCAGCTTCTGGCCGTGTGGAGCTTGCACCCTCTCCCTGTGACTGTGTGTGTTTTCCCTGGGTGCTCCGGTTTGCTCCCACATCCCAAAGCCGTGCAGGTTGGTCGGTGAATCAGCTGCTGTAGAGTGCCCCTGGTGTGTAGGTGAATGGTAGAATCTGGGGCGAGTTGACGGGAATGTGGGGAGTACAAGGGATTAGGGTAGGATTAGTGTAGGATAGGTGGTTGATGGTCCTTCCTCCCAGGTCATTCTCTCTTCTCCCCTCTCCCATCAGGCAGAAGATACAAGAACCTGAGGGCACATACCACCAGGCTCAAGGACAGCTTCTACCCCACTCTGATAACACTATTGAACGGTTCCCTTATACGATGAAATGGACTCTTGACCTCACGATTTACCTTGTTTGACCTTGCACCTTATGACTACCTGCAATGCACTTCCCTGTAGCTGTGACACTTTACTTTATATTCTGTTATTGTTTTTACCCTGTACTACCTCAATGCACTGTGTAATGAATTGATCTGCACGAACAGTATGCAAGACAAGTTTTTCACTGTACCTTGGTACAAGTGACAATAATAAACCAATTCCAATACAGACTTGGTGGGCTAAAGGGTCTGTTTCTGTGCTGTATCTCCATGACTCCCTGACTCCAAAACCCTCCCCACATTCCCATTAATTCCCCCTGGATTCTATGCCTCACGTACACACGAGGAACAATTCACAGCGGCCAGTTAGCCCACCGACCCGCAAGTCTTTGGCATGTGAGGGGAAACCAGAGCACCTGGAAGAAGCCCATGCAGTCACAGGGAGAGTGTGCAAACTCCACACACGGACAGCGCCGGAGGTCGGGATCGGCTCCGGGTCTCTGGTGTGGTGAGACAGCGGATCCACCGGCGGCACCACTCTGCTGCCCTGAACTGGAGGAGGCTCAGGATCAGTGTGACATTGATTACTGGGTGGAGCCTGACGAGCTGCATGGATTCCTCCTGCTTGTGTTAAAGTGTCATACAGCAGGGAACCAGGCCCTTCGGCCCATCCTGTCCATGCCAGCTGTCAAGTACCCATCCCATTTAAGATTATCTTTATTGGTCATATGTACATCGAAACACACAGTGAAATACATCTTTTGGGTAGAGTGTTCTGGGGGCAGCCTGCAAGTGTCGCCACGCTTCTGGTGCCAACATAGCATGCCCACAACTTCCTAACCCGTATGTCTTTGGAATGTGGGAGGAAACCGGAGCACCCGGAGGAAACCCACGCAGATACGGGGAGAACGTCCTTACAGACAGCGGCCGGAATTGAACCTGGGTCGCTGGCGCTGTAAAGCGTTACACTAACCGCTACACTACCGTGCCTGCCCTACCAGCACCTGGCCTACTTTGCCTTGGCAATTCAAGTGCTTTTACAGATAATTCTTAAATGCGGTGAGACTCTCTGCCTCGACCGCCCCCTCAGGCAGTTCGTTCCAGATACCAACCACCCTGTGGGTGAAAAAGCATTCTTCACTGATAATCATTAACATCCTGGGTCCTGAGTCAGCCAGCAAGCTTTGGGTCTAATAGGAAGACCCCCTGAGTTAATATTATCCACTCGAGTCTCCCTGGACTTTTCAGAAAGACTTTATACCAATCCCATCCCTTTATCAACAGTCTAATCATAGGAGGAAGGCTCACCTTGACTGCTGTTGAAATCTTCCTCTCAGATTGTTTCACCAGGACATAGAAAATCTTTCTGCTGCGTACAGGACTGGTGGGAAGTGTGGGGTTATGCACTTTAGTAGGAAGAACAAAGGTGTAGACTGTTTTCTAAACGGGGAGAGAATTCAGAAATTGGAGGTGCAAGGGGACTTTGGAGTCCTAGTGCAGGATTCCCTGAAGGTTAACTTGCAGGTTGAGCTGGCAGTGAGGAAGGCAAATGCCATGTTAGCATTCATTTCGAGAGGCCTAGAATATAAAAGCAAGGATGTACTGCTGAGGCTTTATAAGGCATTGGTCAGACCGCATTTGGAATATCATGAACAATTTTAGACGCTTATCTAACGAAAGATGTGCTGGCCCTGGAGACGGTCCAGAGGAGGTTCACAAGACTGACCCCGGGAACAAAAGGGTTAATGTATGGGGAGCGTTTGATGGCTCTGGGCCTGTACGCGATGGAGTTCAGGAGGGTAGGTGGGTGTGGGGGAATCTCATTGAAACCTACCGGATACTGAAAGGCCTGGACAAGGTGGACGTGGAGAGGGTGTTTCCATCAGTGGGAGAGTCTGGGATCCGAGGGCACAGCCTCAGAATAAAGGGACGTCCCTTTAGAACTGAGATGAGGAGGAATTTCTTCAGCCAGAGGGCGGTGAATCTGTGGAATTCGTTGCCACTGAGGGCTGTGGAGGCCAATTCATTGTGTCTATTTAAGGCAGAGATTGATCGGTTCTTGATTGGTGGGGGGGGGGTTTAAGGGGTACGGGGAGAAGGCAGGAGAATGGGGTTGAGAACAAAAATCAGCCATGATTGAATGATGGAGCAGATTTGATGGGCCGAATGGCCTAATTCTGCTCCTATACCTTTTGGTCTTATAACTTGACAGAACAGTGTCTGCTAAGAGCAAACATCAGGCGACCCAATGTTTATTCTTTTCAAAGGTCAATGGAAATATTTGAACAGGTAAGATCTCCTGTGTAGGCTTGATGTTGAAGGCAGATAAATGTTCTGCTGTGTTTGAAGATTAATCTGGGACACCAACCTCTCTGTTTCTCCCTTCACCTGCCAATCAATGAAGTGGTGTCCTGTTTTTAATTCTGATCCCCTCCATTCCGTGCGTGTCCCTGCTAACTTGGGGTTCCTGAACTGTTTCTCTGCAGGGCACGTTTCTGGTGATCCAAGCCGTCGCCAAAGCTCTGATCGCCAGTGGGACCAAGGGGGGCTCCATTGTCAACCTGGGCAGCATTGTGGGTAAGGTACGGACAGACAGCACAGTGGGAAGGGTTTGGATTTGCCACCTTTGGCCTGTCTGTGACCAGGGAGGGAATGGGAGCTGCTGCAGGAAGGCACAACACGTGACCCTCCAGGGTAGAGGTTTCCAAAGGTTTCCGATACCCCAGTGTGCAGGGGTTTGTCCTAATCTCCTGAATGGCCTAATCCATTCTTCTCAAACTTTGGCCCCTGGTCCAAGACTTGTCGGTTGGGAAACATCCTCTCTGCATCCATCCCGTCAGGTCATAGAGTCACACAGCACGGAAACAGGCCCTTCGGCCCAACTCATCCATGCTGACCGAAGTGCTCATCTAAGATCGTCCCATTTGTCTTGTCATTATATTGTCACCGTGCCTCGTACGTGTTTCATATTCCAAATTTTGCATTTAATTAACTAATTGTTGAGCTAACATTCAAATTCCCATTCCTTTAAGAACTTTGTAAGCTTTGATTAGATCTCCTGTCGTTCCTCTAACCTTCAAAGAATACCGTCCCCCCACCTGGGGGTCGACTCGATCTCAGGTCAACAGCAAACCTGCCACCCTGGAGTCAGCCTCATGAATCTTCGCTGTATCGCCGGCACGTCCTTCCTTAGGTATGGGGACCAAAACTCCAGATGTGCTCTTACCAAGGCCCTACACAATTGCAATCAGACTTCCTTACTCCTGTAATCAAATCCTTTTGGAATGAAGTTGCCTCCCTAAGCTAGTTGCTTGCATTTGGCCCATATCCCATTAAACCTTCCCTATCCATGTAAATGCTTTTTAAATGTTGTAACTGTACCCACCTCCGCCACTTCTTCTGGCAGCTCATTCCACACACCCACCACCCTCTGTGTGAAAACCTTGTCCCTCAGGTCCCCTTTAAATCTTCCCCCTCTCACTTTAAACCGGTGCCTTAGACTCCCCAACCCTGGGGAAAAGACTGTGACCCGTCCACCTTATCCATGCCCCTCATGATTTTATAAACCTCTATAAGATCACTTCTGGGATGAAGAGTTGGTCGTATGAGGTGAGATTAAGCAGACAAGACCTACCCTCTGGAGTTTGCATACAAAATTCTTACAGGGCTTGACGGGGCAGGGGTGGGGTTGGTGATCTCCCTGTGGTTTCCAGAACCAGGGATCACACCCCGAAAACGCAGCCGTTCGTGGGGAGAAATATCTTCAGCCCAGAACATAGAACAGTACAGCACAATACAGGCCCTTTGGCCCACAACGTTGTGCCGACCTTTAAACCTCGCCTAAGACTATCTAACCCCTTCTTCCCACATATCCCTCTATTTTAAATTCCTCCATATGCTTATCTAGCGATCTCTTGAATTTGACCAATGTACCTGCCTCCACCACCACCCCAGGCAGCGCATTCCATGCCCCAACCACTCTCTGGGTGAAAAACCTCCCTCTGATATCTCCCTTGAACTTCCCACCCATTACTTTAAAGCCATGCCCTCTTGTACTGAGTATTGGTGCCCTGGGAAAGAGGCGCTGGGGCTGTCCACTCTATCTATTCCTCGCAGAGGGCAGTGAGTGTGTGGACGTCTCGGCTGGAAGAGACGACGGAGACTCCGACCAGTGCAGGAACTGAAGGACCATCTGTTGCTTCAGTGCCTTGTGCTCGTTGTCCGGATGGAGGGCCACGGGGCTCTCTGGAAACAAGTGCTCCAGCCCGCAGTCTGTGGTTCAGTATGGGCACAGGAAGGAATGCTTCACACAGACTGCTTGTTTGAGCCAGGCAGTGCCTTAGACTGCGTCTGTAGGGGAGGGGTGTTGGAGTGGTGGGGGTGGGGTGGGGTGGGGAGGGGGATTCACTCCCTTCTGAGAAGATTAACAACGGCTTTGCTGTACCATGTCAGGTTGGAAACTTGGGACAGGCAAATTACACGGCGTCGAAAGCTGGAGTGATGGCCCTGACGAAGACCAGCGCCAAAGAGCTGGCCAGGTACTGTGTGCGTGCGTGAGTGTGCGCGCGTATGCGTTCTTGTCCCCTCTGCCCCTCCCCTGCCCTGTCTTCACATTCCTTTCCCTCCAGTCCACACCAGACCCCCACACACTTCCCTCCGCCCCTGTCTGTTAGGTCGGGGGGTGGGGGGGCAACTTGGTCGGCACGGACGAGTTGGGCCGAAGGGCCTGTTTCCCTCTGTATACCTCTGTGACTCCCCCTCTAGCCAGCTGAAACCATTCACTGCCGGCTCTGCTCGGACCTGAGCAGCACCAATGGGACCTGTTCTTCACTGCAGACCACCTCGGATCGCCCTAAGTATGAAATGGCAGACGTGGAGGCTGGAGCAGACCACCCGTTCCCAGCCCTGTATCGCACGGGCCCGCACTTGCCTCCACTGCAGACATTTGCTATCGTTCAGTGGGCAGACCCCTCACCCCCCAGGTCAGAAGGTTCTGAGTTCAGGATCCACAAATATCCATTACTGAGGGGCACAGAGTTAGAAACATAGAAACCCTACAGCACATACAGGCCCTTCGGCCCACAAAGCTGTGCCGAACATGTCCCTACCCTAGAAATTACTAGGCTTACCCATAGCCCTCTATTTTACTCAGCTCCATGTACCTATCTAACAGTCTCTTAAAAGACCCTATTGTATCCGCCTCCACCACCGTTGCCGGCAGCCCATTCCCCGCACTCACCACTCTGAGTAAAAAACTTACCCCTGACATCTCCTCTATACCTACTCCCCAGCACCTTAAACCTATGTCCTCTTGTGGCCACCATTTCAGCCCTGGGGAAAAGCCTCTGACTATCCACCCGATCAATGCCTCTCATCATCTTATACACCTCTATCAGGTCCCCCCTCATCCTCAGTCTCTCCAAGGAGAAAAGGGCGAGTTCCCTCAACCTGCTTTCATAAGGAATGATCCGCATTCCAGGCAGCATCCTTGTAAATCTCCTCTGCACCCTCTCTATGGCTTCCACATCCTGTAGTGAGGCGACCAGAACTGAGCACAGTATTCCAAGTGGGGTCTGACCAGGGTCCTATATAGCTGCAACAATACCTCTCGGCTCCTAAGTTCAATTCCCCGATTGATGAAGGACAATACACCATATGCCTTCTTAACCACAGAGTCAACCTGTGCAGCTGCTTTGAGCATCCTATGGACTCGGACCCCAAGATCCCTCTGATCCTCCACACTGCCAAGAGTCCTACCATTAATACTATATTCTGCCATCATATTTGACTTACCAAAATGAACCACTTCACACTTATCTGGGTTGGGTTGTTGGAAGTGTCACTTTAACATTGAGATCTGCCGTCAAATCCGCCCTCGTCACCCCCCTCACAAGGCAACAACATGACATCCGTGCCACCCTTCTGGTTTATCTCCCTAAAGCCCCCGCCCAGAGTTCCACGGTTGTGAATCCCTCGATTAGGTGTACTGCCCCTCACCGCTGTCCTGCCGCAATCCTAATACATCTTCAGCAAGGTCGCCCCTCCTCCTTCTAGACCTGCCTATAACCTTTGACGTGGGTGATCAGTTGTTGGGCCATGCCCATACCCGACTCCATGCTGTCCATTCAGTCCCTGCACAGACCATCCTTTCCTGCTTCCATTTCTGTGCTCTGTTGGCAGTTCCCAAGGATTTTCTCCATAGCTCCCTACTTCTTGTTGAGTACTTCCCCGCAGTGACGTTGTCCGAAAACGTGTCACCTTCCCACTGATGGCGCTTATCGCCGCCTCATTGCCTCCTCTCCTGACCTCGTCACGGTCTCCCGGCTCTCACCTGCCTCGTTCAACATGAATCCCCCACCCGACCACCCCCCACCCGACCACCCCCCACCCAGCTAAATGTAGTGAAAACCCCAAAGCAGCGGTGTCCATTCTGTGCGACAGTTCCCCAGCCCTATCCCCCTTGGTGGCTTCTGTCAGGGAGTTATGCAGCACGGAAACTGGCCCTTCAGCCCAACTAGTCCCATGCAGGGTATCTATTGAAGCCAGTCCCATTTGCCTGCGTTGGCCCACACCCCCCTCCAAACCGTTCCCATCCATGTACCTGTACAAATGTGTCTTAAATGTTGTAATTGTACCCGCCTCTCCCACTTCCTCTGGCAGCTCGTTGCACACACCCACCACCCTCTGTGTGAAAAACTTGCCCCTCAGGGGTCCCCTTCAAATTGTTCCCCTCCCACCTCAAACCCGTGCCCTCAGGTTTTAGACAGTGACTATCTACCTTATCTATGCCCCTTCATGAAGCAATAAACCTCTATAAGGTCACCCCTCAGCCTCCTTCGCTCCAGGGAAAACAGTCCCAGCCTGTCCACCTTCTGGTCCCAGCAGCATCCTGGTGGGCCTCTTCCGCGCCACATAATCACAGAATGCACCGGGGTGATTCGCCCAGGCGACAACAACACCTCCCAGTCCTGCAACCTGTAACGCCCAGACAGCCGAGGGGGGCGGGGGTTCACGCCTCCAAGTTGTGGGCCGACCTGACGTGGACGAATTTTGCCTTCCATCGCCGGGGCTGGACCTAAATTCTCCAGCTCCCTCCCCTACAGCATCGCGGGGGGTGCCTTCACCCGAGGGACTGCAGCGGTTCGTGAAGGTGACTCACCGACCACCACCTCCGGGGTAATCAGGGATGAGCACTAATCACTGGCCTTGGGCGTGCTGTCCGGATTCGGAAATGGGATCAAAGTAACGTCTACTCTCCCTCCGAGCATCTGCTGCTCAAACTCTCACCCATACCTTTTCTACATTCTGACTTGACGATTGCAAATCATACGGCCCAGCCCCCATCCTCCCGTCCACACTAACGAGCTTTGCAGCCGGTATCTTAACGCAACCCCTACTCCCTGCGTTCCCCCTGCTCTCTCTCTCACTCTTTCTTGCTCTCTCTCGCTCTCTCTCTCTCACACTCTCTCTCACACTGTCTCTCTCTCACACTCTCTCTCTGTCCCCCTCTCTCTCTCGCTCTCTCTCTCACACTCTCTCTCACACTGTCTCTCTCTCACATTCTCTCTCTCTCCCCCTCTCTCCCCCCCTCTCGCTCTCTCTCTCACACTCTCTCTCACACTCTCTCTCTCTCCCCCTCTCCCCCTCTCTCTCTCGCTCTCTCTCTCTCACACTCTCTCTCACACTCTCTCTCTCTCCCCTCTCTCTCCCCCCTCGCTCCCTCTCCCTCACACTCTCCCTCACACTCTCTCTCTCCCCCTCTCTCTCCCCCTCTCTCTCGCTCTCTCTCTCACACTCTCTCTCACACTGTCTCTCTCTCACACTCTCTCTCTCTCCCCCCCTCTCTCTCTCACACTGTCTCTCACACTCTCTCTCTCTCTCCCCCCCCTCTCTCTGTCTCTCTCTCTCTCTCTCTGTCTCTCCCTCTGTCTCCACCCCCCCCACCCCCTTCCAATCCACCCCCCCCCCCCCCCCCCCCCCCCAGGTCCTCCCACTTTGGTTCCCTTCCCCTCCCCTCCAGCTCTCCATTGCCCACTTTCACGCCCTCCCACTCCTGGTTCAATCCGCCCACTACCTGCCTTCACCCCCCCTCCCCTGATGGTTCCCACTCTCACCCTCCTGACTTGTCAGAGTCCAGCACGGGAGCCTTTGTGTTGCTGCTCATCTCCCTGCCGTCCCTGCCTCTGCCTCCAGCTTCTCTCCCCCCAGCTGTCTCCCATCTTCCCGTCGGCCTTCACCCCTCCTTGGTCCACCCGTCACCCCCCGGGACCCTGTCTCACCCCTCCCCCTCTCTGGATACCGGCTCTCTCCCCCCCTCTCCACTCTCAGTCCTGATGCAGGGTCTCGACCTGAAACGTGGACGATTCCTCTTTCCCCCACGGATGCTGCCTCAACCCGCTGAGTTCCTCCAGCAGATCGTTGTTTGATCCGGACATGCCCCATGCCTGTCCACGCTGCACCCCTCGCTCAGTGAACTCCACTGGCTCCCGCTTAAGCAAGGCCTCCCTTTTAAAATTCCTGAACCTGTTCTCAAGCCCCCTCTTTGCCTCGTCCTCTCTTCCCACCACCACGATACTACCATGGGTCCAACCACGTAGGTGCCACAGCCAAGAAAGCTCACCAGCACCTCTACTTCCCAGGAGGCTAAAGAAATTTGGCATGACCCTTTTGACCCTCACCAATTTTTATCAGTGCACCATAGAAAGCATCCTATCTGGATGCATCACGGCTTGGTAGGGCAACTGCTCTGCCCTTGACTACAAGAAACTGCAGAGAGTTGTGGGCACAGCTCAGGACATCACGGAAACCAGCCTCCCCTCCATGGACCATGTCTAGACCTCTTGCTGCCTCAGTAAAGCAGCCAGCATAATCAAAGCCCCCACCAACCCTGGACATTGTCTCTTCTCCCCTCTCCCATCAGGTAGAAGATACAAAGCCTGAAAGCACATACCACCAGGCTCAAGGACAGCTTCTATCCCGCTGTTTTAGACTGTTGAACGGTTCCCTAGTACGATAAGTGGGCTCTTGACCTCACAACCTACCTTGCACCTTATTGCCTGCCTGCACTGCATTTCTCTGTAACTGTTACACTTTATTCTGCATTCTGTTATTGTTTTCCCTTGTACTACCTCAATGCACTGATGTTGTGAAAAGATCTGTATGGATGGCATGCAAAACAAAGTTTTTCACTGTACCTTGGTGCAGGTGACAATATTAAACCAATAAACAGTTTATCTCAGTGACCCCATGCCCACCTCACGCTGGAAGTCCACAATCACTGTCTCTGCCCTGCAGGTTCGGCATCAGGTGCAACGCCATCCTCCCGGGCTTCATTGACACACCGATGGCAGCCAAGGTGCCCCCGAAGATACTGGAAACAGGTAAGGCCCGTGCGGGTTACAGCAGGTCCAGCCCGGGTTCCCCAGACACACGGGACATGGTCCCACGGACACTCACACGGGACACGGGTTGTCATGGGCAGTACGGGAGGGTGCGGCTGCTCACCCCCTCAGAATGGCCCTCATCCCTCCCTATCCCCACCTCGTGTTTGGCTCCATCTAGATTCCCGGTGGATGCCTTCCTTCTTGCAGAGTGCTCTCTCAACATTTGGGGGAAAGGTCTAATCTTGATTCGACACAGACACAGCAGGATGTCAGTAAGTGATTCTGATCGGTAATCCTTCACCTTGTCCGTCCTTTACCTGAAGCTTTGCAACCAGCATAGCCGGGAGGTGTAGTTAACACTCAGACACTGTAATCTGTTCCTGTGACCACAAGAACAAGCTTTCCTTTCCTGTGTGAGTCGCTGGCCACAGACGGTTAGTATTTGTGAGTGTCAGAATGTAACGTGCAGCAAGGGGTGTGTGGACCGTGATGTGTTTAGTCTGGTGTCGGTGGTCGACTGAGTCATTTATAGTTTAACAGACTGTGTCGGTTACAAGTTACTGATCTGACTTGTCTGTGAGCAAGGCCTCAGCCTCTCTGACACCTTCCCCCTTGACATTAATACGGAAAGGCAGTGCAAACATTTACAGCAGGGAGCACAGATTCTTGTGAGTTAATTAGTTCATTTGCCTTGGCGTTGCTCCCAGGAAGTTAACCAGCTGACCTAGTTTGCTCAATGACTCTCACTGCGAACAGTGTTGACGAACAGGTTGTCCATGTCCGCCTGTACTGTACAGTGACACCCTCGGGAACAGGTGGAAATTGGGGGACCAGGGTATTTGCTGTTTCTGGCGCATAATTCCGTTCTACAGCACGGAAACAGGCCCTTCGGCCCAACTGGTCCATGCCGACCAAGGTGCCTTTCTGAGCTGGTCCCATTTGCCTGCATTTGGCCCATATCCCTCGAAACTTTTCCTATCCATGTACCTGTCTTTCAAATGTTGTATAGTACCTGCCTCAACCACTTCCACTGGCAGCTCGTTCCACACACCCCCACCACCTGTGTGCGGAGAACTTGTCCCTCTTAAATCTTTCCCCTCTCTCCTTAAATCTATACCCTCTGGCTTTAGGTTGTCCTACCCTGGAAAAAAAAGTCTGTGACCTTTCACCTTATCGCCTGCCCCTCATGATTTTATTGAACCTCCATAAAGGTCACCCCTCAGTCTCCATCGCCCCAGGGAAAAATGGTCCCAGCCCATCCAGTCTCTCCTTATAACTGGAGCCCTCCGATCCTGGTAACATCAGTGTGAGTCCTTCCTTCACCCTGTCTAGCCTTCTTACATTCTTCCTACGGCTGGGTGACCAGAGCTGCACACGATACTCCGAGTGCGGCCTCACCAATGTCTCGTCCAGCTGTAAGTGACTTGCTGACTCTTATACACAGTAATCCCCACCCCCCTTCCCCACGACCCCCCCATCCTCACAATCCCCCTACCCCACAACCCCCCTTCCTCACAACCCCCCCCACCATGTTCTTCTCTTCTTCCCTTTCCTAGCCTCTCTCTCTTTTTTCTACCCCCTTTTTCTCCCTCCCTCTCCTCACCTTTGACCCATCCCCTGGTGGATCTGCTCTCCCCTCCTCCCCCGCCACCAGCCCATCACTATCCCTTACCTGCATTTACCTGTCAGCACCCTGCGCCCACCCCGCCTCCCCTCTTTTGTCCACCTATCGCTGCTGTGTTATATATCGGGCTTCCCCTTTTCCTATCTTCAGTCCTGAAGAAGGGTCCCGACCCGAAACGTTGACCCACCTGCTTTTCTCCGCGGATGCTGCCTGGCCTGCTGAGTTCCTCCAGCGTCGGCGTGTTTTTCACCTCGATTCCAGCCTCTGCGGTCCTTTGTTTCTCTGTTATACACAGTGCCCCTGACAGGTGAAGGCAAGTCTACCAAACATTGTCTTCACCGCCCTGTGTCGCCACTTGCAAACCTACGTCTCTCTGTTCAACGGCACTCCCCAGGGCCCTGCCATTCACTGTGTAAGTCCTGCCCTGGTTTAACGGCCCAAAATGTATCACCTTGCACGTATCTGAGTTAAATTCCAGCTGTCGTTCCTTGGCCCACTTACCCAGTTGATCCAGATGCTGTTGTAACCTTAGCCGACCTTCTCTCCGTCCACTACACCACTGATTTTGGTGTCATCCACAAACTTACTAACTGTGCCACCTACGTTTTCATGCAAATCATTCATGGACGTGATGAACAATTCCTCTCTTCTGTCCAAGGTTTTGCAGCTGGTGCCCATGGGACGATTGGGAGATCCTTCCGGTGAGTACGGCCCTTACTACAGTCGCTTTGTACGCAACAGCCTTTTCTTATAATTTATACAGATGACTTTGAAATCACCAAAGGAACGGTTGCTGACAGCGCAAAGGTAGACCATAAGACATAGGAGCAGAATGAGACCATTCGGCCCATCGAGTCTGCTCCACCATTCGATCGTGGCTGATTGATTTCCCCCTCTCAACCCCATTCTCCTGCCTTCTCCCCGTGGCCTTTGACGCCCTTGCTAATCAAGAAACTATCAACCCAATGACTGGCCTCCCACAGCTGTCTGTGGTAACGAATTCCATAGATTCACCACCCTCTGGCTAAAGAAATCCCTCCTCATCTCTATTCTGAAGGGATGTCCTTCTATTCTGAGGCTGTGCCCTCTGGTCCTAGGCTCCCCCACTAGGTGGGGAAGTAAATTGTGAAGAGGGGATAAGGAGGCTACAAGGGGATACAGGTGAAGTGGCTGGGCAAAGATGGAGATATAGAGTCAGGCAGCACCAAAAAGGCCCTTCGGCCCAACTTGTCCATGCCAACCCATTTGCCGAACTGAGCTAGTCCCATCTGCCTGCTTTTGGCACATCCCTCTCTAAACTTGCCCATCCCAGTAATGTGAGAAAATGTCCATTTTGGAAGGGAAAATAATAAAAAACAAATAGTGGGCTAAGTAGTGAGAGACTTCGGAGAACCGAGATGTGGAGGTGTCTGGGTGTCCTGGGACATGATTCACAAAAGGCTTGTGTGCAGGTGCAGCGAGTGACTTGGGGAACACAGGAGTAGCTTCCTGATGGGGAACGGAGGGGTATAAAGGCGTGACATCCGTGGTGGGGGCTGGGGGATCAGAGGTTGTCCAAATGGTGGAGGGCATGCGAGGTGTCCTGCATGTAGGTGGGAAGGGACTCTGGACAGGAGGAGACAGGATGGAGTCTACGTATGTAGCAGGTAAGTAATTGGGAAAGCAAGCAATGCTGTTGTTTACTGTTAAGGGGATTCAATACAAAAGTAGCGAGGGTTGCAGTTATATTGGGCATTGGTGAGGACCGCATGTGGAGCACCATGTAATCCTTGGAAGCAGTTCAGAGAAGGTTTATTAGACTCCCTCGGATGCGTTGATTGCCTCATGAGGAAAGTTGGGCAGGCTGGGCTTGCATCTGGTGGAGTTCAGAAGAGTGAGAAGGGACTGGAGTAAAATGTATGCGATCCTGAGGAGTCTGGCAGTTCGGACGTGGAGAGGATGTTTCCTCTAGCGGGAGAATCTGGAACTAGGGGACAGAGAGTTACACGGAGACCGTGTTTTTAGAGATGGTCTGCAGCTTAAGGAAAGATATTTATTTGTTAGTCACATGTACATCGAAACACACAGTGAAATGCGTCTTTTTTGCATTACTGAGAATGTGCTGGGGGCAGCCCGCAAGTGTCGCCACACTTCGGCGCCAACATCAGCACGCCACAACTTCCTAACCCGTACGTCTTTGGAATGTGGGAGGAAACCGGAGCACCCGGAGGAAACCCACACAGACACGGGGAGAACGTGCAAACTCCTTACAGACAGCGGCGGGAATTGAACCCGGGTCGCTGGCGCTGTAAAGCATACGCTGACGCTACACTTACCGTGCCTGCCCAGAGAGGATGGTGGCATTCCAGTGTTGTAATGATGGAGGATATCCTAGAACCCTCTTCAAAAGAGGCCATGTGGGTGGAGACAGACAAAGGGGTGATCACTTTGTTGGGGCTCTAGTACAGGCCGCCTGAAGGTCAGCTGGAGATAAGAGGAGCAATAGGTCGGCAAATCAGAGAGGTACGAGATAATATGCTTACAGTAGTGGGGGATTTCACCTCTCCCTATCTGGGATCACTTCAGTGTGAAAGGCATTGAGTGGGTGAACAGGAGAGCCAGAACAGAGACCGTCCCACTGGAGAAGGGGCAGAACTGGACCTAGTTTGGGGAATGTAGCCAGGCTAGTGGTTGGAGTGCCTGTGGGAGAGGATTTTGGAGTAGTGACCATAACTTTGCATGGCTCAAGGGAGTTCCGGAAAGGGCATAGGGAGGTGTGGGGCTTCAGGTCGTGAATCAGGGGAGGGCAGATTTCAACATCATAAGTCAGGACTTGGCGAAAGTAGACTTGGGAGCAGCTGCAAGTGAGAGTCACTTGAAATGTGCAACAGTGGGAGTTCAGGGCCCATAAGGGGGAAAGGTATGGACAACCCCCATCCAAGGAACCCTGGATGTCAAGTGATCGATCGAAGGCCGGATAAGAGGGAAAAGTGTAAGGCTGGTGTGAAAGAGCTATAAACTGGAGGCCCAGGGGCACCAGGGGGGAGAGGGAGAACTTGAGAAAGAAATTTAAGAGGGCAACTATCACTGGTGGACAGGATTAATGAAAATTCCGAAGTGCTTTTTAAGTGTATTAAGAAGTAGTGGGGAACCAGGGAAAGAACAGTACCCGCTAGGGACCAAAGGGGCAATCTGTACTGGAGCTAGGGGATACGGGTCTTTTTTTCATCAGGTTTTCACTAAGGATGTTGTCGTTCAACAATTCAGGGAGGGGAGTGATGACATTCTAGAGCAAGTTATTCTGTATAAAGTTACTAGAAATTCGAGAGCAAGTTATTATGTTAAGAGGAGTTATTCGACATCTTAGTGGTCTTAAAGGTGGATAGATCCCCAGGGCCTGAAGAGATGTATCCCAGGCTGCTGTGGGAGGCAAGGGAGGAGATCTCTGTGGCCCTGACAGAAATCTTTTAAGTCTTCACTGGGCAGAAGTAAGACGGCAGATGAGTGGACGAGAGCAAATGTGGTCCCTTTATTCAAGAAGGGCAGCAGGGAGAAGCCAGGTAATCACGGGCCTGGACTCTAACGTCAGTGGTAGTGAAGTTACTGAAAATAATGTTGAGGGTCAGGATTCATCTACACTTGGAAAGGCAGGGATTAATCAAAGATAGTCAGTACAGTTTAGTAAGGGGAATTGTCCTCTCAAAACCAATTAGATTTTTTTGGAAGAGGTAACAAAATGTATTGATGGGGGGGGGGGTGGGGCGCGATACAGTTGATGTAGACTTCACAGAACATTACAATACAGGCCTTCAGCCCACAATGTTGTGCCAATATCAGTAAGGCCTTTGACTTGTGCAGAAGGTTACAGCCCATGGGATCCAGGACAGGCTGGCAAACTGGATCCAAAATTGGGTTGGTCATAAGAAGCAGAAGACGATGCTGCAAGGTCGGAAGCCTTTGACCGGTGGTGTACTACAGGGACTGGCTGGGACGGCTGTACGTTATCGGCTACAGGATAATATTGACGAGGCAGTGAGACAGGCAGAGCAATGGGAATTTGATCCTGGTGAGTGTGAGGTGATGGGATTTGGGAGGACTAATCAGGGTAGGACGTACACCATGAATGGGAGGGCCCCAGGGAGTACTGAGGAACAGAGGGACCTGGGTGTTCAAGTGTATGGATCCCTGAAGGTGGCAGCACATGTAGATAGTGTGAAGAAGGCCCATGGGATCATTAGCCTTCGTTGGCAGGGCTTAGAATATAAGAGCAGGGGGGTTATAGTACGATTTTACAAAACATTGGTTAGACCACATCTGGAGTACCGTGTACAGTGCTGGTCACCACACTGTGGGACGGATGAGATTATGGGGGGGGTCCCTGGTGGAGGTCTCTCTATGCGGGAGTCCTCCCCCTTTACATCGGGGACCTGCGGGGTGGAGGGTGCTGCACCGGGCCGTGCCGTGCAACCGGTTTCTGAGCCGGTTCACCGACACCCCGGCCGCCTGTCACTCTGCGGCCGGGAGGAGACGGTGTACCTTGCATACGTGGAGTGCGAGAGGCTGCGGCCCCTCTTCGCCTGTCTGAAGGGGCTGCTGCTCAAGTTCTGGCTGCACTTCAGCCCGACGCTGTTGATCTACGGTCACCCGGCACGGCGCGGGGCGGGACGCGCGGAGGATCTCCTGGTGGGTCTTGTGCTGGGCCTGGCCAAGCTGGCCATCCACGGGACGCGGCAGCGGGCGGCCGAGGGTTCCGGCCGGTCCACCTGCCTGCCCGTCTTCCGGGCTCACGTCCGGGTGCGGGTGTCCTCAGGGAGGGAGCAGGCGGTCTCCGCAGGCACCCTGGGTGAGTTCCGCGATCGGTGGGCCCCTCAGAGGATCGCGTGTGTCGTGGACGGTGAGAATGTGATTCTTATCTGAAGTGTTGCGGGTGCATTTAGCGGTTGTGAGTTAGCATTATTGCTGTAGTTCTGTAGTTTGCACTGTTTTTCTTCTGCTTTCTGCATTAGTTGCAGTGTTTCGACACTGGATGTCCTTTTGTAGTGCTTTTAGAAAATAGACGTATTAACAAAAAAGGACAGGATTGATCTGGAATTTGGAATCTGGAACATTCTGCCTGAGGGGCTGTGGAGCCAGAGACTTCGAACATTTAGGAAATATCTAGGTGAACTCTTGAATTATTGCCGCTATAGTTTGGTATAGACATGGTGGCTCGAAGGGCCTGTCTCTGTGCTGTGTGACTGTAGCCGGTTCAGAATATGGGATTGTCTATTTACGTTGAATATGAAGCAATGTTTGTCCAGAGGGTTGGGCTGGCACAGTGGTGCAGTGGGTACAGCCGCTACCTCACAATTCCAGAGACCCGGGTTCGATCCTGACCTCCGGTGCAGTCTGTGTGGAGTTTGCACGTTCTCCTCGTTGCCCCCCCCCAGTTGCTCCGGTTTCCTCCCACGTCCCAGAGACGTGCAGGTCGGTGGGTTAATCGGCCGCTGTACATTACCCCTGGTGCGTAGGAGGAGTAGAACGTGGGGGGAGTTGACTGCAACTCCTGCGCCTTCAGTGGGACGTGCCCTCCGCAGGGGTGACCAGAGGGGGAGCGATGGGTTTTGTACGTCAGACTCTTTACTCTGTGGAGAGGTGGAAAAACTTGGAGATGAAGGTCATGGGGTGATTTTATTTGAAATTATGAAGAGTTTTCCTAAAATCACCGTTGGATGGGAACCCAGAGTCAGAGGCCACTGACAGGATGAGATTTACAAACACGTTTTTACAAAGCACAGTGCAGAACTAAGTAACAGAGAATCTGCTGGAGGAACTCAGCGGATCGAGCAGCATCTGTTGGGGGCGGGGTGGGGGGAGGAATTGTTGATGTTTTGGATTGAAACCCTGCCTCGGGTTTCAGCATGAGACAAGGACCGTTCCTTTCCCCTCACGGATGCTGCTCGACCAGCGGGTTGCGCGTTGCTCCAGATTCCAGCATCTGCCATTTCTAGTGTTGCCTCGACGTTCCAGGGTGTCTGGAAGTTTGGCGGAAGTGGATTCAACAGTGATTTTCAAAAGACAACTGAGTTGGTGAAAAGAGGAAAAAGAGAACAGTGTCATTTAATTGGTCAGGTCTTTCAGAGTTAGTACAGGATTGATGGGCCAAACGACCTCTGATTGTGTTGTCTGATTCTGTGCTGGGTGGTCCCATCCGCTGCTTCCCCCGAATGTATTTGACACCAGAGGCGATTGGTAAGTTAAGGCAGTCTCTTTACCTGCCCCTCTTCTCATTGTCTGTGTCTCTCTGCAGAGGTGGCGAGCGCCTGTGCCTTCTTGGCCTCTGATGACAGCAGCTACATCACAGGAGCCAACCTGGAGGTGACAGGTGAGACACGTGGGCCCTACTAGCCATTGTCAAGCTTGTGTTGGAAGCTTGTGTCACATTATTCTGTACAAATACACATAGGGCAATAGGGAGCTGTAATATTGCACAGATGGTCGATGTACCATCATGTCCTGGAATACCACACCGATAATATGACAACATTTATAATGGGGATGTATAAAAATAGCCTCTACATCCCATGTAAATGCGGTGTGTATGTATATCAATATTCTGCTGCCTGATTAACTAACACAAATGCCTCCGGGTGCTCCGGTTTCCTCCCACGTTCCAAAGACGTACGGGTTAGGAAGCTGTGGGCGTGCTGTGTTGGCGCCGGAAGCGTGGCGACACTTGCGGGCTGCCCCCAGAACGCTCGACGCAAAAGATGCATTTCACTGTGTGTTTCGATGTACGTGTGACCAATAAAGAAATCTCTCATCTCATCTCATCATTTATAGTCACACAGCACAGAAACAGGCCCTTCAGCCCAACTTGTCCATGCTGACCATGTTGCCTATCTGAGCCAGTCCCACTTGCCTGTGTTTGGCCCATATCCCTCTAAACTTTTCCTGTCCATGTGCCTGTCCAAGTGTCTTTTAAATATTATAATTGTACATGTCTCTCCCACTCGTTCCACACACCCACCACCCTCTGTGTGATAAACCTGCCCCTCAAGTCCCCTTTAAAACTTTCCCCTCTCACCTTAAACCTCTGCCCTCTGGTTTTGGACTCCCCGACCCTGGGAAACAGACTGTGACCTTTCACCTCATCTACGCCCCTCATGATTTTATATCTCTATAAGGTCACCTCTCAGCCTCCTTCGCTCCAGGGAAAAAAGCCCCAGCTTATCCAGCCTCTCCTTACACTGCAGGCACAGACTCCCCTTCATGACCTTGTCACATTCTCTACAAGTACGGTATTCCTCAGTTGAAGAACCTTCGCTGTGACACCGTTGACTCTTGACAGGTGCCCTTGTTTTACGAAGCTTTTCCACTGAATGAAAAGCTTGCTGACATCGGCCCTTGAAGCATTTTAACCAGTCCTTTCTTCTACACTGTCACGCCTTCACTGATGTAGCGGTGCTCTACGTGTGCCCGGCTGGTGTTCTGCACCTTAATTTGGAATTGATAATTGGTTTATTATTGTCACATGTGCCGAGATACAGTGGAAAAGCTTTTGTTTGCGCGCCATCCAGACGGACCTTGCCGTACACCAGTGCATTGAGGTAGTACAAAAGGAAACAAAACAAAGCAGAATATGGTGTTGGTTACAGAGAAAGTGCAGTGCAGGCAGACAATAAGGTGCAAGGTTGTAACGAGGTAGATTGTGAGGTCAAGAGTCCATCCTTATCATATAAGAGGTCTGTTCAAGAGCCTGATGACAGTGGGATAGAAGCTGGGTCTAGTGGTACGTAGCTTTTGTATCTTCTGGCCGATGAGAGGGAGGAGAGGAGAGGATGTCTGCGGTGGGAGGGGTCTTCGATTATGTTGGCTGCTTTCCCAGGGCAGCAGGATGCGGAGGGGAGGCTGGTTTGTGTGATGGACTGGGCTGTGTTCACAACTCTCTGCAATGGTCCTGGGCGGAGCAGTTGCGGAACCAAGCTGTGACGCACCCAGATAGGATGCTTTCTATGGTGCATTTGTAAAACTAGCGGGGTCCATCAGAATTTGTACCATCCATCTTGCTTCAATGCACTCCAGTCCTGAGGATTGCACCTCTAAAACACCACGGCAAGTTATAACTACCGACACTGAGCTGGATGTGATGAATGGGAATGAAGAAGGCGAGTGTTTGTTGGGTGTCAACTGTTCATTAAATCCTGCAGGGTCGTCAGTATAAACATTTTGGAAAAACAGAAGGGATAGTGCCCAGGATTTTATCCCTGGAAGTGTATGGATTCATGGAGAGACACATGTTTAGAAGATCAGAGTCACTGACACGTGTCCCGAGTTCGATGGTCATCCAGGAGAGAGCAAGGTTGTCACAGGAAGACTTGAGGGAGCGTAAGGCAGGCAGTGGATCTTCCCGACATGCCGACGTGTTCAAGATGGGCCAAGGCAGGATTGATTTCAGGAAGGACGCCAGTCCGCAGAGTATATACCGTGGGTGGGGAGGGGGGTGGGGGACAGCAAGCACAGAAACCCTGGCGGCAGAAGATTTTCCAGGGGAGCTGACGCGGATCATCGAGGAAGGTGGGCGAGCTGAGGCTTTCAGTGGGAGAGGATGTCCTCACACACACATTTATCTCGAGGCATGAGGAAGCTGCTCCAGGTAGCCAAAGATAGCCGCGCCACGCTCCTGGGAGGCGGTGCTGGGGGTGACTGTGGGCTTGTCGCTCGGCTAGGGCACTGAAAGGATAGTCAAAGGCCAACCTTCCAGCAGCACGGAGACCCGACAAAAATTCCTGCATGACTCGCTGTCTTCCCAAGATCTTGTCATTTCTCTCCCCCTTCCAACGATACTGGGCAAGGAATACCCCGGACTAGAGTGTTGCTGATTGCTCTCGACGTCCCAGACATCTGACAACATCCAGGTAGTGCTTATGCCCCCATCCCCGCCTCATTCACAACCCATGGATCCAGGGCCCCATCTGCAGTGTGTAATGGGGCAGGTCACATTGGATACAAATGGCAGAGACAGGCCCTTCACTCAGAGCATTTGGAAGCAGGACAATATCAGTATAGCTATTGATTGAAAAAAAGCTGCTGGAGGAACTCAGCGGGTCGGGCAGCATCTGTGGAGGGAAATGGACAGTCGACGTTTCGGGTCGAGATCCTTCGGCGTGATGCCTGACCCACTGAGCTCTTCTGGCAGCTTGTTTTTCCCTCCAGCACCTTCAGTCTCTTGTGTCTTTAGCTGTTGACTACTCAGTGCCTCTTGGGATGGCATAACCTTTACATGGAGGAAATTATGGCCAGACCGTGTCACCCATGGTTTATGTAAACCTTTAAAACCTCAGGGGAGACGTCGTCAGGTTGGCATTGAGGCTGGTTCTGATGGCGTAGACCAGTACGATGGGGAAGAGTTACTGGACTCTGATGACGAAGAGCGCGCAAACGAGGATCTGGCGGAGCCTGAGCAACAGGAGGGCCAAGAGAGCACCAGCACAGCACCACCACCACCCAAACCGCTCACTGAGGCGCTCTTCTCCATCAGGAAAGCAGTTGCCATCTTCAGAGATGACAATCCCAGTGTGGAGACCAGCGTCAGCTGAGGCCGCAGGATGGAGATCACTGTGCTTTGACTCGAGGAGGGTGTCTGTATTTCCATTGACACCTTCCTGGTTCATCAGCCACCGGGATCAGTCCCTGTTATCAGCGTTGAGCTCCACCGTCATCATTGCCTGAACACCAGTGACAGCCCTGCTTCTTATCTCCCCAGCACATCAATGTGGAGTCACCACAACCTACAGACCAAGGTATGTGCAGCAGGAATAGACCCTCGAGCCTCATCCTCAAGTCCCCGTTCCCACCTTTCCACTGCCACCTTTCTTATCAAGATTCCACATCCGTTGTATCGAGGAAGAGTTCCAAAGGCTCTCGGTCCACACAGATCATCTGCCTTAAAAAGCTGACTTTCTTTCAGGACACTGACCCTTGTCCCACAGGATGAGTCCACCTTGTCAAGATCCCAAGGATCTTGTTTGTGTCATTAGCTGAGTATCCAGAAAGGATACATTATGCTTTTATCATCTTAATGAAGTGTTTTATTAACAAATCATGAATTATTTCAGGTGCTCTTGTTGATGTATTTAGAAGTGAGATTCTGGAACTCTGGAATGCAACCAGAGTTTATACTGTCTTGGAGTTCAGCCCTTTCAGAGATTGAGGAATACCTGTATCGGATATTCTTTATGGCATTAGATGGTCATCTCTTGTGTCATATCCTTTTCTCTACTGACACATTCTGTATCACATTTCACCTGTTTATTGCACATTGTTTTGTTATGTGCATCATTTTTCACATTTGTTTTGGCATCTTTATTTAAATCACATTTTTATTGTTAGAAAAATTGCATCGTGCACTTCACAACCCCTGTTTATTGGACTGTGTCTTTGTACTGCTGCTTCCTCTGGGCGCAGTACTTTGGAGCTTTCCCAGCTAAATGCCTCTACATGGTATCTGGGAGGGCTTGGCCACAGAAATAGCCACGCATTCCCCAGCCCGCCCACCCACTTCATGGATTGGAGGTTAATTTCCATCCGGCCTTTTCCTTCTCCCTTATCTTGTGTTACAAGTGGAGGCCTTGGTTCAAGTTCAAGTTCCACTTTATTGTCATTCACCATATGCTGTAAGACACACGGAGGAACGAAATGTCGTTTCCCCCAGCCTCACAACAGAGGACATACGTAAAACAGAAGACATACAATAACCACAGACACACAAAAAATTGTACAAGTACAAATAGTGCAAAAAACCAGTACATACAGAATACAAATTTAGTGCAGGGTTAGTGCAAAACCAAGTTGGACAAAGAAGATCCAGAACTCAGTGTGTTGCACTAATCGTATAAACGTGTTCAGCAGCAGGCAGAGTTCTTATACACCATTGTGCAAACCAGGGCTTTTGACGCGGCATTTGTCTGAAGCTGTCTCCAGGGTATTCAGGAGCCTAACAGCCTGGGGGATAAAGGCTGTTGTACAGTCTAGTAGTTCTGGCCTGGATGCTCCGGTACCGCTTGCCAGACAGCAGTGGGACAAATAGAGGTGTTTCGGGGCTTCAAAGGGTGTCTTGTGATGAAAGATTGGGAAGGTTGGGCCCTTGGCACTACACTTAGAAGAATGAAGGTGATCTCTTGAAAAATCTGAGTGGGCTTGACGGGGTACTGAGTGGGTGTTTCCCTTTGTGGGGTATGCTGGAACTGGGGCGAGGTTTCCCAGTTAAGAGCCGAGGAGGAATTTCCATCTGGCCTTTTCCTTTTTCCTTGTGTTTGTACGAGTGTGTCCGGCAATACTCCTCAGCTGACGTTATTGTGCAATCTGTTTCAACAGGCGGGCTTTTCATGTAACACCGAGCTACGTGTGTCGGAGGCCAAGGGAGACGGAGAATGGACGACTGGACCAGGGATTGCGGCAATGGCTCACTGTTGCTAGGAATAAGTTTCCCGGGAATTGGACCGTCTCCCTCCCTTCCTCACCTTTTGGAATATCATTGGAACGTTGTTCCTCAGAAGATGCCCCTTCTGTGACATCTCTCATACTGGGCTGTGTGTCTTTATGGGCAGGGAGTCTCTGGACTGTGTTCGTCACTGTGCAGAGAAGGCCCGTGATCATGAGGCTGTGTACGTTAAACTGGGAGGGTGTCTGATACTGGGGTGGAACAGACAAGGCTGGAAATACTCAGCAGAGTGGGGCTTCACCAGTTTGGTCATCTGATGAAACGAGTCGAGCTGCTGCCTCTCTAGCGCCAGTGACCCGGGTTTGATCCTGACCTCTGCTGCACGTTCTCCCTGTGGGTCTCTTCCCACATCCCAGAGATGCACAGGATGGCAGGTTAATTGGCCGCTGCACATTGCCCCTAGTGTGTGGGTGACTAGTATGTTCGTGGGCACGTGGGGAGAATAGAACGGGGTTAGTGTTAATGACCAGTGTGAACTCAGTGGGCTGACGGGCCCATTTCCTTGTTATCGACCTGAGAAGTGAACTGCTAATCTCCCCACACACGTTACCTGACCTGCTGAATATTTCCAGAATTCTGTTCTTAGTTCAGATTTCTAGCATCTCCTCCAGTTTTGTGCTGAACGAGTGTGTGTGTTTCACCGTGCAGGGAAGATCTGTGCATACCTCACTGTCCAGAGCTGGCTACCCCCATGTCCAACAGCACATGATACGTGCTGTCTGCTGGGGCCCCGAGGCTCAGTTCCCAACAAGACTATTTGCCATCTGTGATGCACTGTGCTTTGGTGCTTACAACAGTGCACCTTCTGGAAGCAACAGTCAACTAGTGACCAATTGATTAACCGTGTGTATGCGGGTGTTTACAGTGCACCTTCTGGAAGCAGCAACTAGTGGCTAATTGATCAGCTTTCTGTATATGGAGGGGGAGGGTCAGTTGGATCTGTGGGTTCATGTGGCTCCATTATGAAGACTGGGCCAGACTTGAAACTTGTCCCAGAGACAACAGCGGTCCATTTGCTGCTACAGTAACCATGGACGAATGTCACCTCCCTCAGACCCCGCTCTCCTTTTCCAAAGACCCACGGGCACCAGACCGCCTCGCCACACCAGGAGGCACTTGAGGCTGGGCAGCTGCTGGAGTTTGGAGGTGGGCGTGGAGGGGACACGGGCGTCACACGGGGTGGAATGTCAACCTTTCCTCTGTGTGTGTGTGTGTGTGTGTGTGTGTGTGTGTAGGAAGTGGATGGGATCATGCACATGGGAATGTGTCTGCACGTGTGAAAGAGCTGGATGTTTGCACTGACCAAAGTCTCACACCTGTGCTGCCAGCCTTTGTGTCTGTGTCCAGACTCAGGTTATTGACTGCTGTCTCCTAACCATTACCTCTCCAGATGCCTTAATTTTATCCAATAAACACAGAGCTCCTAAATCTCTTGCAAACTTTGTGTTTCTGGCCTCTGGTTCATAGATGTTTCTTTTTTTAAATCCCCAGCAAGTTTCCCGGCCATTGGAGAACCATTTGACGGTGGGCTCTTGGGGTAAGAACAGCAGATCACGGGGAGTGTGGGGGTAGTTTAGCACAGGTTAGATGGGCTGAATACCTGCCACTTGCGCGGCTACAGTGCTGACCTGCGGTGCCGTTGTACGACAGACTGCCCGGTACGGTCCTTCAGGTCTGGGACTCTCCCACAGCGGTGGGCGCTGTTGGTCAGGGTTCCCCCAGCAGGCCGCGGTGACCCTGCTCCTGGTCTCCACCCGCGACGTTCCTCCTGCAACCGCTCACTCTGAGTCCTCGCTCTCTGCCTGCGCCTCGTTCCGCAGCCTGCCGCGCACGGCGACAGCTCTGTCCACGGACAGCAGGCTCCTCAGGCACTGCAGGGCGGAGATCACCAGCTGCCCCTTGGCAGCCACCACCTCCAGCGGCCCCCGATCCACTGACACCACCTGCCCCTCCCGAAGCTGCCGCGCAAAGTCGGCGTGAGCCCGCAGGAGGTCCCTGCCGGGGCTGGGGCCCCGCTGGAGGTGATGGGGGATGTTCAGCAGGGCCTGTGCCACCACCCGGCACGCCAGCCTGGTGTCGTCCTGCTGGCGGTCGCTCTCGCACTGCAGGTAGTGGTGCATCAGGAACTCGAAGGCCCCGCCCGCGGGCAGCACACAGCCGGCCGGCAGCTGCCACTCACCCGGATCGCAGCCGCCGCACCAGGCGGGGTGCGTGGATGGGGGCTGGGGGGAGTGGGATGGTGTAAGGGGGCTTGGGAAGGCCCCGGAGGGGTTGCCCTGGGTTCCTCTGGGCTCACTGGACTGGGTTCGCTCAACATCAAGGCCATTCTGGCCCTCAGTTTGACCTTCTGCTTTCCCCAGGTCCCGGGCACATTGACCGTCCGTCCCCATCCCTGGGACCCCAGCACTGGATCCCTCTCTCTCCCACTCTGGGGTCCCAGGGTCATCTCCCTCCCTCCCTATACCTGGGACCCCGGCATTAGGTCCTTCCCTCCTGCTCCCTGGGTCAGGTCCCTCGCTCCCTGCTGGGTCCCGGCTCTCCCTCTCCCTCACTGGGACCCCGGGGTTGGGTCCCTCCTTCACTGGGACCCCGGGGTCGGGTCCCTCCCAGCCCGGGGCCCCTGGCTCCGTTCCCTCCCAGGCCAAAGCCCCGGGGTCTGGTCCCTCCACCCTGCTGCCTGGCTCCCCCGGCTCGGGCAGCAGGAGCCCCAGCAGCCGGCAGGCGCCAGCGACAGTGTCGCGGTGCTGCTGGGCCAGGCCGAGGACTGGGGCGCACAGGACGAGGCAGTGGGGCCGGAGGCCATGGCGTCCGGCCAGCCCCACCAGCAGCTGCGGCCCGGGCCCCGGCCCCAGTGGCCGCACGAAGCGGGCGGGCACGGCGTCGGCTGCCCGGGCCTGGTCCGCCCGCCGCACCGGCTCGGCGCCCGTCAGCCGCCGCACCAGCTCCAGCTCCTCGTCCGCCAGGCCGTGCACCAGCGCCAGGCCGCCCGCCTCAGCTGCCTGCAGCGCGCAGGCCGGCTGCTGGGGCCCCGACAGCAGCAGCCCCACGCCCAGGCCCTGCAGCCGGGCCACAGTCCGCTCCAGGCTGGCGGCCGCCCGGGCCCGGGCCTGGGCCAGCGCTGGGGCCGAGCCGGGCCGCAGGGTGAGGCCGGGCTCGGTCAGCGCCGGTGCCAGGCTGCCTGTCAGCAGCAGTGCGTTGGTGGGGCCCGGGCGGCCGCCCACGGCCAGCCCCCGGCCCAGCGGCAGCCCCTCCAGCACCCGGCTGCGGGTCGCCGGCAGCCCGCCCACCGCCAGCAGCAGCCCGGTCGGGCTCTGGGCGCACAGCCGGGCGGCCGGGCCCAGCTCGCCGTCTGCCAGCCGCCACAGCAGCTCGCGGGCCAGGCGGCCGAGCAGGGCGGCCCGCCGCGACCGACACCCGGCCCGACAAGTAGGCGGAGAGCACCCGGGCCACGGCCTCCCGCCCCGGGCCCGACCCTGGCCCAGGGCCCAGGGCCGAGCCGCAGTACGGGCCCAGCCTCCGGCACAGCAGCCCCGGCAGCACGTCCCGCTCCAGCCGGGCCAGGCCCCGGGCCAGCCGGCGCCGCCCGCCCGCCCCCTCAGCCCGGGCCGCCCGCAGCAAGGCAGCCAGCAGCAGCAGGAAGGACTTGGCTCCGTCTCCGGTCCGTCGGCGGTGGCACAGGGCGCTGCTCGCCATCCACCTGCGGAGAGAGGGCGGCAGCTGAGTGCGGCGGACCGGCAACACCGGCAGCGACAACTCCCCCCAAACACAGCCCCCGTCCCCACACCCCCCCAACACAGGCAGCGACACACCCCTGTCCCCCTCCCCATACACATCCAACGCAGCCACCCCATCCCCACACCCCCCCTCCCCAACATCGGCAGTAACACACTCCCCGTCCCCCTCCCCCTCCCCATACACACACCCCCTGACCCCCAAACACCCCCCAACACACCCCGTCCCCACACACGCCCCGTCCCCACACACGCCCCGTCCCCACACACGCCCCGTCCCTCCACACGCCCCGTCCCCACACACGCCCCGTCCCCACACACGCCCCGTCCCCACACACGCCCCGTCCCCACACACGCCCCGTCCCCCCACACACGCCCCGTCCCCCCACACACGCCCCGTCCCCCCACACGCCCCGTCCCCACACACGCCCCGTCCCCACACACGCCCCGTCCCCCCACACACCCCGTCCCCACACACGCCCCGTCCCCACACACGCCCCGTCCCCACACACGCCCCGTCCCTCCACACACACCCCGTCCCTCCACACACCCCATCCCCACACACCCCCTCCCCAACATCGGCAGTAACACACTCCCCGTCCCCCTCCCCCTCCCCATACACACACCCCCTGACCCCCAAACACCCCCCAACACACCCCGGCCCCACAAACACCCCCGACCCTCCACACACCCCCCATCCCCACACACACCCCGTCCCCCACACACGCCCCGTCCCCACACACACCCCGTCCCCACACACACCCCGTCCCTCCACACACCCCCCATCCCCACACACACCCCGTCCCCCACACACACCCCGTCCCCCCCCCACACACCCCCGTCCCTCCACACACACCCCGTCCCTCCACACACCCCGTCCCTCCACACACACCCCGTCCCTCCACACACACCCCGTCCCTCCACACACCCCGTCCCCACACACACCCCGTCCCTCCCCTCCACACACACCCCGTCCCCACACACACCCCGTCCCTCCACACACACCCCGTCCCTCCACACACACCCCGTCCCCCCACGCGCCCCGTCCCCACACGCGCCCCGTCCCCACACACGCCCCACACACACCCCGTCCCCACACACGCCCCGTCCCCACACACGCCCCGTCCCCACACACACATCCCGTCCCTCCACAGACCCCCCCAACACACCCCGTCCCCACACACACCCCGTCCCCACACACACCCCGTCCCCCCACACACCCTGTCCCCCCACACACCCCGTCCCCACACACACCCCGTCCCCACACACCCCGTGTCCCCACACACCCCGTCCCCACACACACCCCGTCCCCACACACCCCGTCCCCCCACACACCCCGTCCCTCCACACACCCCGTCCCTCCACACACATCCCGTCCCTCCACAAACCCCCCCAACATACCCCGTCCCCCGACACATCCCGTCCCTCCACAAACCCCCCCAACATACCCCGTCCCCCGACACACCCCGTCCCTCCACACATCCCATCCCTCCACACATCCCGTCCCTCCACACACATCCCGTCCCTCCACAGACCCCCCCAACATACCCCGTCCCCACACACACCCCGTCCCTCCACACATCCCGTCCCTCCACACACATCCCGTCCCTCCACACACCCCCCCAACACACCCTGTCCCTCCACACACATCCCGTCCCCACACACACCCCGTCCCTCCACACACCCCGTCCCTCCACACACATCCCGTCCCCACACACACCCCGTCCCCACACACATCCCGTCCCTCCACACACATCCCGTCCCTCCACACACACCCCGTCCCCCCACACACATCCCGTCCCCACACACACCCCGTCCCCACACACACCCCGTCCCCACACACATCCCGTCCCCACACACACCCCGTCCCTCCACACACCCCGTCCCTCCACACACATCCCGTCCCCACACACACCCCGTCCCCACACACACCCCGTCCCTCCACACACATCCCGTCCCTCCACACACACCCCGTCCCCCCACACACATCCCGTCCCCACACACACCCCGTCCCCACACACACCCCGTCCCCACACACCCCGTCCCCCCACACACCCCGTCCCCCCACACACCCCGTCCCCACACACACCCCGTCCCCACACACCCCGTCCCCACACACCCCGTCCCCCCACACACCCCGTCCCCACACACACCCCGTCCCCACACACCCCGTCCCCCCACACACCCCGTCCCTCCACACACCCCGTCCCTCCACACACATCCCGTCCCTCCACAAACCCCCCCAACATACCCCGTCCCCCGACACATCCCGTCCCTCCACAAACCCCCCCAACATACCCCGTCCCCCGACACACCCCGTCCCTCCACACATCCCATCCCTCCACACATCCCGTCCCTCCACACACATCCCGTCCCTCCACAGACCCCCCCCACATACCCCGTCCCCACACACACCCCGTCCCTCCACACATCCCGTCCCTCCACACACATCCCGTCCCTCCACACACCCCCCCAACACACCCTGTCCCTCCACACACATCCCGTCCCCACACACACCCCGTCCCTCCACACACCCCGTCCCTCCACACACATCCCGTCCCCACACACACCCCGTCCCCACACACATCCCGTCCCTCCACACACATCCCGTCCCTCCACACACACCCCGTCCCCCCACACACATCCCGTCCCCACACACACCCCGTCCCTCCACACACCCCGTCCCTCCACACACATCCCGTCCCCACACACACCCCGTCCCCACACACACCCCGTCCCTCCACACACATCCCGTCCCTCCACACACACCCCGTCCCCCCACACACATCCCGTCCCCACACACACCCCGTCCCCACACACACCCCGTCCCCACACACCCCGTCCCCCCACACACCCCGTCCCCCCACACACCCCGTCCCCACACACACCCCGTCCCCACACACCCCGTCCCCACACACACCCCGTCCCCACACACACCCCGTCCCTCCACAAGCCCTGTCCCCACACACACCCCGTCCCCACACACACCCAGCCCCATACACACCCCCCTCAACACAGGCAGTGACACACACAGCCTAAATACACCCCCAACACAACCCCCGTCCCCCAATCCCCCATCCCCATACACCCCCCCCCACACCCCTCCCTAGACACACACCTCCATCCCCACATCCCCCCCACACACACACCCCATCCCCACACATACCCCCAGCCCCATTAACACCCCGTTCCCTCACACACACACCCCCAGATACACACCCCCAACACACCCCATCCCCACATAGATCCCCCCAACACACCCCGTCCCCACACACCCCCCCAAGACACTCCCGTCCCCACACACACCCCCCAACACACTACCATCCCCACACACACCCCCAACACAACCTCGTCCCCACACACACACACCTTGTGTTGCACACACCAACAATGCACACACCCTAAATTCACACCCCAACACACTCCCCTCCCATTACACACACACCTTGTACTGCACACCCCCCCCAATACACTCCCGTCCCCATACACACAAACCTTGTACTGCACACACCCCCAACACACACACGAACACACACTCAATACACACAACACACTCCCCTCCCAATACACACACACCTTGTACTGCAAGTATCCCTAACACCACCCCTCCCAAATCTCACCCAACACACAACCAATCTAAACACACACACACTTGATATACCCTCCCCTTCAATACACACGTGCCCTCCAACACACGCACACCCTAAACACACACACCAATACACCTCCTTACACTCAATACAGACCCAAACTACCCTCCCCATGACGCACACACACACGCACGCACACGCACATACGCAACCTTCATTAACCATCACTCACCTGCCCCTGACCTGTGGTGAACACCGAGCCCAGCTCTCACACCTGCAACACACCACAAACACCAGCCCAACCCACCAGGGCACAGCTCCTACCCTCCATAAACACCAACTGCAGGCAGTCCCTACAGCTCCAGTCTCCTGTACTGTCAGGTCTGAGCACTGGGACTGGACTGACCTGGGTCAGGATGGGGTCGGGGTCGGGGTCAGACTGACCCTGGTCAGGGTGGTTCTGGGTCGGACTGACCCGGGTCAGGGCGGGGTCTGGGTCGGACTGACCCGGGTCAGGGCGGGGTCTGGGTCGGACTGACCCGGGTCAGGGCGGGGTCTGGGTCGGACTGACCCGGGTCAGGGCGGGGTCTGGGTCGGACTGACCCGGGTCAGGGCGGGGTCTGGGTCGGACTGACCCGGGTCAGGGTGGGGTCTGGGTCGGACTGACCCGGGTCAGGGTGGGGTCTGGGTCGGACTGACCCGGGTCAGGGTGGGGTCTGGGTCGGACTGACCCGGGTCAGGGTGGGGTCTGGGTCGGACTAACCTGGCTGCAGGATGATCCAGCAGGAGACATTCTAAGATGGTGCCCCCATCTCTGGTGATGAGGATGTCTCCCGTGGCTCTGGTGAACAGC
Organism: Pristis pectinata; assembly: GCF_009764475.1. Classification (NCBI taxonomy): domain Eukaryota; kingdom Metazoa; phylum Chordata; class Chondrichthyes; order Rhinopristiformes; family Pristidae; genus Pristis; species Pristis pectinata. Next base: position 15,596,779 of record NC_067438.1, on the reverse strand, counting down.
ACCTGACCTCCAAGTGGGCCAAGGCACGGTGACACGATGTTCTCCAGGGTTTCGGCGATGTGCACCAGGTTTCCAATGTCCAGCGCACCCTCACATTCCATTCCTGCAAAGCACATCACAAAACCACAATCAGAACAACGAAATGGGCTGGAAACCACCCCCTTTGGGTTTATATTATAGTGAGGCATGACCAGGAAGGACAGTGTGAAGCTCCCTCTACACCATCCCGTCACACACTCCCAGGGTCAGACACAGGGTGAAGCTCCCTCTACACCGTCCCGTCACACACTCCCGGGGTCAGACACAGGGTGAAGCTCCCTCTACACCGTCCCGTCATACACTCCCAGGGTCAGACACAGGGTGAAGCTCCCTCTACACCGTCCCGTCACACACTCCCAGGGTCAGACACAGAGTGAAGCTCCCTCTACACCGTCCCATCACTTTTAGATTATTGACCCCAATGAATGGGGTTGAATGATTGATGTGCACACAAATACAGCATTTAGAGACCTGTGTGAAGGCAGTGCTCGAGGGTGTCGGCCCCTTTTTTTTAATATAAATGTTTATTAACTAAAAGCACTACAACTAATACAGAAAGAGAAGGAAACAAACTAAGCAGCTACATAACTGCAGCAAAATAACACTAACTTAACACCCGCTAAATGCACACGCAACACAGCAGAGAAGGATCGCATTCTCACCGTCCACGACACACGTGATCCCCTGAGGGTCATTGTTCCAGCCTCTACAGTCTACGGGAAGGTTGTGCCCTTCCTGATGACGGAGCGGGCAGGTTCCCCGTCCCTGAGTGCTGGGTACCCTGGAGGCCCCCATAAGAGGGTTGTTCCCTCCAATGTCCTGCCCCTCTTTACCGCCGAGCTGCTCCTCCCCCACCGGCAAGGTCTGGGGGGAGGCAAGGTTGGGATCGCCCCTCCCGCCACCAGCGGTGTTGGGGGGGTACGCTGAGGGACAGTTGGGTGCGGGGTTCCAGGGGAACGGCCTGCCTGCCGCATCTTCTGGCCCATGGAGGGTGTTGGGCCACTCGCCTGCAGGGAGGTGGGGGCACGTGGGGAAGGAACGGTCCCAATTCCACGCCCAGGGTGGTCCCTCTGCCCTGGACAGGGAGCAGTGTGTGGGGGGGGGGGGGTACACGCCAGCAGGAGGGGGCAGGGGCTGAGGGTTGTGTCCTGGTGGGAGGAGAGCAGAGAATCTGAGGGACAGCCCAAGGCTGAGCCAACCCCCGGGACAGCCAGCTGTCCTGAGGCTGAGGACAGGCCTGAGTGAACCAGGCGGGAGGGCGGGGGCAGAGACATCCCTGGGACGGAGGTCCACCTACCTCCACGTCCCTCCCAGAGGAGGAGGCGCTCTTCCTCTCAGTTGGAGGAGAGTCCCGAGGAGCAGGGGCTGCCTGCGGGGTCAGGTTGTCTCCTGGGGCGGGTCCCCAGCCTTCACCCACTGTCACCACTGATCCAAGCCCCTACCCAGGGCAGAGTGAGGGTGCTTGTGGGCTTGGGGGGGCTGGGGATCCGTTCTCAGCCCCCTCACCCCCCCCCTCCCAGCTGCCTCTCTCTCTGCTGCTGCGTTGGGTGAGGAGGGGGGCCCAGACCCCTGGGTGAGGAGGGGACCCCAGTCAACTAGGCGAGGAGGGAAGCCCAGACCCCTGGGTGAGGAGGGGAGCCCAGCTGGTAAAGGTCAGGTCTCCCTCACCAATGCCAGTAATCCCGGGTTGTTGGCGTCAGGAAGGAGAACACAGGCAGGCAGCAAACGTTCGCCGTTTTTTCCCCGGCTCCTGGGCTAGCGGGCGGTGGTGGAGTGGGGCAGAGTTGTTCCTCCCTGCCTCAGGACCCGGCTCTGGAATCGGGAATGGTGGGGCCACCCTCTGGAATGATGCCGGATGCGGTGTGAGGAGGGGATGTCAGCCACTGGTGCTGCCTGACTGGACGGGGACGGTTGAGAGTCCATCGCCGGAGAGGAGGCCCCGCCGAGTCTCCTCTCATCCCCGCTGAGGAATTCTGGGATCTCCCGGAGCAAACCAGCAGTCGTCATGACAAGGTCCAGCTGGCCATCAGCTGTTGGTCAGAACTGGCGCTGCTTGTGGGATCTTTCCATGCCCCCCTCATGGAGATGGGGGAGGCTGTGGGCATGGAGCAGCGCTGATCTGAGGGGGACTCCTCGCTGGGCCGCTGAGGGAGTGGAGGGTGGTGGGAAACTCCACGCCCTCCGTTGAAACATCACTCCCAGTGCGCGCTGACCCGGGAGGACTGTGCTGGGAACGAGATGGTCGCCCACCTCTTTGCGGGCTGTGGGTTTGCGAGGAGGGTGTGACGAAAGATGCACGGGTCCTTGTCATGTTTCATCCCCAGCAGCTGTGTAACAGAGGACTCTCTGATCTCCGGGCTGTTCCTGGGCACACACACCGACAGACATCAAGTGCTGCTGGAAGGTCATCAACTCGGTGAAAGACGCCCTTCGGTCTGCCTGAAACCTGTTGGTCTCTCAGCACGGGGACCAATGATCAAGGGCGTGCACCTTGATTGACAGTGGTGTCACTTTCGACCAGTACTCGATGGTATCACGTGACAGCCATGACCTTTCACACTACAAACACGGGTCCCAAAACCCTTGGGACCCAGTTCCACATGAGCCGTCTCTCTGAAATGCCCTCCGTGCCCCACTGAAACCCTTCCTGTATGGGCGCCCCCGTGCACTCTCCTCTCCCTTGCCCTCGTCTGCCGTCCAGACTCACCGCGGTGGTCCGTTCTGTGAGGGGGGGGGATCCCCCAGTGGACGTCTCCCTCCGTGGGAGTCCTCCCCCTTTACATCGGGGACCTGGGGTTGTACACGGCAGTGCCACGGAACATGTTTTTAAGCTGGTTCACGGACTCCCAGGCCTCCTGCCATCTCCGCAGCCTGGAGGGGTCCACGTTCCATGTATGTACCGAGCGTGAGAGGTCCCAGAAGTCTCCTCCTTAAGTTCTGGTCACACTTCAGCCCTGTTCTCCTGATCCTTGGGCACCCGGTGCAGCGGGGGGAGGGGACGGGTCGGTCAGTGAACCTCCTCGTCGGTCTGCTCCTGGGGCAGGCCAAGGTAGTCATTCACGGCTCCGGGCAGTGGGCTGTTCAGGGTTCTGCCCAAGCCCACTGCCTGCTGCTATTCTGAGGATACGTTCACACCCCTGGTGTCCCTGGAGAGGGAGCACGCTGTGTCCACTGCTCTTCCGGGACCGGTGGGCACCGCAGGGGCTGGAGTGATGATCACATTTGACTTTAACCACTCTGCTGGAGCTGTCTGAATCAAGGATGAGTGGTTTGTGTCCTGCCTCCCTCGGAGATGGGTCACCAATGGCCACACAGGTGTCGCCCAAGGAATACAGGCAGGGAACCTGTACAGACCATCACAACCGGATCGTGTGTCATCGGCACCTCAGACGGTTCACCACAGGCACTGGCGAAAAATGGAGCAGGTATTGGTGTTGATTTATTATTGTCACTTGTACCGAGGTACAGTGAAAAACTTGTCTTGCAAACCGATCCTACAGGTCAATTCATTACACAGTGCAGTTACATTGAGTTAGTACAGAGTGCATTGAGGTAGTGCAGGTAAAAACAGTAACAGTACAGAGTAAAGTGTCACAGCTACAGAGAAAGTGCAGTGCAATAAGGTGCAAGGTCACAACAGGGTCGATCGTGAGGTCAGAGTCCATCTCAGTGTAAAAAGGAACCGTTCAATAGTCTTATCACAGTGGGGTAGAAGCTGTCCTTGAGCCTGGTGGTACGTGCCCTCAGGCTCCTGTATCTTCTACCCGATGGAAGAGGAGAGAAGAGAGAATGTCCTGGGTGGGTGGGGTCTTTGATTATGCTGGCTGCTTCACCAAGACAGCGAGAGGTAAAGACAGAGTCCAGGGGATGGGGGCGTGGGGGGGTCAATAGGGGAGTCTACCTCCCAGTGCACCGAAAGAGAACCCTGTTGGAAACTCGGTGTCCAGCTCTCACCACACGGGAGAAGCAAACTTCCAGCAATGATCTCAGACATAAGATCTGAAGGGGGCTCAACAGGGGTAAATGTAGAGATGCTTCCACCAGTGGGAGAGTCACGAACAAGGAGACGCATCTACAAAGTAACGGGTCACTCATTTCAAACTCTGGGGTGGGGGGGAGTGAGTCTCTGGCAGTCTCTGCCCCCCAGGGTGGTGGGGGCCGGGTCACTGGATAGACTCAGGGTGGGGATAGGTAAGGTGGGCTCATGTGGTAATAACAAACCAATGTGCCAGTGTTACGGGGAGCTGTGACTGGCAGCCATCGGCCGTGATCGTGAGGAAGGGCAGGGCAGGTTCGAGGGGCCGAGTGGCCTCCCCCTGCTCTGGTTCTGTTGGCTTCTTGACCTTTCCAAACATGAACCAATCCCGACCTTCCGGAACCTTCCGTCCCACCCTGACCCCCTGAACTCTGACCCCGATTTAACCCTAATCCGTGACCCCTATCCTGAACTCTGAGCCCCAACACCCTGAACTCTGACCCCAACACCCTGACACCTACTGAACCCTAATCTGTGATCCCTGAACCCTGGCCCCCAACACTGTGACCCCTGAACTCTGACCCCAACACCCTGAGACCTACTGAACCCTAATCTGTGACCCCGAACTCTGACCCCAACACCGGGACCCCTAAACTCTGACCCCCAACACCCTGAGACCTACCTAACCCTAATCCGTGACCCCCTGAACTCTGACCTCCCAACACCCTGAGACCTACTGAACCCTAATCTGTGACCCCCTGAACTCTGACCTCCCAACACCCTGAGACCTACTGAACCCTAATCCGTGACTCCCTGAACTCTGACCTCCCAACACCCTGAACCCTCCCAGATGTCGGACGCCCCTGACCCCGAGGCCACCCCCTGCTCCCCTCTTCCGTGAGGCGCCGGTCGGAGGGATTCCCGCAGCCCCGGGACTGACCTGCCGCCGGCCGACCGGCTCCCGCTGCCGTCAGGCGGCTCCTCGGGCAGCCGCGACCCGCCAGGCCCCGGCGCCTGACGTCACGCAGGAGGCGGGGCCACGGCGCCGGTGGGCGGGAAAGGTGAACGTCATCGATGCCTGCAGTGGAAGCCCCGCCCCCTTATCGTAGCCCCGCCTCCGCGCACCAACCGCCCGCCTCTGCTCCGACCCCGCCCCCTGGTCCCGCCCCCCGACCGTCCCCACACTGTCCATCAACCCTGGCTCCGCCCACGGGCCTCACCCCTGCCAATCACACACCAGGCTCCACCCCCCGCTTCTCTCCCCGGCCTCTGACGTCACACACGGAGACCGCCCCTTTCCGTGGCCCCGCCCCGCCCCGCTCTCACCCCCAACCTGGCCGTACCCCACCCCCCCCCCCCCGCTCATGGGGGCCCCGTTCGCCCCGCCCACCTCAGGCCCCGCCCTCCGGTGACGCACTGGCCCCGCCCCCTGCGCCGGCCCAGCCAATCAGAGGCGGGCGCCGGGCGCCCGGGCTGACGGCCGCTGCGGTGCTGGTGGTGAGTGCGGCCTAGTGCGGGCGGGGAGCCGCCGACCCACCGGGGCCTCACCGGGCCCACGGCCATCGCCGACCGCCAGGCCCCAGAGAGAGAGGCGACTGGGGGGAGAGGGACCGGGCCGGGCATTGAGCCGGGGGAGAGGGACCGGGCCGGGACGGGACTGGGCCGGGGAGAGGAGACTCGGTGCCAGAGGCAGCCCGTCCCCAGCTGTGTCGGTGCCGGGGCGGAGGGTGATCCTGAGGACAGGGCTGTGGCCACTGGTTGAGGCAGGGGCAGAGGGAGGGAGGGAGGGAGGCGGGCTATAGGGACTGCCCGGGGTGGAAGGGACGGGAGGGGGAGACAACCCCGGGGGGAGAGGGTTTCAGGCCATTGGGGGAGGGAGAGGTGGGTGGAGGGACTGTCCTGAGGAGGGGAGAGAAGGGGACTGAGTACCAGGGGGAGGTGGCGAGAGAGGGGGACGGGGAAGGAGTTCTGAGGAGAGGGGGGTACAGGGACCCTGGGAGAGGAGGGGGAGAGGGAGTCCTGGGGGGTGAGCTGGTTTGGAGGGGTTAAAGCAAAAGGTTGACCCGAGGGTGAAGCCGTGCCAGAGGGAGGTGAACCCCAGCAGGCGGGGAGAGAGAGAGAGCGGAAGTGATTGATCCCTGGCAGGTGGGTTGGGGTCAGGGGGGCAGCGATGATCAGAGGAAGGGGAAGATATCAGAGGCTGCGAGGCGTCGCCGTGCTGTCGTTTTAGTACCCCACCGCCGGCCCGCTGCTCCTGCCACCGACGTCTCTGCAGTCTTGGAACTGGCCGAGGACGGAATGTGTGAGAGTAACAGAGGTAAGGGTGAAGCAGCTGCTGGGACATGTGGCCTTTGGTTCTGGGCAGGTCTCTCATCTGTGGACTGTTGGAGACCAGCTTCATCATGTCGAGGGGGGAGTGACCACAAGTGCGCACTGGAGATTAGAGCTCAGAAATCTAAGTTAATGCGACAGTGCAGTCCTGCAGGAGAGCAGTCTGTGGCATTGGATGGCAACTGAGGCCCCTACTCGGATGCATATGAATGATCCCATGGGGTGGAAAATCTCTTACCCCTTGGTTGATTTTTATCCTTCAGCAGAGATCACAGCAACAGGTTATACTGAAATACAAACAGAAAATGCTGGAAATACTCGGCAGGTCAGGTAGCATCTGTGGGAAGAGAAACAACTATTTCTATTTCTCCAGATACTGCCTGACCTGCTGAGTTTTACCAGCATTTTCTGTTTTTATTTCTGATTTCCAGCATCTGCTGTTTTATGAAGTTTTCAATATAAGGAGAGAGGAGATTGTTGGGGCCTTGACAAAAGTTTATGTATCCTTACTCGCAACAGGTGAGGTCCCGGAAGAGTGGAGAGCAGCCAATGTTGTTCCTTTGTTCAAGAAGGGAAATAGGGATAATCTGAGAAATTAAAGCCCGGTGAGCCTCACGTCGGTGGTAGAGAAGGTACTTAGGCATTTGGAAAATAATGGCCTAATTAGGGACAGTCAGCATGGCTTTGTGCGGGACAGGTCATGTCTTACTAACTAAAGGTGATTGATGAGGGTAGGGCAGTGAATATTATCGATAAGATAAGATCTCTTTATTAGTCACATGTACATTGAAACACACAGTGAAATGCATCTTTTGCGTAGAGTGTTCTGGGGGCAGCCCGCAAGTATCGCCACGCTTCCGGCGCCAACATAGCATGCCCACAACTTCCTAACCCGTACGTCTTTGGAATATGGGAGGAAACCGGAGCACTTGGAGGAAACCCACGCAGACACGGGGAGAACTCCTTACAGACAGCGGCGGGAATTGAACCGGAGTCACTGGCGCTGTAATAGCGTTACGCTAACCGCTACACTACTGTTCCTGCCCTTATGGACCTTAGTAAGGCTTTTGACAAGGTCCTTCTTCATGGGCTGATCCAGAAGGTTAAGATGCATGGGATCCACGGTGACTTGGTAGTTTGGATTCAGAATTGGCTTGCTCATAGAAGGCGGAGGGTAGCGGTAGAAGGGTGTTGTTCAGGCTGGAGGTCCATGACCAGTGGTGTTTCACAGGAATCGGTGCTGGGGTTGTTTGTGATATATATCAATGACATGGATGAAAATGTAGATGGGTGGGTTAGTACGTTTGCAGAGGACACAAAAATTGGTGGAGCTGTGGACAATGAAGTAAGTTTTCAAAGGATACAGCAGGATACAGATCAGTTGGAATTGTGGACAGAGAAGCGGCAGATGGAGTTTAATCCGGGCAAGTGTGAGGTGTTGCACTTTGGGAGGTCAAATGTAAGGGGAAAGTATCCGGTAAATGGCAGGACCCTTCACAGCAGTGATGCACAGAGGGACCTTGGGGCCCAAGTGTCTTTGAAAGTGGCCATGCCAGTAGATAGGGTGGTAAAGAAGGCATATGGCATGCTTGTCTTCATTGGTTGTGGCACTGAGTACAAGAGTGGGGAAACCATGGCGCAGCTGTATAAGATTTTGGTTAGGCCACACTTGGAGTATTGTGTGCAATTCTGGTCGCCCCATCACAGGAGGCTTTGGAGAGGGTGCAGAAGAGGTTTCCCAGGATGCTGCCTGGTTTAGTGGGTATGAGCTATAAGGAGAGGTTGGACAGACTTTGATTGTTTTCTCTGGAGGGTTGGGGGCTGAGGGGAGACCTGTTGGAACTTTATAAAATTATGAGAGGCATAGACAGGGTAGTTAAGCAGAGTCTTTTTCCTAGGATAGAAATGTCAAATACTAGAAGACATGCATTAAAGGTGAGAGGGGGAAAGTTTAAGGGAGATATGTGGGGCAGGTTGATAAATTGGTTTATTATTGTCACAGGTACCGAGGTACAGTGAAAAACTGTGTTTTGCATGCCATCCATACAGATCATTTCATCACATCAGTGCATTGAGGTAGTACAAGGCAAAATAGTGACAGAATGCAGAACAGTGTTACAGTTACAGAGGAAGTGCAGTGCAGGCAGACAATAAGGTGCAAGACCATGATGTGGTAGATTGAGGTCAAGAGTCCATCTTATCTTACTAGGGGAATGTTCAATAGTCTTAATACAGTGGGATAGAAGCTGTCCTTGAGCCTGGTGGTATCTGCTTTCAGGCTTTAGTATCTCCTGCCCAATGGGAGGGGGAAGGAGAATGACTGTGGTGGGTGGGCTCTTTGATTATGCTGGCTGCTTCACTGGGGCAGACAGAAGTGTAGACAGAGTCCATGGAGGGGAGGCTGGTTTCCATGATGCGCTGGGCTGTGTCCACAACTCTCTGCAGTTTCTTGTGGTCTCGGGCTGAGCAGTTGCCATACCAAGCCATGATGCGTCTGGACAGGATGCTTTCAATGGTGCATCTATAAAAATTGGTGAGGGTCAAAGGGGACATGCCAAATTTCTTCAGCCTCCTGAGGAAGTAGAGGCGCTGGTGAGCTATATTGGCCATGGCGTTTACGTGGTTGGACCAGGACAGGCTATAGTTGATGTTCATTCCTAGGAACTTGAAGCTTTCAACCTCAGCACCATTGAAGTAAACAGCAGCGTGTGCACATCCCCCCACCCTACCCCTACCCCTTCCTGAATTCAATGATCAGCTCTTGTTTTGCTGACATTGAGGGAAAGGTTATCGTTGTGACACCATGTCACTAAGCTCTCTATCTCCTTCCTGTACTCCGACTCATCACTGTTTGAGATAGTGGTGTTATCTGCAAACTTGTCGATGGAGCTAGAGCAGAGTATGGCCATGCAGTCATGACTATATAGGGAGTAGAGTAGAAGGCTGACGACGCAACCTTGTGGGGTGCCAGTGTTGAGAATAATCGTGCCGGAGGTATTGCTGCCTATCCTCACTGATTGCGGTCTGTTGGTCAGGAAGCCAAGGATCCAGTTACAGAGGGAGGTGTTGAGTCCCAGGTCTCGGAGTTTGGAGATGAGTTTTCTTGGGATTATGGTATTGAAGGCGGACCTGTAGTCAATGAACTATAGTCTAATGTTGATGTCGTTTCTGTCCAGATGCTGCAGAGATGAGTGTAGGGCCAGGGAGATGGCATCGGCTATAGACCTGTTTCGGCGGTAGGTGAATTGCAGTGGGTCGAGGTTGTCTGGGAGGCTGGTGTTAATGCTACCATGACAAGCCTCTCAAAGCACTTCATGATGGTGGATGTCAGAGCCACTGGTTGGTAGTCATTAAAGCACGTTACCTTGTTTTTCTTAGGTACCGGGATGATAGTGGTCTTCTTAAAGTGGGTGGGAACCTCAGATTGAAGCTGGGAGAAGCTAAAAATGTCTGTAAATTCCTCCGCCAGCTGATATGTACAGGATTGAAGGACACGGCCAGGGACGTCCTCTGGGCCAGATGCTTTCCATGGGTTCACTCTCCGGAAGACTGATCTGATGTCTGCAATGGTGACTGTGGGTTCAGGTGCACTGGAGGCTGTCGGGTTTTTTTAATACAGAATGGTAGGTCCCGGAACTGGCTGCCGGGGGTAGTGGTGGAAGCAGGTAAATATAGTGGCATTTAGGAGGCTTTCAGCTAGACACATGAATATGTGGGTGTTGGAGGGATATGGGTCAAGTACAGGCAGAAGAGATTTAGTTTAATTTGGCATCGTGTTCGGCACAGACAGAGTGGGCCGAAGGGCCTGTGTTGTACTGTTCTATGTTATACAGACCAACAGGTCATGTTGCTGTTGGTGGGATCTTGCTCTGTGCAAATTGACAGTTACATTTCCTACATTGCAACACTTTAAAAGTATCAAAGTGTTCCATGCCGTCCTTTGGATTAATTGGCGTCCTGGGTCAATTCCGAGGGCAGTTAAGCCTCAGCCACGTTGGATTTGAGGACGGCAGATGTTCTAGCCTGAAGCCCATCATCTGCATTCTTAAGACTGCCCTGTCATTGTTGTTACTAGCGCCTCATTCTGAATTTCTTAAATGAGTTGAATTTCAATTCCCCAGCTGCTGTGATGGGATTTGGTCTCAGGTTTGCAGGTCAGTAATCTGGGATTGTAATCCAATGACACAGCCACCATCCTGCCATTGCTCACCCCCCCTCTCTGCCATCTACCCTAGCTTGGCTTCACCTGGCCACTGAGCAAAAAACACTGGCAGTCTGATTCATGGACCAATGAAGGAATTAATGTCCGAACGTACACTGTGAATACTATTCCCATACCTGCCCGTTACATTTGTGTGGAGGTTTTTCCTTCCCTCTGTCTACCCATTGAACTTGTGCTGGAATAATTCTCTGCTTCGGCATCTGACCTGGACTTGCCCGTCCAGATATAAAAGCTTGTGTCCTTCAAGAGTGTTTGGAGTAACGTTTAGAGTTTTCCTCCCAATACCTGCCTTTGCAATTTCCAAATACTACCTTGAGCCTATCATAGAGTTTGTCCATTTGTGATGCTTTCTGCTGATGTGAAGTGAGCAGCTCACTGTTCCATCTTGATGTGCAGAATGTAAATGTGCTAAGTTATCTTTTAGCCTGAAACTGTATTCAAATCTATTTGTTGCAGATGCAAAGCAGAATAATTAGCATTAACAAACTTAAGTTTTTTTTAAGAAAATAATTTTTCTCGTGACCTTTTGCAAAGATTATGCCTAGGGTGCCTTTTAACTGCCCTGTTCTCTGACATTTGGAAAGTTACAGATTGGAAAATGTAGATAGGGACAAACCCGTAGTACTATACCGAGGTATTCCTGATAAAGTTTGAAATATGTTGGATCAATGAACCATAGAACCCCACAGCACAGAAAACAGGCCATTCAGCCCTTCTAGTCTGTGCTGAAACTTTATTCCACTAGTCCCATTGAGCTGCACCCAGTCCATAACCCTCCAGACCTCTCCCGTCCATGTATCTATCCAATGTATTCTTAAAACTTAAGAGTGAGCCCGCATTTACCACATCAGATGGCAGCTCGTTCCACACTCCCACCACTCTCTAAGTGAAGGAGTTCCCCCTAATGTTCCCCCTGAACTTTCCCCTTTCACCCTAAAGCCATGTCCTCTCATAGTTATCTCTCCTAATCTAGGTGGAAAGAGCCTACTCGCACTTACTCTGTCTACACCCCTCATCATGTTGTAAACCTCTATCAATTATCATTTCATTATATGTATTCCATCATAAAATTTCAGTTAATTTCGCTGTATGTCCCTATCAGCGATGTGCCTCTCAGGTGGATCTGACCTGGTTGCCCTATGAGAGTGCCCATGCGTCTACAGACGTCACAAGTATCGAATGTTTCAGGCCGATGTAATGAACACATTTTTCATTCGCTACCCTCAGAATCATGACTATTTGATAATACACCCATGAGTAGAAATATCCCAAGACAATTTCTGTGTAGCATTTACAGGGCCTTCAATCTAACTGATTCTCTGTACAAACACCTCCCTCCCTTTTTCATTTCCTTTTCAGCAGACCCCTCTCCTTACCCCCTTATGTCTAACGAGCACCCGCCTCTCTACTACTTGTCTTGGTTACTCTGTGGTGCTGAGCTTTATTCTTGCCATAAAGGTTTCCTCATTATGCCTGATGGAATTAATGTTGTTTTCATACAAGTTCCCTCACCTCCCCTGAAAATGTAACAACCGTTTAATTTTAAGTTTGTGGCCCGTGAAGGAAGACCAGTTGGCAGCTCTTGTGTGTCCCTTATGGACTGGTTAACCCCAGTGTACATCTCACTCCATAATGGGATTGGCTTAGAGAGGTATCTTGGTTGGCATGCACGAGTTGGGCTGAAGGGCCTATTCCTGTGCTGTTAACTCTGTGACTCCCTGAACTGTCTCTTAAACGGTCCACCCGAATGTTTTCCCCTGACTCTATGACTGTCTTTTGCCCCGCTAGAATCATTGCTCCATAATCAGCTGGAAGTGAACAACGAATCAAATGGTGTTAAAGAATTTGGCCACAATCAGAATTCAGTCACGCCATCTCAAATTGTCCTTTGTCTCTGTTGGTTTGAAGCAAGCTCTGAACTGAGGAGTATCAAAATGTAAAGGCCATTCAACTTAGAGTCACACAGCACGGAAACAGGCCCTTCGGCCTAACTTGTCCATGCCGACCAAGTGCCCATCTAAGCTGGTCCCATTTGCCCGTATCCCTCTAAACCTTGCCAATCCACGTACCTGTACAACTGTCTTTTAAATGTTACTGTACCTGCCTCAACCACTTCCTCTGGCAGCTTATACCATATACCCACCAGCCTCAGTGAGAAAAACGTTGCCCCTGGGATTCCTATTAAATCTCTCCCCTCTCACCTTAAACCTATGCCCTCTAGTTCTCGATTCCCCAACCCTAGGGGAGAAGACAGCATTGTCGACAATTCTTCTCTCCTTGGTAGAGCAAGCCGATGAGTGCCAGGCCCTCCCTCATTGCCCTGCAATTTAGTCTGAGTATTTATCCAGTTCCCTTTGGAGGATTGTTCTTAAATCTTGCTCCATCGTCCTTTCAGACTGTGCGTTCCCGGTCACAGTGACTTGCTGCTTTTCAAATAAAATTGCCCACTCTGCTCCTCGTCTTTTTCCTGGTCCTTTGGTATCGGTACGTTCAGACGCGTCTGCTCGGGGCCCTGACTGCTGCGTGACGTTGGCAGTGTGAGCTGTTGGGCACGGATGTGTGTGTGTGTGTGTGAGCGGAAGTGTGATGTGAGCTCCTGTGGCCCGGCTTTGTCTCGTTACCACTTGCAGACAGTTTGTGGTGTGAGATAAGGAAGTTAATATGGGCTTGCCAACCCCTGGCGTTCAGTAACCGAGACAGTGAGCTGTGGCTTCGCAGTCCCTGACTTCCTGCTTCTGGACTCCGGTTGAGCCCTTTGCCTCTTCCTTGGCAGCGTTTTGATCCTTTTCAGGTACGAACCTAACCCTAACTTACTCTGGGCTGAAAGACTGAACAGGTTCGATGGGGCAGACAGAGAAGAGGTTGCCACATCAGAGGAGCCAGAACCCGTGGCCGTAAAAATATCACACTGATTTCAGGAGAGTCATTACCCAGTAGTTGGGACTCACTGCCACACTGCTACAGAAGCATTTTATCATTCATTGTTTGGGATTTGGACATTGCTGACAAGGCCAGTATTTTTTGCTCGTATATTCTCTCAGGAAGGCAGTGATAAGCTGCTGCCTTAAACCACTGCAGCTCTTCTGGTGAATGTACTCCCCAGTGCTGTTGTGGAGACAGTTCAGACTTGGGCTCCGTGTTGATGGACTCATGATATTTCCAGATCAGGGTGGTGTGGGACTTGCAGGTGGTGGTGTTCCCCGGCACTTGCTGCCCTTGTCTGTCTCAGAAGTAGTTGTGGGTGGTGCACATTACAGCCAGTGTTGGAGGGAATGAATGTTTGGGGGGGGGGGGGGGGGGTGGTTGTGGTTTGATGGGGTGTCGATCCAGTGGACTGCTTTTCCCGGATGGTGTTCAGCTTCTTGAGAGTTGGAGCTGCACTCATCCAGGCAAGTGTATTCTGTGATGTTCCCCACGTTCCTCGTAGATAGTGGAAACGCGATGGGGCATTAGATGCTTATTCATTAGTCACATATACATCGAAACGCACAGTGAAATATGCCTTTTTACGTTGCTAAGAATGTGCTGGGGGCAGCCCGCAAGTGTCGCCACGCTCCCGGCGCCGACATAGCACGTCCACAGCTTCCTAACCCGTACGTGTTTGGAATGTGGGGGGAAACCGGAGCACCCGGAGGAAACCCACGCAGACGCGGGGAGAACGTACAAACTCCTTACAGGCAGCTGCGGGAATTGAACCCGGGTCGTTGGTGCTGCAGTAGCGTTATGCTAACTGCTGTGCTACCGTGCCACCCATATGCTACCATGTTGCCCATAGGTGAGTCACTCCCCGTTCTTTTCACCGTTGCTTAATTTTTGGTCAGGTTGAGTTTCTGGTCAGTTTGACCCCTCACGCTTAAATGATGGGCGATAGTGCCACCGAGTTTCTAGAGCAGATGGTTAGACCTTCCTGTCTGTGCTGATCTGTACCTGCCGCTTATGTGACATGCATGTCACTTGCCGCTTGCTAGCGCATGCCTGAATGTTGTTAGATCTTGTGATACACAGGCATGGACTGCTTCGTCTTCCAAGGGGCTGTGAACGTTGTGCAATTGTCAGCGGACATCCCTGCTTCTGACCTTGTGATGGTCGGAAAGTCACGGGCAACTGTGGATGGTTGGGCCTAGGGCACTGCCTTGGGGATGTCCTGGGGCTGGGGCGATCGACCTCTGACTGGTGAAGCCAGCACTGGCAGACCGTCCCCTGATGACCGTTGAGATGTTGAGCTACGTTCTTGTACCTTTGTGGTCCTTCTGGTGCAGGTGTTCCTGCAGTGAAGTCGGGAGCTGCAGGGTTTGACCCTGTGATGGTGCAGGAATGGGGATAAACTCCCAAGTGAGGCTGTTGTTTAACTTGGAGCAACCAATGATTCACTGGAGCAGGTCGAGCAGCATCCGTGGGGGATAAAGAATTACTGACATTTTGGGTCAAAACCCTGCATCAGGACTGAGTACGGAGTTCATGGAAGACGTTGTATATTCATGAAGCAGAATTTATGCAGTTTGCCTGCTAGTGTCCACTGTTCCACTCTTGGCCCTGATTTAAAGGGGCAATGAACAATCTGCTGGAGGAACTCTGGGCCCACAAATCACAAAACAAAGGAGCAGAAGTAGGCCATTCAGCCCATCGAGTCTGCTCCATGAGCTACACTAAAACTATTCCTATCTAGCCCCAATTTCCGGCCTTGTCCCCATATCCCTTGATACCCTGACTAATTAGATACCTATCAATCTCCTCCTTAAACGCCCCCAATGATTGGGCCCCCAATGCTGTATGTGGCAAAGAATTCCATAATTTCACTACCCTCTGGCTAAAGAAATTTCTCCTCATTTCTGTTTTAAACGGTACCCTCTAATTCTAAGACTGTACCCTCTAGTCCTGGACTCACCCACCAAGGGAAACAGCTTAGCCACATCTACTCTGTCCAGTCCTTTCGACATTCGAAATGTTTCTATGAGGTCCCCTCTCATACTTCTATACTTCAGTGAGTACAGTTCAAGAGCTGACAAACACTCATCGTACGTAAGCCCTTTCATTCCGGGAATCATCCTCATAAATGTTTTCTGAACCCTCTCCAACATCAGCACATCCTTCCTAAGATAAAGGGCCCCACCCAGTGAGCTCCTCCAGCGGGTCATTAGTTGCTCCAGATTCCAGCACCCGCAGTCTCTTGTGTCTCTGTTGCGTAATGTGATGCCTTTACCCCTGTTGGCGCTGTCAGCTGTGATGGACGTCAGTGGTGGGAGAGGAAGTTCAGGGTGGTGAATGGGGGGGCCAGTCAAGTGGGCTGCTTTGCCCTGGATGCTGAGGAGCCTCTCTTGCTGGAACTCGTGCAGACAAGCAGAGAGAGACTTCTGTCACACTCCTGACATGCGCTGCAGTTGGTTGAGTCGCTCTGGCCTGTCTGGCTTTATCTCAAGATGCAGTGTGCAGTTGTTGGAGCTAGGCGTCCGGAAATGACCTTGATTGATAGCTGATCTCTTTTTCCTACTCCCCTCAACGCACCCCTGTCCAATTATTTGCGGCTTGTTCTTCTGCTGACTCTGCCTGTTGTGGTTTCTTTGAAGGCACTGAGTGGCAAATTCAGCACGTCTCAGTTATCGGTTGGGTGGCACTCGCAGCATTTCAGCTGCTGCCGAGACCGTTGCTGTGCAGGGGAGAGTGGTATCATACAGACACTGTGCAGACAACGAGCTCCACTGACCCAACGATGAGCCACGTTGGAGGGTGACCGCAAAACCCAACCACTTTGAATTGTGACCAGAGCACATCTCTAGTAATTGCTCAAGTAAAAGTGCATCAGACCCTTCAACCCAAACCGTTAACCGTTTCCCTCCCCACAGATGCTGCCTGACCTGCTGGGTGTTTATGGCACTCCCTGCTTTTTGTTTCAAATTTTTCGTCCAGTGATTAGTGAGAGTACTGAAACAGAGGGGCTGGCGAGGTTTATATTTCCAGAGACACAAAAGATTCTGCAGATGCTGGAAATCTGGGAGCAACACACACAAAACGCTGGAGGGACTCAGCAGGTCAGGCAGCATCTGTGGAGGGAAACGAACAGTTGACGTTTCAGGCCGAGACCCTTCATCAGGATTGGAAAGGAAGAGGGCAGAAGCCAAACCAAAAGGATGGGGTTATATCCCCTATCTTCCGCATTAGTTTGCAGTCGGACAGGAGTCCTTCACAATGGGAGGGTTGCATCGGATCAGCCCTGGCTCAGCTAGTCGTGCTCTTGCCTCATCAGCAGGTCATGGTTCATGGTAGTGTAGTGGTTAGCGTAACGCTTTACAGCGCCAGTGACCTGGGTTCAACTCCTGCCGCTCTCTGTAAGGAGTTTGTATGTTCTCCCCGTGTCTGCGTGGGTTTCCTCCGGGCGCTCCGGTTTCCTCCCACATTCCAAAGACGTATGGGTTAGGAAGTTGTGGGCATGCTATGTTGGCACTGGAAGCGTGGCGACACTTGCGGGCTGCCCCCAGAACACTCTACACACTGTGTGTTTCAATGTACATGTGACTAATAAAGAGATCTATCTATCTATCATCCAGACTTCGCAGGTTCAGGCCGACACTCCCAATGCAGTACTGAGGGTGTGCTGCAGCGCCCCTCCCCTCCGGCTTCCATCCACTGACTACCGGCACATTTTCCCCACCGATCTACCCCTTGCCCATCTGGTTCTGGTTCCAAAAAACAAAACGCTGGAGGAACTCAGCAGGTCAGGCAGCATCTATGGAGGGAAATGGAAAGTGGACGTTTTGTGTAGAGACCCGTCACCAGGACTGAGTCCCTCCAGCATCTTGTTTTTCTGCTCCGGGTTCCAGTATCTGCAGTCTCTTGTATCTCCAGGTTCTGGTTCCATCTGACCTTCACCTAATGGCTCCCATTATCTCCTTCCTTACTTGAGCAGATGCCAGCACCGGTAACCCTTAGTGTTCCTGCTTATCACCCACCTAGTTGTCTCCATCTTCACCCTCCTCTCCCCACCTGTCCGTCATCCTTCGCCCCTCCTCGGTCCTCCAATCTCCTGCAGGCCCTCTGTCACGCCCCCTCCTCTTTATACTGCCCATCTCCCCTGACAGTCCTGATGCAGGGATTTGACCCAAAATGTCGACGACTCCCTTCCCCCTCTGATGCTGCTTGCCCCGCTGAGTTCCTGCAGCAGATTGTTGCTCCAGATTCCAGTGTCTGCAGGCTCCTGTGTCTCTCTCAAACCAAGGCCTCCTTCTGTTCTCCTAAGACGTTCCCCCTTCATTCTCAAAACAAGAGGACATGGCTTTAAGGTATTGGGTGGGAAGTTCAAGGGTGATGTCAGAGGGAGGTTTTTCACCCAGAGAGTGGTTGGTGCATGGAATGCGCTGCCTGGGGTGGTGGTGGAGGCTGATACATTGGACAAGTTCAAGAGACTGTTAGATAAGCATATAGAGGAATTTAAATTAGAGGGATATGTGGGAGGAAGGGGTTAGATAGTCAGTGGCGGGCCGAAGGGCCTGTATTTTGCCGTATTGTTCTATGGGACCTCATAGAAACATTTCGAATGTTGAAAGGACTGGACAGAGTAGATGTGGCTCTGTTTCCCTTGGTGGGTGAGTCCAGGACTAGAGGGCACAGTCTTAGAATTAGAGGGTACCAGTTTAAAACAGAAATGAGGAGAAATTTCTTTAGCCAGAGGGTAGTGAAATTATGGAATTCTTTGCCACATACAGCATTGGGGGTGTTTAAGGAGGAGATTGATAGGTATCTAATTAGTCAGGGTATCGGGGGTACGGGGACAAGGCTGGAAATTGGGGCTAGATAGGAATAGTTTTAGTGTAGCTCATGGAGCAGACTTGATGGGCTGAATGGCCTACTTCTGCTCCTCTGTCTTGTGATCTTGTAAAAAAAAATGCGACTGCATGATTTCAATGAATTGGGGAACTTCCCTGGTGATCTGTGGCCAACAGTCATTTCCTCCCAAATCATTCATTATCTGGTCATTATAGTTTGCACGCAAATTGTCAGTGTAAACCACGCTTCTAAAATGCTCATTCGGTGGTGTTGTTGGGGATTTCCTGAATTCATGAAAGGTGTTATGTATATATTCACATTTTTTCCAAGTGATGTGCTATGTACAATACAGCAAGCACGGTGAAGATGCATTTACAGTCTAATCCCAATAAATACGAGGCCCAAACTAAATGACGATATTGCAGATGCCTCGTATCAGTACAGTGTCCCATCCTCTCAACCCTCCTGCACACCCAGTCTCAGGCATACTTGTTCCTGCAGCCCACCCCACACCAAACAGTCACATCCCTGGATTGGGGTACTGAGCTGCAAAGCACCAAGGTTTGTACGTTGGACATAACTGACAGTCGAGATTAAAGTCTCCACAGATATGATTTAATGGCATGATTAAAATGTTGACTCTGCACAAAGTTTCACACTCTAGTTGGATCATCCCACCATTTTTGGCAAATAGTTCTAGTTATCAATGGGCTGTTCTTAATGGTGGTTCTCCTGTATTTGGTCTTTGACCTTTCTTCGGATGTCTGCTTTGTGCCCATGAGTGTGATGGATCTAAAATGTGGAACTGATTGTACGATGTGAAATGTGTTCCGACCACTTAATCCACGATGCACCATTCCCAAGGGACTGGTTTTCTTTTCCCTGTGTTGGGATAATATTCTGTTGGTGGCCTCTCCAGGCTTCTCAAAGCAACGGTATGAGATGTTCTGTTGCTGCTGTACAAGTCGTTGTTGAGACCACACTTGGAGCATTGTGTGCAGTTTTGGTTGCCGAGCTAGGATGCCATCAACCTGGGAAGGGTGTAGAAGAGATTCACAGGGACTGGAGGGCTCGAGTTATAAGGAGAGGCTGGGACCTTTTTTCCCTAGAGCGAAGGAGGCTGAGGGGCAACCTTAAAGGTTTATAAAATCATGAGGGGCATAGATAAGGTTGGATGGTCATTGTCTTTTCCCCAGGATAGGGGAGACTAAACTAGAGGGCAGAGGTTTAAGGTGAGAGAGGAAAGATTTAAGGGGGACCTGAGGGGCAACTTTCTCCACACAGAGGGTTGGGGTGTGTGGAACGAGCTGCCAGAGGAAGTGGTAGAGACGTGTACAATTACAATGTTTAAAAGACATTTGGACAGGTACATGGATAAGAAAGGTTTAGAGGGATATTGGCCAAACGCAGGCAATGGGACCAGCTGAGAAAGGAACTTGGTCAGTATGGACGAGTTGGGCTGAAGGGTACGACTCTATAAGCAAAAGGGAGAGAGGCAGTCTGCCAAGCAAAGGAATTTACAATCAAAGGAATATCCGCTGAAACCCCAGTCACTGTTGTAGGACATGCAGCATCTGCCTGGTGAACTGCAGCTCTCTGATTTAGCAACACGATAATCCCATCTGTTGGCCGAGGCTCAGTACGTCATGGCCCAGCTGTTCTCAGTTAGTCCCTTGAGATCCTTTCTGCTCATCTATGTGGGTGGACGTGTGCTGGGTTTAATGTCTCCCTGCAGCGTGGTACCTGTAACCATGCAGAACCTCCCCCACTGTGTGTTGTACTGGATTAAAACCACAAAACCCTGGAAATACCCTCCAGTTCAGGCAGTGTTGGCAGAGAGAGAAACGGTTAATTCTTCAGTCAGTAACCCATTGTTGGAACTTCAGCTTCATGCTCTCACACTATGTACAATAGCTTTTGGAATTGGATTTAAGTCTACTGTAACCCAGGGACATGAGTTCTTCCAACTGAGCAGTGAGCTGCGAGATCAACCTCCTGTTCCTCAATGTATTTTCAGAAGTCTACAGACCACTCAGCTTCCCTTTCTGGTTCTACTCTTGCTCAATACTTTAACATTTCTGCCAATGATCTCTCATCATTATGCACTCTCCTTGGAAAATCCCTTGACTGGGTGCTTGCAAACCACATCTCCAACCTCACCACCTCCAAAGAACCGAACACCAGGTGAAGGGATCTGCTGTTGCTTCCACATCCCATCTTTGCCATAACTCTACACTCGCCAGATGTCCACTCTGGCGCCGCTATGCAGAGCCCTGAACGGAGGTCAGGTGACATTTGCTGTGGTGGTGTGCAGTGAGCTGTCCCACCTCCCTGGGGCATCAGCGGTCTTTGGGTGTTGCTGACCACGCCACCACCTCTCCACTGTCGCGTGGCGAGTCCAGACCATGCTGGTCAGGATCCAGTTCTGTACACAGAACGTAGACCACAGCAGTACAGCACAGGAACAGGCCCTTTGGCCCACGATATCTGTGCTGAATGTGATGTTGAATTAAACTAGATCCCTTCTGCCTGTACATGATCCATAATCGCTCCATTCCCTGCAGATTCAGGTGTCTATTTAACAGTCCCCGGCAGCCCATTCCAGGCACCCACTACTCTCTGTGTAAAGGACTTGCCCCACACATCTCCTTTAAACTTTCCCTCATCTCAACAAAAATGCAGGTCTTCGAGTACTTGACATTTCTATACTGGGAGAAAGATTCTGACTGTCCACTCTATCTGTGCCCCTCATAATCTTGTAAACTTCTATCAGGTCTCCCCTCAGACTTTCCAGAGAAAACAACCCAAGTTTGTCCAACCTCTTCCTATAGCACATACCCTCTAATCCAGGCAGCACCCTGGTGAACCTCTTCTGCACCCTCTCCAAAACCTCCACATCCTGCTGCTAATGGGGCGACCAGAACTGATGACAAATCTGATCATCATCACCTTTGCTGGCCCCTGGAGACACAGGATGTCTTGCCTCCATTCCATTTCTGCAGGTTCTAAGGTGACCGATCATAGAGTCAGAGCACTACACAGAAACAGGCCCTTCAGCCCATCTAGTCCATGCCCACCTGGTTTTCTGCCTCATCCCATCTACCTGCACCCAGACCATAGCCGTCCATACCTCTCATCCATGCACTTATCCAAACTTCTCTCTGTGTTACAATTGAACCCCCATCACACTCACACCACCCTCTGAGTGAAGTAGTTCCCCCTCAGTTTACCCTTAAATGTTTCACCTTTCACCCTAAACCTATGACCTCTAGTTCTAGTCTCACCCAACCCAAAGGGGAAAAGCCTGCATTCATTCACTATCTATACCCCAGATGTACCCCTGGCTACTGTGGGAGGCGAGGGAGGAGATTGTGGAGCCTCTGACGATGATCTTTGCATCATCAATGGGGACAGGAGAGGTTCCGGAGGATTGGAGAGTTGCAGATGTCGTTCCCTTATTCAGGAAAGGGAGTAGAGATAGCCCAGGAAATGATAGACCAGTGAGTCTTACCTCAGTGATTGGTAAGTTGATGGAGAAGATCCTGAGAGGCAGGATTTATGAACATTTGGAGAGGTATAATATGATTACAAGTAGTCAGCATGGCTTTGCAAAGGGCAGGTCCTGCCTTATGAGCCTGATTGAATTTTTTTGAGGATGTGACTAAGCACATCGATGAAGGGATAGTAGTAGATGTAGTGTATATGGATTTCAGCAAGACGTTTGATAAGGTACCCCATGCAAGGCTTATTGAGAAAGTAAGGAGGCATGGAATCCAAGGGGACGTTGCAATGTGGATCCAGAACTGGCTTGGCCAGAGAAGGCAAAGAGCGGTTGTTGACATGTCATATTCTGCGTGGAGGTTGGTGACCAGTGGTGTACCTCAGGGATCTGTTCTGGGACCCTTACTCTTTGTGATTTTTATAAACGACCTGGATGAGGAAGTGGAGGGATGGGTTAGTCAGTTTGTGGATGACACAAAGGTTGGATGTGTTGTGGATAGTATAGAGGGCTGTCAGAGGTTACAGCGGGACATAGATAGGATGCAGAGTTGGGCTGAGAAGTGGCAGATGCAGTTCAACCCAGATAAGTGTGAAGTGGTTCATTTTGGTAGGTCAAATATGATGGCAGAATATAGTATTAATGGTCGGACTCTTGGCAGTGTGGAGGATCAGAGGGATCTTGGGGTCCAAGTCCATAGGACGCTCAAAGCAGCTGCACAGGTTGACTCTGTGCTTACGAAGGCATATGGTGTATTGTCCTTCATCAATCGTGGAATTGCATTTAGGAGCTGGGAGGTATTGTTGCAGCTATATAGGTCCCTGGTTAGACCCCACTTGGAGTACTGTGCTCAGTTCTGGTCCCTTCACTACTGGAAGGATGTGGAAGCCATAGAAAGGGTGCAGAGGAGATCTACAAGGATGTTTCCTGGAATGTGGAGCATGCCTTATGAAAACAGGTTGAGTGAACTCGGCCTTTTCTCCTTGGAGCGACGGAGGATGAGGGGGGACCTGATAGAGGTGTATAAGATGATGAGAGGCATTGATCGGGTGGATAGTCAGAGGCTTTTCCCCAGGGCTGAAATGGTTGCCACAAGGGGACACAGGTTTAAGTGCTGCTGAGTAGGTATAGAGGAGATGTTAAGGGTAAGTTTTTTACTCAAAGTGGTGAGTGCGGGGAATGGGCTGCCGGCAACGGTGGTGGAAGCGGATATGATAGGGTCTTTTAAGAGACTATTGGATAGGTACATTGAGCTGAGAAAAATAGAGGGCTATGGGTAAGCCTAGTAATTTCTAGGGTAGGGACATGTTCAGCACAGCTTTGTGGGCCGAAGGTCCTGAATTGTGCTGTAGTTTTTCTATGTTCTACCACTCTTTGGCTTCTCCCACTAAGCTAATGTTGAATCTAATTGACATCCTGAATGCCAAGTGACTTCCCTTCTGGACCAGTCTCCCATGTGGGACTTTGTCAAAGGCCTTGCTAAAATCCATGTAGACAACATCCACTGCCTTCCTTTGATTAACCTTCCTGGTAATCACCTTTATAAACTTTAAGATTGATTAGACATGACCTGCCACGCACAAAGCCATGTTGAATATCCCTAATCAGGCACAGTCTTTCCAAATACTTATATATCCTGTCCCTCAGAATACCTTTCAATAATTTACCCATGACTGATGTCAGGCTCACTGGCCTATAATTTCCCGGCTATTTTTAGGGCCTTTCTTAGACAACGGAACAACATTAGCCATCCTCCAGTCCTCCAGCACCTCACCCATGGCTCAGGATGTTCTAATATCTTTGCCAGGGCCCCTGCAATTTCTGCACTAGCCTCCCACAAGGTCCAAGGGGACAGCTTGTCAGGCCCTGGGGATTTATCCATCCTAATTTGCCTCAAAACAGCAAGCACCTCCTCTTCTGTAATCTGGATACAGTCTGTGACCTCACTACTCTTTTTCCTCAGTTCCAAGGACTCTGTCTGTCTCTCGAGTAAAAGATGCAAAAAATTCATTTAAGATCTCCCCCATCTCTTTCTGCTCCATGCATAGGTGACCATGCTGATCTTCAAGAGGACCAATTTGCCTGCTTTTCTCCACAGATGCTGCCTGACCTGCTGAGTTCTTCCAGCATCATGGTGTTTTGCATCAAGATGCCAGCGTCTGCAGTCCTATGTTTCTCTAGGATGAATTTTGTCCCTTGCTATCCTTTTGCTCTTAATGTAGCTATAGAAATCCTTGGGATTCTCTTTCACCTTGTCTGACAGAGCAACCTCATGTCCTTTTAGCCCTCCTGATTTCTCTGTGTTCTCTAGCATTTCTGATACTTCTTAAGCACCTCATTTGATCCTAACTGCCTATACCTGATATGCACCTCCTTTTTCTTTACCAGGGCCTCAATATGCCCCATAAATCATGGTTCCCTAAACCTGCTAGCCTTGCCTTTTATTCTAACAGGAACATACAGATTCTGTCCTCTCAATATTTCACTCTTGAAGGCCTCCCACTAACCAAGCATCTCTCTGCCAGAAAACAGCCTATCCCAATGCACGGCTGCCAGGTCCCTTCTGATGCCGTCAAAATTGGCCTTGCTCCAGTTTGGAATCTCAACCCGAGGACCAGTCCTATCTTTCTCCATAATTATCTTGAAACTAATGGAATTATGATCACTAGATCCAAAGGGTTCCCCTACACACTTCTGTCATCTGTCCTGTCTAGTTCCCTAAGAGGAGACCCAGTACAGTGCTCTCTAGTTGGGACCTCTACATATTGATTCAGGAAATTCTCCTGAACACATCTGACAAACTTGACCTCATCCAGTCCCTTTACCATATGGGAATCCCAGTCAATATGTGGAAAGTTAAAATCACCTACTATCAGAACTGTTATTTCCTGATACCGTCTGTTATCTGTGTACAAATTTGCTCCTCTAAATCCCACTGACTATTGGGATGTCTACAATATAGTCCCATTAACGTGGTCGTCCCTTTTTTTTATTCTTCAGTTCCACCCAAATTTCCTTGGTAGTTAAATCCTTCAGTATGTCCTCTGAGCACTGATGAGTAATGCCACCCATCCCCCTTTACTACCTCCCTCTCTATCATGTCCAAAACACCAGAATCCAAGAACACTAAGCTGCCAGTCCTGCCCCTCCTGCAACCAAGTCTCACCAATGGCTACAACATCATAATTCCACGTACAGATCCACACTAAGTTCATCTGCCTGACCTGCAATACTCCTTGCATTGAAATAGACGCAACTCAGAACATCAGTCGCATCATGCTCAACCTCTCGGTTTCCATCGTTGCTTGTAGTCTTAACATCTACCTTCCCCACAGCCTCTGCCTCTCTGGTTCCCACCCCCCTGCAAGTCTAGATTAAACCCCCATGAGCAGCACTAGCAAAGCTTCCCGCAAGGATATTGGTCCCCCTCCAGTTCAGGTGCAAACTGTCCTGTTTGTACAGATCCCACCTACCCTGAAAGAGAGCCCAATGATCCAAAAATTTGATATTTGTTTATTATTGTCACTTGTACCTAGGTACAGTGGAAAAACTTGTCTTGCAAACCGATCGTACAGGTCAATTCATTACACAGTGCAGTTACACTGAGTTAGTACAGAGTGCATTGATGTAGTACAGGTAAAAACAGTAACAGTCTGGAGTAAAGTGTCACAGCTACAGAGAAAGTGCAGTGCAGTGCAATAAGGTGCAAGGTCACAACAAGGTAGATCGTGAGGTCAAAGTCCATCTCAGTGTAAAAAGGAACCGTTCAATAGTCTTATCACAGTGGGATAGAAGCTGTCTTTAAGTCTGGTGGTACGTGCCCTCAGGCTCCTGTATCTTCTACCTGATGGAAGAGGAGAGAAGAGAGAATGTCCCGGGTGGGTGGGGTCTTTGATTATGCTGGCTGCTTCACCAAGACAATGAGAGGTAAAGAGTCCAAGGAGGGGAGGCTGGTGTCCGTGATGCGCTGGGCCGTGTCCACAACTCTCTGCAGTTTCTTGCAGTCCTGGGCAGAGCAGTTGCTGTACCAAGCCGTGGTGTATCCAGATAGGATGCTTTCTATGTCACTGGAGCTGTGAGGCAGGGGCTCTACCCGCTACACCTCTGTGTGGCCTCGTGCCCGCGAACATAGTGGCTCACCAGTTGGAGCCGGCAGGATGTGATTAGAACTGCTGGCCTGGGAGAAGACACTGCTGTTGGTTCAGTTGTCCTGCCAGTGATGATAGTGGTACCTCCCCAGTGCTCCGAGGGGCCGGCTGTAGGTAATCCATGTCTCCAAAGCCAGGGAATTGCTCTGCCAGGGAAGTGGTTTTCTCTTCCTCTGTAATGTTACCCTGTGACCCCATGGGTCTGTTCCCTCTGCTTCCAATTTCTCATCTCCAGGTCTTCCCTCGGCGATCCCATCCAAGACTGTACGTCCTATTGGACACTGAGGTGGCCTTCCAAACCTTTGCTAACTTTCATGTCAGGCTGAGTCTGAACCAGTGTCTGGCCACTGAAGCCATGCATGCTTTCATTTTTTTCTGGACTTGACTGTACTGGCTGTCTCCCACCTTTTACACCGAGCTCCTCTCATCCTTCCCTCTGTGTCCTCAACTGCAGAGGAGCCCTGACTGCTCTTCCGTAACATCTCTGCAACACCGTTGGTCAGTGAACAGCTGCCTGACCGTTGTTGATTTTATCGTCTATACCTCAGCTTTAAAGTCCTCATCCATACTTTCGAATCCCTCTCTGGTCCCGGCCCTCCCTACCTGTGTCAGACCTCAGTTCTCTGTCCTCCTCCACTTCTGAAGTCTTTGCGCGTTCCCTGCTTTACTCACTTCACCATTGTGACCATGTCTTCAGCTGTCCTGGCCCTAAATCCTGGGATTCCTTGCCTAAACTTCTCCGCTTCATTTCAGTTAAGCTGATCCTTAAATCCCACCTCTTTGTCTAATCTTTTGGTCAATAGCCCTAATTCTTTTTAAGAGGCTTGGTATCAAACACCATTCGATTATTGTTCTTGAGAACTATTGTACACAATGTTTAACGAGGAATATATAAAATA
The DNA here is from genome assembly GCF_009764475.1 of Pristis pectinata. Classification (NCBI taxonomy): domain Eukaryota; kingdom Metazoa; phylum Chordata; class Chondrichthyes; order Rhinopristiformes; family Pristidae; genus Pristis; species Pristis pectinata. The sequence goes on along the minus strand of NC_067438.1, from coordinate 15,569,907 downwards.
ATTTTATATACACTGTGTGTGCGTGTGTGTGAGAGAGAGAGAGAGAAGGCAGAGCAGTGGATGTGGTTTACATGGACCAGTAAGGTGCTTGACAAAGTCGTATATGCTAGGCTGGTCCAAAAATTTAAGGCACAGGGGTCCCAAAACTGGATTGAATATTGGCTTGGTGATAGGTGGCAGCTGGCAGTGGATGGGTGATGTTTGGACTGGAGGTCTGTAACCAGCGGTGTGCCACAGGGATCAGCACTGAGACCCTTGTTATTTGTGATAGATACATATAAATGACTTGGATGACAATGTAGGTGCTCTGATTAGTAAGTTTGCAGACGACATGAAAGTTGGTGGAGCTGCAGATAGTGAAGAAGGTTGTGCCAGGATACAGTGGGATGTGGATCAGCTGGAAAGTTGGGCAGAGCGTCGGCAGGTGGAATTTAATCCAGATAAGTGCAAGTGAAAAGTCAACAGTGTTGTTGTGGGGCTGGAACCTCCTGATCTTCCTTCCCTGAAGGATGCTCATGAATAGGATGGCTTTCACAGTAACCTTGCTGTTTCATGGTCACCTCTCCCTCATCTCGGATCTTTCCAAGTAAATTCCCAGCTGCGGTGGCAAGATTTGAACTGTGGACCTGGATACTACTCCGATCGCCAGTTGAGGTGGTATTGGTTTATTATTGTCACTTTTACCGAGGTACAGTGAAAAGCTTATCTTACAAACCGATCGTACAGGTCAATTCACTACACAGTGCAGTTACACTGAGTTAGTACAGAGTGCATTGAGGTAGTACAGGTAAAAACAATAACAGTACAGAGTAAAGTGTCATAGCTACAGAGAAAGTGCGGTGCAATAACGTGCAAGGTCACAACAAGGTAGATCGTGACGTCATCGTCCATCTCATCGTATAAGGGAACCTTTCTATAGTCTTATCACAGTGGGGTAGAAGCTGTCCTTAAGTCTGGTGTACAAAATAACGAGGGCATAGGCAGGATAGAAAGTAGGAAACTTTTCTACAATGTGGAGGTGTCAGAAACAAGAGGGCGTAGGTTTACGGTGAAAGAGAAGAGGTTTAGAGGGGATCTGATGGGGAATTATTTCCCCCAGAGGGAGGCAGGAATCTGGAACGCACTGCCTGAGGGGGTGGTGGAGGCAGAGACTCCCACAGCATTGGGGAAGTATCTCGATGAGCACCTGAATCACCAAGGCAGAGAAGGTTATGGACCAAGTGCTGGTAAATGGGATTGGCGTAGATGGGGACTTGATGGCTGGCATGGACCTAGTGGGCAGAAGGGCCTGCTTTAACTCTACTGGACCACTGATCCCTGTTTTCATTCCCTGCAGATTCCAGGAGCCCCGACAGCTCTTCCATGAATTCTCCGCAACACCACCGGTCACTGAACAGCTCGCCGCCCCTGCATTCTTCCGTGGTCGGGTCAGGGATCTCGTCGTCTGTCAACTCGCCGGCCAGCAGCATTGGCTCCCCCTTCTCAGTCATCAGCTCCTCCATGGGCTCACCCACGCTGCCGACAACCCACTCCCTCAGCTATGGCTCGATCAGCAGCCCTCACGTGAGTGGAGGTTTATCTCATCCACGTTGGGGATTGGCTGGGACAGTTGGTCGATAGAGGCACAGAAAGGGTTGAATAAGGTGGAGAGAAGCTACAGCAACAAACAGTCTGCTGGAGGAACTCAGCGGGTCGAGCAGCATCTGCTGGGGGAGGAAAGGAATTGTCGACGTTTCCCTCCACAGACGCTGCTCGACCTGCTGAGTTCCTGCAGCAGATTGTTTGTTGCTCCAGATTGCAGCGTCTGCGCTCTCCTGTGTCTCCATGTTCTGCGAAGCCACTTGTCCTTCTGCCTACGCAGAAGCTGCAGACTGATAGAAGGGTACAACAACGAGCGTGGTAGCAGGAGAAAACTACTTAGTCCCCTGAGCCCATTCCGTCAGTGACCTGATTGCCTTTACTGAATATACCATTAATCCTAAAATCTATCTCAGATTTTAATCCAACAAATAACTCGGCAATAATTGCCATTTGCGGAAGAGATTTGGCTTTCTATTCCGCACCCCCCCCCCCCCCCCACACGTGGAAGTATTTCACTTCCGAAAGGCCTGGCTGTAATTTTTCGGATTATGCCACCTTGTCCCGTGCTCCCCGATCACTGCAGATTGTGTAGAGAAACTATCGATGTAAAGAAACCTTGGGCAAATTCCATAATCTGAAATACCTGACCTTGTATTTAAACCCTGGTGTCATTCCACTAAGTGGCTTCATCCACAGGGGAAGTCCATTCAATCCTTTGTATCAGTTCTTTCGAAGAGGTCAACCCCAGAGCACGGCAATTTTATTCATCTCCTTTGTAAGTATTTATTTGAAGAGCAAAGGGACCATCTCCTCATACCCAGTGTTGTGGCGTGGAGTTCACTGGTCGGGGCAGAGTCGGTGGGAAAGGTTAGGTGGCGGAGGAACTTGGGGGCAGATCAAGTTGGTACAATCACATCTGTTTGTTCCACGGGAGGTGAAGGTCTGGTGTTGACGGGTTGGGTGAGGAGCTGTTGTTGACCAGTTGGACAGATCATGTATCCACATTGTTTCTCTCGGTCGGTTGTGCCATCCGACCCAGGTTAGATTCCACCAGCGTTACTTCAGCTGCGGAGGTCTAAAACTGGGCGCAGTGGCTCTTGGCTTGGTCAGTCAGCCAACACTCCTCTCCCGGCATTGTGTTTGGCACAGACATGGTGGGCTGAAGGGCCTGTTCCTGTACTGTTCTGCGCTCTGTGTTTGTTCTATGATAACTGTGTTGGGCAGTGGGTTGGTCTGAAGACAAGGGTGGAGTCAGCTGTGAGCGGCACCCTGCAGTTTCCAACCCCTGTTGCCCCAACTTGGCCGTCAAGCTACCTGTTGCACCCCATGGTAATGGAGTGTAGCTGAGCCCAGCACAGTTGTTCCTGTGTAGGTCAGGGAAGTAGGGCGACACTTGTCAAAGCATCACAGGCCTTTCGCTTCAGCTGCCAACTGAACCTAAATTGATGCCAAGTCTCCTCTTAGATCAGCGGCTGGGAGGATCCTGCAGACATTTAACCTACATTACAGTCATTTTGAATGGTTGGCTGAGGGCATCAAGAGAAGTGGAATCAACACAAAGGTTGGATGCAAAGAAAGCAAGAGCTTGTGGTTATGCAGTGCCACTCGCAACCTCAGAGTCAGAGAGTCATACAGCACGGAAACAGGCCCTCTGGCTCAACTCGTCCATGCTGACCAAGGTGCCCACCTGAGCCAGTCCCATTGGCCTGTGGTTGGCCTGTATCCCTCTAAACCTTCCCTATCCATGCACTGTCCAAATATCTTTTAAACATTGTAATTTACCCGCCTCTACCACTTCCTCTAGCAGCTTGTTCCACACACCCACCACCCTCTGTGTGGTAAAAGTTGCTCCTCAGGTCCCCTTTAAATCTTGCCCCTCTCACCTTAAACCCATGCCCTCTAGTTGTAGACTCCCCGACCCTGGGAAAAGACTGACCATTCACCTTATCTGTGCCCCTCATGATTTTATAAACCTTTATAAGGTCACCCCTCAGCCTCCTACGCTCCAGGGGGATAAAAGGCCCCAATCTATCCAGTCCTGGTAACATCTACGTGAATCTTTTCAGCACCCTTTCCAGCTTAGAGACATCCTTCCTATAGCTAGGCAACCAGAACTGCACACAGTGCTCCATGTGTGGTCTCACCAACACTTGTAACATCATTTTTCAAGTTCTGTACTCAGTGCCCTGACTGAGGAAGGCCAGCGTGCTGAACACCTTCACCACCCTGTCGACCTGTGCCACCGCTTTCAGGGAACCACGTACTTCTACCCCCAGGTCTCTCAGCTCTGTTGAGTGATGCTGAAGTAGTTCACAGTCGCGTTGTGTATGCAGTCCATGCTGTAATGGGGCCGGCCTGGATGAAAGGAGGGGACCAGGATATCTTGCACTCCACCTCTAGTGGCTCGCACTTTCCGGGCAAGTGCACAATGGATGGCTCAGCTGCACAGGGAGGGAGGGAGAAAGGGATTCTGTAGTGAGGGGAGACAGCAGGCATTTCTGCATTGGATATGTGGTTCCTGGACAGGACATTGACCCATGCACCAGGGTCAATGATATCAATGAGACTGCCAAACATTTTGGGGGGCATTAAAAGCCAGAGGTTAGAGCCCACGTCAGGACTGACAACATGAGATGAGGTCCTGCAGGTGAACGTAAAAAGTTAACAGGCCTCAAAGTCTCAGGGTTACTCCTGGTGCCGTGCGGCAGTGAGAAGGGGAAGGGGCAGGTCGGTGCACGGCTGGAGATGTGATGTGGGAGTGGGGGCTTTGGCTCTTGGTGACACTGGGACTGGTTCTGGGAAAGGTGGGAGCTGTGCAGCTTTGACAAGCTCTACCTCAGTAGGATCTCATTGAAACCTACTGGAACTGAAAGGCCTGGATAGAGCGGACGTGGAGAGCGTGTTTCCATCAGTGGGAGAGTCTGGGATCCAAGGGCACAGCCTCAGAATAAAAGGGACGCCCCTTTAAAACTGAGATGAGGAGGAATTTTTTCAGCCAGAGGGCGGTGAATCTGTGGAATTCATTGCCACTGAGGGCTGTGGAGGCCAAGTCACTGGGTGTATTTAAGGCAGAGGTTGATAGGTTATTGATCAGCAAGGGGGTTAAGGGTACGGGGAGAAGGTGGGAGAATGGGATTGAGGAAAGAAAATCAGCCATGATTGAAAGGCAGAGCAGACTCGATGGGCCGAACGGCCTAATTCTGCTCCTATACCTCATGGTTGGGGCCACTACACTCACCGGTAGGTTTGCTAATGCTGTAAGGGATGATTTAATCTCGTGTAGCTGGGGAACAAGAAGCTAAGTGAAGATTTGGAAGAAAGCAGTACATTTGAAATGTGGAGAAAACAAATGTTAGTAAATAGATAAAAATGGAATGTGAAAATCATAAAAACCGCAGCCAGTGAAAATCATAAAAACCGCAGCCAGTGAAAATCATAAAAACCGCAGCCAGCGGAAATCAGAAAAACCGCAGCCAGCGGAAATCTGAAATGAAGGCAGAGAACACTCAGCAGGTCAGGCAGCATCTGAGAGGAAGGAAACAGTTAATGGATCAGACAGGGCTCGTGAGGAATATAGAGTAGCAAGGAGGGAACAGGAAGGGGCTGAGGAGAGCGAGAAGGGGACATGAAAAGGCTTTGGCGAGTAGGGTTAAGGAGAATCCCAAGGCCTTTTTCTCGTACGTGAAGAGCAGAAGGATGGCGAGAGTAAAGGTGGGTCCGATTAAAGACAAAGGTGGGAGGATGTGGAATTGGGTGAGGTTCTCAATGAATACTTCCCTTTGGTATTCACCAAGGAGACGGGTCTTTATTGATGCTGAGGACAGTGTTGGTAAGGGTAATGTTCTAGAGTATGTAGATATCAAGAGAGAGGATGTGTTGGAGTTGTTAGAAAATACTAGGACAGATAAGTCCCCGGGGCCTGACTGAATATTCCCCAGGCTGCTCCACGAGGCGAGGGAGGAGATTGCTGAACCGTTGGCTAGGATCTTTGAGTCCTTGCTGTCCACGGGGATGGTACTGGAGGGTGGCAAACGTTGTCCCCTTATTCAAAAAAGGTAGTAGGGATAATCCAGGGAATTCCAGACGAGTGAGCCTTACGTCTGTGGTGGGTAAGCTGCTAGAAAGGATTCTCAGAGATAGGATCTATGATCATTTAGAGAATCATGGACTGATTAGGGACAGCCAGCATGGATTTGTGAAGGGAAGATCTTGCCTCTCAAGTCTGATAGGGTTCTTTGAGGAGGTGACCAGGAAGATTGATGAGGGTAGTGCAGTAGATGTGGTCTACATGGATTTTAGTAAGGCGTTTGACAAGGTTCCGTATGATAGGCTTCTTCAGAAGGTCAGAGGCCAAGGGATCCAGGGAGGCTTGGCCGTGTGGATTCAGAATTGGCTTGCCTGTATAAAGCAGAGGGTTGTGGTGAAGGGAGTGCATTCGGATTGGAGGGCTGTGACTAGTGGTGTCCCACAGGGATCGGTTCTGGGACCTCTACTCTTTGTGATATTTATTAATGACTTAGATGAGGGGGTGGAAGGGTGGGTTAGCAAGTTTGCAGACGACACAAAGATCGGTGGTGGTGTGGATAGTGTGGAGGGCTGTCGAAGCTTGCAGAGGGATATTGATAGGATGCAGAGCTAGGCTGACAAGTGGCAGATGGAGTTCAATCCAGAGAAGTGTGAGGTGGTACACTTTGGAAGGACAAACTCCAAGGCAGAGTACAAGGTAAATGGCAGGATTCTGGGCATTGTAGAGGAGCAGAGGGATCTGGGGGTTCATATCCACAGATCACTGAAAGTTGCCTCACAGGTGGATGGGGTAGTTAAGAAAGCTTATTGGATGTTAGCATTCATAAGTCGAGGGATCGAGTTTAAGAGCCGCGAAGTAATGATGCAGCTTTACAAAACTCTGGTTAGACCACACGTGGAGTACTGTGTCCAGTTCTGGTCGCCTCATTATAGGAAGGATATGGAGGTGTTGGAAAGGGTGCAGAGGAGATTTACCAGGATGCTGCCTGGATTAGAGCGTATGGACTATGAGGAAAGACTAAAGGAGCTAGGGCTTTACTCATTGGACAGAAGGAGGATGAGAGGAGACATGACAGAGGTATACAAAATATTAAGAGGAATAGATAGAATGGACAGCCAGCACCTCTTTCCCAGGGCACCAATGCTCAATACAAGAGGCCATGGCTTTAAGGTAATGGGTGGGAAGTTCAAGGGAGATGTCAGAGGGAGGTTTTTCGCCCAGAGTGGTTGGTGCATGGAGTGCACTGCCTGGGGTTGTGGTGGAGGCTGATACGTTGGTCAAGTTCAGGAGATTGTTAGATAAACATATGGAGGAATTTAAGATAGAGGGTTATGTGGGAGGAAGGGGTTAGATAGTCTTAGGAGCGGTTTGAAGGTCGGCACAACGTGGTGGGCCGAAGGGTCTGTATTGTGCTGTATTGTTCTCTGGTTCCAGGTTGATGACCCTTTGTCAAAACTGGGGTTGGTTTTACATTGCAGAGGGTGGGGAGGGATAGACACGAGACTGCAGCTGCTGGAATCTGGAGTTGAAACAAGCTGCTGGAGGAACTCAGCGGGTCGAGCAGCATGTGTGGGGGGCGAATGGACAGTCAATGTTTCGGGTCGACACCCTGCACCAGGAGGAAATGTCTCTGATAGGATGTGGTTGTTGCCGTGCAGGTGAGCTGTAAATGAGGTCATCTCGCTGATGGGTTAATTGGGGCAGTTGGAGAGGAAATCTGAACAAAGGGACATCAAAGCCTGGTCAAACCCCGCTTGGAGTTCTGATTGCCTCACTACAGGAAGGATGTGGAAGCCATAGAAAGGGTGCAGAGGAGATTTACAAGGATGTTGCCTGGACTGGGAAGCATGCCTTATGAAAACAGGTTGAGGGAACTCGGCCTTTTCTCCTTGGAGCGACGGAGGATGAGGGGGGACCTTATAGAGGTGTATAAGATGATGAGAGGCATTGATTGTGTGGATAGTCAAAGGCTTTTTCCCAGGGCTGAAATGGTTGCCACAAGAGGACACAGGTTTAAGGTGCTGGGGAGTAGGTACAGAGGAGATGCCAGGGGTAAGTTTTTTTTTACTCAGAGTGGTGAGTGCAGGGAATGGGCTGCCGGCAATGGTGGTGGAGGCGGATACGATAGGGTCTTTTAAGAGAGTTTTGGATAGGTACATGGAGCTTAGAAAAGTAGAGGGCTATGGGTAAGCCCAGTAATTTCTAAGCTAGGCACAGCTTTGTGGGCTGAAGGGCCTGAATTGAGCTGTAGGTTTTCTATGTTCTAAAGCAATAAAGTGAGGGCAGGTATAGAGTGAAATCACACACAGGGGGACATCAAAGCTGTGAAGTGCAGAGCTTTAAGACCAGCACGGCAGGTCAGGCTGTGCTAATGGAGAGAAGGGAACTGAGCCATTGCCACAGAGGCGACAGCCAGAGAAGATGACTCACTTTGCCAACGTCTGCTGGTTCCCTTTGTGTATACCCTGCTTGTCACATCCACAATGAACACCAGCAAATTTATCAAACACCATTTCCCTTTCATAAAGCCACGCAGACCTCTTAATTGACATAATTTTCTAAATATGCCGCTATTACATCCTTCATAATGGATTTCCCAATGACAGATGTTAGGCCAACTGAACGATAGTTTCCTGCCTTTCCTGTGGTTTTCCAGTCCTCTGGGACGTCTCCAGGATCCAGGGGAACTTAGTAGACTGCGTCCAATGCATCTGTGACCTCTGCAGCCACTTCCTTTCAAGCCCTTAGATGCAGGTCATTGGGCCGAGGGAACTTGTTGCCCTTTTGCCCCTTTGAGTTGCCTTGTGGTTTGTTTTACGGTGATGGAATTTGTTTTAAATTCCACCATTCCTATAGCCATGTGATTATCTGTTATCATTGGGACGTTTTTAGAATTTCTGCCCTTCTCTATTTCCTATTATTAACACAGTCCCATCCTCTAAGGGACCGACATTTGCTGTAGCTGTCCCCTTTCTGTTTGTGTTCCTTTAGAAGCTCGTAATCTCTGTTTACCTTGGATCAGCCATGATCTGAGTGAACGGCAGAGCAAGTCGAGGCGAATTCTCCTGTTCCTGCTCCTGTTTCTTCTGCTTTCAGGCAAGGCTGAGGTGGACAATTTCATGGTTAGTAGTGAACGAAGGGATGTAGGAGCAGTGGTGCTGCTCTAACAGGTCAGCTAAGTCCCTAATGACGAAATAGGGCTGTGATACCTTCTTATTCCTTGGGGCATAGAACAGAACAGCACAGGAACAGGCCCTTCGGCCCTCCATGTCTGTGCTGACCATGACTCCAGATGAAACTAAACCTATCTGCCTGCACATGATCCCTATCTACCCATCCCCGGCATGTTCACGTGCCTGTCTAAATGCCTCTTAAGGGCCACTATCCAATACAACATAATACAGCTCCCAATCGAACGTTTCTCTGTTTAAAGTTGAGGCTTGGTCTCCATACGCTGTAATCAGGCGCTGAGCTGTTTTCTTTGAAGGAACATTAAAACATAGGTGGTGACTGATAGCTGAGATAAAAATAACTTGTGGTGTATGGAACAGGCCCTCCGGGTACTTCCTGAAGATATGCATGGGCCTCGTCAACAGTTCTTCCTTCCACTGAGTGCCTATTTACCTGCTGGTTTACTTCTTTGCTCTCTGTGGGGTTTGCTTTGTCCAGAACGATGGAACTCCTTGTCATGTGGTTGCTACGTCAAGTTTCAGAGGTGCCCTTTTAGAACACTACAGCACAGTACAGGCCCTTCGGCCCACAATGTTGTGCCGACATTTTATCCTGCTCTAAGATCTATCTAACCCTTCCCTCCCACATAGCCCTCCATTTCTCTATCATTCATGTGTCTGTCTAAGAGTCTCTTAAATATCCCTAATGTATCTGCCCCCACAACTTCTGCAGGCAATGCGTTCCATGCACCCACCACTCCCTGTGTAAAAAAAAACTTACCCCTGACATCCCCCTTATACCTTCCTCCAATCACCTTAAAATTATGTCCCATCGTGTTAGCCATTGTTGCCCTGGGGAAAAAGTCTCTGACTGTCCACTCGATCTATGCCTCTTATCATCTTGTACATCTCTATCAAGTCACCCTCTCATCCTCCCTCTCTCGAAAGAGAAAAGCCCTAGCTTGCTTAACCTATCCTCATAAGACATGCTGTCCAATCCAGGCAGCATCCTGGTAAATCTCCTCTGCGCCCTCTCTAAAGCTTCCACATCCTTCCTATAATGAGGTGACCAGAACTGAACACAATACTCCAAGTGGGGTATGACCAGAGTTCTATAGAGCTGCAACATCAACTTGCGACTCTTGAACTCAGTACCCCGACTAATAAAGGCCAACACTCTATACGCCTTCTTAACAACCCTATCGACCTGTGTGGCAACCTTGAGGGATCTATGGACTTTGACCCCAAGATCCCTCTGTTCCTCCAAACTGCTAAGAATCTTTTGGTCACGTTCCTGCAGAGAAACCGGTGGGTTATCCCACTTCAGAGAGTTGAGGCCAGCACTCCCAGCCATGCGTTCAAAAGGTGACGCAACATCACAGATGTTGATCTTAAGCTGAGGTGTTAAACTGAGCCTTTCTCTGTCTGTTGTCTCAAGTGGCTGTAGAAACACCCAAGATCTGAGGAAAGGAAGGGGAGTTCTCCCCAGTGTCCTGGACCAATGTTTCCCCCTCCACCAGCATCACTAATGCAGAGTATCCGATCAGTGTCATATATTATAATTGATGTATAGGGGCAAAGAGGTGAAGAGACCATGTAAAGCTGTCAATGGGAGCTTGCTGGATGCAGATAGGTTCCTGCATTAAAGCAGTGACGATGGTTCAGAACAACCAACTTGGTTTTAAGGCACTTTTGCGTGTCCTGAGTTTGTGTAATGCAACTAATAATTCATGGAGACATGAGAGACTGCAGATGCTGCAATCTGGAGCAACACACAAAGAAGCTGGAGCATCTCAGCGGCTCAGGTAGCATCTGCAGAGGAAAATAGACAGTCGTCATTTTGGGTCGAGACCCTTCATCTGGACTGAAGGACAGAGGGGAGATGGCCGGTGTAAAGAGGTGGAGGGGAAGGGGTGGAGCAAGAGCTGGCAAGTAGTAGGGGTGATGGACAGATGGAGGAGGGAAGAGTGGAAATACCGACAGAGGCTGGGAGGTGATAGGTGGAGGTGACAGAGAGAGAGAGTGAGAAAAGGGGCAGGGGGCAGAAGGCTAATAATTCATGGTGGGTCTTTATCAAGCCATTGCTCGTGAGGGGATGAAAGATGTTTTATAAATTCTGATTTGTTCGGCCACAGATTAGAGTGAGGTGAAGAATCCCTTTATTTGTTTGTGGGATGTTGGTCGGTGCGCTGAGAGAGCTCTAAACTCTTACTGACCTTTACTATTGATTTCAACAGATGCAAAGAGCTGGGGAGCTTTGCAGCTCATTTTGCAATTTGGCAGCTGTGATAAACAAGCATCTTTTGCAGAATATGATTTTTCCGAAAACTAATGCCTAAAGCTTAGCATTGATTTATACAGTATATGTAAAAATTATGAAAAGAATCAAATTCTATCATAGGACAATGTTGGACTTGGTGCTGGTGAACTGTGGGTGCTGAATATACCATTTGATTATCATAACCATTGCAGATGCACGGTGTCTTAAGGCAATCTGTAGAAATGGAGATTGCTTCTTATGCGGGTAACTTGGCCCAAGGCCAGTCTCAGGAATGATTCACAAGTAAAGCAGCACATTAAGGAATGAAGGATCTCTCCTATAATGTAGACAAGTGAGCAGAAATTTAATGAGTTTATTATTCACCATTGTGTTTGAAAAGTCACGCCACAAGAAGCTGCACTGCCTCTTTGTAAACGCGGGAACCTTGCGAGACAGGTTGCTGTTTCAGAGAAACAATCTGTCCGCTGGAGGATCTCAGCAGGTCGAGCAGCATCTGTAAGGGGAAAGGAATTGTCGACGTTTTGGGTTGAGACACTGCATCACGACTGAGAGGGGAGGGGTGAGACGGGGTCTGGTAGGTGATTGGTGGACCGAGGAGGGGTGAAGAACGACGGGCAGATGTAGATGGTGGGGGGGAGGGTGGGGTGGGGTGGCGAGGGTTAAGTTGGGAGACACAGGCAGGTGGGTGATAGGTGGAGGCAGACGACAAAGATCAGATCTTTATTAGTCACATGTACATCGAAGCACACAGTGTTCTGGGGGCAGCCCGCAAGTGTCGCCACGCTTCCGGCGCCAACATAGCACGCCCGCAACTTCCTAACCCGTACGTCTTTGGAATGTGGGAGGAAACCGGAGCACCCGGAGGAAACCCACACAGACATGGGGAGAACGTACAAACTCCTTACAGACAGCGGCGGGAATTGAACCCGGGTCACTGGTGCTGTAATAACGTCATGCTAACCGCTACACTACCGTGAGGGGAAGAAAGAGAGATGGAACCGTGTGGGGAGGGGAGGGTGAGTGTGGAGGCAGTTGTTGGAGGAAGATAAGCAGGAACACACAGGGCGACCGGTGAATCTGATTCGTGACGGAGGAGAGAATGGGAACCATTAGGGGAGAGGCGTATGGCAGGTTGGCCCAGAGCCCCTTGGGGGTGGGGGAGACTGTGGGTGAAATGTGTGGATATTATGTGGATGGAACTAGGAGTGGGGTAAAATGGGTGATGGGGAGCTGGAGGGGAGTATGGGAAGACCAGGGGTGAATCCGGAGTGGTGGGGGGGGGGGGGGGTGGAGAACACACTGGAGGTGAGGGTTATCTAAAACTGGAGGAATCGGTGTTTGTACCATTGGGGTGTCGACCACCCAGTCGGGGTACGAGGTATTGTTCCTCTAGTTCAGGTTGAGCCTCACCCTGGCAGTGGAGAAGGTTGAGGATGGACAGGTCAGTGTGGGGATGGGAAGGGGAGTTGTCGAGGTACTTGCAGTGCTGGGCCACACCACCTCCTGGGGAAGTTTCCAGAATGCTGCCTCCGGCCGAACTCCCACCTGCCTCAGAACAAAACGCCCAAGCTTGGGTGGAGTTTTGCTCCGTAACTATTGCAGTTTTTCTTGTTGGTTTTCAGATCAACTCCACGGTGAACATGTCAGGGATACATGCCGTCAGCAGCTCCGACGACATCCAGTTGTCACTGGGGGCAAACCCGGCTCTCTCCTACCCAGCCGGCTCCACCACCTCATCCCTGAGGCGCGTCTGTTCCATTTGTGGAGACAGGTCTTCAGGTAAAATGTGCCCAGGATTTTCTATTGTTAAACGCAAATCGATGGATACAGAGATATCTGGTACTGATCGTTGTGCCAAATCTGCAAGGTGGCTTTGTGTTTCTGGTCTGCACTGAATGAACTGCTCTGAGTGAGTGTGACTGAAATTTGCCCTTGTACTCCTGAGTTGAGTAGTCAGTCTGGGTTTGAGTTTCTTCAGGCTTCCAAGGAGGTGCCTGTGGCCCGTGTATCATTGGACGTATCATTGGTTCTCAGGAATGATGCAACCCGCCAGTCTTAGAATGTAGAATGGTACAGAACAGGAGCAGGCCCTTCAGCCCATGATGTTGTGCTGAACTAATTAAGCTAATAACTCCTAATTAAACTAACTCCTTCTGCCTACACATGGTCCGTATCCCTCCATTCTCTGGCTATCTAAGAACATCATGTCTGCCTCCACCACCACCCCTGGCAGCACATTCCAGGCACCCACCACTCTCTGTAAATAAAAAACACTTGCCCTGCGCATCTCCTTTGAACTTAGCCCCTCTCACCTTAAATGCACACCCTCTGGTATTAGACATTTCATCCCTGAGAAAAAGATACGGCCGTCTACTCTACCTATGCCTCTCTCTTCTCTGAGCTACTTGAATGGGATACCAATATGCTGGGACCTTCAAATGAAGGCAAGAGCATTGCAAAGAAAAGCTAGACCATGGTTGAAATGAACCTATTGTGTTGTCCCATGATTTAACATTGCAGATAGGAGCAAGGGTAGGCCATACGGTCTTTGAACCTGCTCTGTATTCAGAATGATCATGAATGATTATCTTTCTCATATTCACACTCTCTCTCTCTCTCTCCCTCCCTCCCTCCCCAAATTCCATGGTGCCTTTTGTGTCTAGAAATCTAAATATCTCCTCCTTTATATTCAGTGACTTGGCCTCAGCAGCCCTCAGTGGTAGTGAAACCCACAAGTCCAACAACTTCTGAGTGAAGAAATTCCTCCCCATTTCAGTCCTAAACCTCTTGCCCTGTAACCTGAGAGTGTGACCCTCTCAGTCTAGACACCCTCAGTCAGGGGAAACATCCTCCCCACATCCTGTCTATCGAACCCGTCAGCATTTTGTAAGTTTCAATTAGATTCCCTTTTATTCTTCTGAACCTTGGTGAATGTAAACTCAGTTGACCTAATCTCTCCTCGTACGGCAGGAGAATCAACCTGGACAACCTGTTGCAAGTGTATCCTTGGATAAGGAGATCAAAACTGCATATAATACTCCGAGTGTGTGGTTTCTGTAGCAGGACAATGCCTCTGTCTCAACCTCTCTTGCTGTGAAGGCCAACATACCACTTGCACTTCTGCGTGTTTGCTTTCAGTGACTGGTGTACAAAGACACCTAAATCTCTTTCCACATCAATTTTTCCGAATTCATTACCATTGGAATAACACACTGTCCTTTCTGTTGTATGAATGCTTGGGTTGTAATAAATGAGGTGACTTGGAATCGCTGAATTAATCAGCTCGTTTTTTTATGGGTTGTGAGGGGGCAGTTACTTTAAATGTCGTATTTCAATGTGCAGTGTGTTCAAGGTCATCAAAAAAGACACAGTGATGTTTAAAGTGGGAGTGGGCTAGTTTTCTCAGCGAAGCTCCCGGACCCGTGGCATTATCATTTGCTTACGGTAGAGTGGGCTGTCGTACAGAGACATGAATTTGATTCTGGCGACAGCAGCTGGAGAATTTAAACTGGAGTAGTTCAATGCAAATTGGAGTAATTAATTGAAGTGGGAGTCTTTTAAAATAGGGAGAGTTCAAGGCCAATTTGTTCCGGTATGGGTGAACATAGGAAACCTACAGCACAATTCAGGCCCTTCGGCCCGCAAAGCTGTGCCGACCATGTCCCTACCTTAGAAATTACTAGGCTTACCCATAGCCCTTTATTTTTCTCAGCTCCATGTACCTACCCAAAAGTCTCTTAAAAGACCCTATCGTATCCGCCTCCACCACTGTTGCCGGCAGCCCATTCCACACACTCACCACTCTCTGAGTAAAAAAACTTACCCCTGACATCTCCTCTGTACCTACTCCCCAGCACCTTAAACCTGTGTCTTCTTGTGGCAACCATTTCAGCCCTGGGGAAAAGCCTCTGACTATCCACCCGATCAATGCCTCTCATCATCTTATACACCTCTATCAGGTCCCCCCTCATCCTCCGTCGCTCCAAGGAGAAAAGGCCGAGTCCACTCAACCTGCTTTCATAAGGCATGCTCCACAATCCAGGCAGCATCCTTGTAAATCTCCTCTGCACCCTTTCTATGGCTTCCACATCCTTCCTGTAGTGAGGTGACCAGAACTGAGCACAGGGTGAAGAGCAAGCACAGCAGGTCCAGGTATATTGAGGGCTTGAGGAAAGGGGAGCATGTGGTAGGCAGAGACCACTGAAAATGGGGAGGGCCTTCAGGGGTATGGAGAGTTTGGGGGGTGCTTATAAGAGAAATTAGGAGGGCAAAGAGGGGGCCACGAGATATCACTGGCAGCTAAGGGTAAGGAACATCCCAGGACATTTTATAAGTGGGTTAAGAGCATGAGGGTAACTAGGGAAAGTGTGGAGCATGTTAGGGACCAAAGGGGCAATCTGTGTGTGGAGCCAGAGGATGAGGTTGTAAATGAATACTTTTCATCTGCGGTCACTGAGGATTATAGTTGGAGATTGCAGTTGAGATGGTGAAATTCTAGAGCACGTTAAGATGAAAAAGGAGGAGGTATTAGTCCTCTTAGTGGATGTAACGGTGGATAAATCCCCAGGGCAAGATGAGACATATCCCAGCCTGTAATGGGATGCGAGGGAGGAGGTTGCTGGGGCCCTGAAAGAGATATTTAAGTCTTCACTGGCCACAGTTGACTGAAAGACAGAAAATGTGGTACCTTTATTCAAGGAAGGCAGCAGAGACGAGCCAGGTCATTACAGGCCGGTTTGTCTAACGTTAGTGGTGTCTAACATATCCCTGCTTTTGCATATGTATTTAATCCTGTCCCCCAAACTACATTTGGAAAGGCAGGGAATGGTCAGGGAGAGTCAACATAGATTTGATAATGGGACATTTTTTTTGAAGAATTAACTATCTTGATGAGGGTAGTATAGTTGATGTAGTACACATGGACTTCAGTAAGGCCTTTGACAAAGGCCCAGGACGAATGCTGGTCCAAAAGGTTAGAGCTCATGGGATTCAAAGTGAGTTGGCGAATTGGATCCAAAACTGGTTTAGTAACAGGAGACAGGATGATGGTGAAAGGTGACCTTCTATGATTGGAAGACTGTGACCCTTGTTATGTACAGTAACAGCTGAAACGTGAATGGAGAAGTATGATTAGTAAGTTTGCAGATGACATGAAAACTCTTGGTGGTGCTGATAGTGAGGAGAGCAGTCTCAGTTGATCAGCTGGTGAGTTGGGAGGTGGAATTTAATCCTGATAAGTGTGAAATGATGCAGTTTGGGAGATCAAGTAAGGGTCTGACGTATACCATGAATGATAAGGCCCCAGGAGATAGAGGAACAGAGGGACGTTGATGTACCAGACCAAAGATCCCTGAAGGTGGCAGCACAGGTAGATAAGGTGGTGAAAAAGACATACCAGATGCTGGCCTGCATTTGCCAAGGCAGAGAATACAAGAGCTTGGAGGTCTTTGTAAACTTTATTAGTTAGGCCAGAGCTGGAGTACTGTGTGCAGTTCTGGTCACCACACTACCGGAAGGATGTGACTGCACTGGATAGGGTGCAGAGGGTGCTGCCTGGGATGGAGTGTCTCAGTTATGAGGAGAGCGAGGACAGGCTGGGTTTGTTTTCCTTGGAATGGAGGAGACTGGGGGAAATCTTAGTAGAGACGTGCACAATTATAAGAGGCAGAAATATAGAGTGGGTGGTAAGAATCTTTTTCCCCCAGCAGAGGTATCAAAGACCAGAGGGCAAAGGTTTAAGGTAAGGAGGAAGAGCTTCAGAGGGGATCTGAGGAAGAATTTTTTTCCCCAGAGGGAGGTTGGAATCTGGTACACTCTGCCTGGAGGCAGAGACTCTTACGACACTTGAGAAGTATCTGGACAAGGACTTGACAAGGACAAGGTGTAGAAGGCTACTGACCAGTGGAATTCGTAGCTGAGCACTTGATGGTTGGCATGGAAATGGTGGGCCAAAGGGCCTGTCTTATGCTGTATGGCTCCATGGTAAATCATTCTGGATTTAAAGGTGATCAATGTGCTTGGGTCTTCAAACGAAGGAATGTCCCAATTGTCATAAAAACCCATTGGCCTCCTTACCAAGTCTGGCTTTTTCAGACCCATCAATGTAATCAGCTCCTCAGCAACAGTGTCAGTCCTGGGATGACGAAGGATGGGCAAGAAATGCTGGCATTGCCAGTGACGTCCTCACCCCAATAATATGTGCGGTAGTGTGACTGGCTTCTGCCTTGGTGAAGCTGGGGCAGAAGAACTAGAGGCAGACTTGGTCAAAGGACCAGGAGGGCTGGATAATGTTCACCCGGAGAGCCAACTCACTGATTTGGACAAGGGTGGTGTCTTCGTTAGTTTGTATTAAGGCACAACGTGGGTTGCACAGATTGAACAAAGGAAGTAGGACGATAAATGTGTCTTGTAAATCTGCTTGTTGGGAAATAAGTAACGTATACGGCTCATCATACCTACGGATGTTCTGTTGGTAGGGAAATGAGGGTGCAAAGTGTGGTATCAGTGTCAGATGTGGAAGATGCACAACCATGTGCATCCTTGATTAAGATTTTGGACTGAGGTTGGCGAACACACTTTGAAATTTGTTCACAGTTAGCAAGTGTATTTATGAAAATGTCACCGGGACTTAAGGGACTGAGTTCTTGGGAGAGGTTGATCAGGCTAGGACTTTATTCCTTAGAACATAGGTGACTGAGGGGTGATCTTATAGAGGTGTATAAAACCACGAGGGGCATAGATAGGGTGAATGCACCGTCTTTTTTCCCAGGGTTGGGAATCAAGAACTAGAGGGCACAGGTTTAAGGTGAGAGGCGAGAGATTTAAAAGGAGCCTGAGCGGCAACCTTTTCACCCAGAGAGTGGTCAGTATGTGCAATGAGCTGCCAGAGGAAGTGGTTGAGGCAGGTCCATTAACAGCAGTTAAGAGACACTTGGACAGGTACATGGATGGGCAGGGTTTAGAGGGACATGGGCCAAACACAGGGAAATGGGACTTGCATAGATGGGCATCTTGATTGGCATGGATGCATTGGGCCGAAGGGCCTGCTTCCATGCTGTATGACTCCAGATGTTCAATGGCACATCTCAAAGACCCCTCCGAGAGGCAAAGCTGATTTCTGGCTTGTGTGATGTGCAGGCAAACACTACGGGGTGTACAGCTGTGAGGGCTGCAAGGGCTTCTTCAAGCGCACGGTGCGCAAGGACCTCACCTACACCTGCCGCGACAGCAAGGACTGCACGGTGGACAAGCGCCAGCGCAACCGCTGCCAGTACTGCCGCTACCAGAAGTGTCTGGCCACGGGCATGAAGCGTGAAGGTAGGTCGTCCTCCGGCCGTCCTGTTCACCTCCCCTTCCCCACCCCCGCTCTTACCCTGGCGACTTCCCAGCCGTCTGTTCAATGCCGGTATCCCAGCTGCTTCGGTCAAGGGGTCTTCACGGACCATCCTGACCCGGTGTCCCTGTTGTCCTCACTCTGGTGGGGGAATTAGATGGGGGACCACCCTTCCTGAGCACAGACACGCCAAGGTATTACCTATCCACAACCCCTTCCCACCCCCCCACCCCACCAACACAGAACAGCACAGGAACAGGCCCTTCGGCCCACAATGTCTGTGCCAGCCATGTTGCCAAATTAAACTAATCCCACCTGCCTGCACATGGTCTGTATCCCTCCATTCCCTGCCTGTTCATGTGCCTGTCTAAATGTCTCGTAAACATTGCTGTTGAATCTGCTTCCACCTCCTCCCCGGCACTTAATCACTCCATGTGTAAAAACTTGCCACCTAAATCTCCTTTAAACTTTCCCCCACTTAATCTCAAACCAATGTTCTCTGGTATTCGACATTTCTACCCTGGGGGAAAGGACTCTGCCTGTCTACCCTCTCTGTGCCTCCTGTGAGTTGCTAAACTTCTATCAGCTCGCCCCTCAGCCTCCGACGTTCTGGAGAAAACAACCCAAGTTTGTCCAAACTTTCCTTGTGGCGAATACTCTCTAATCCTGGTGAAGCTCTTCTGCACCCTCTCCAATGCCTCCATGTCCTTCTTGTAATGCAGTGACCAGAACTGCACGCAGTCCTCCAAATGCAAAGATTTATACCACAGTTTTTTTACAGCTGAACCATGACTTGCCAACTCTTATTCTCAATATCCCAACCGATGAAGACAAGCATGCCGTCTGCCACCTTTCCCACTCTGTCTGTTTGTGTGGCCACTTTCAGGGAGTTATGGACTTGAACCCCAAGATCCCTCTGTACATCAATGCTCCTTGGGGTCCTACCATTTACTATGTACTCCTCCCTCAGCAAAAGCATCTTGTGGAGTTTTGTTGGGGACTTGACCTGGTATGGATCAGGGGGTGACTGAGTTGGGGGTCCTCTCAGGTAGGATGGGGTGGGAGATCACATGAAAGCAGCACCTGCATTTATACAGCACTTATCACCGGGCCATTTCCAGGACATTTCACTGTTGCTGAAGAACTTTTTTGCGATTTAGTTGGTGTTGCAAAGTAGAGGCCATTCCCCGGTAATGAACAGGTTCCACTTTTAGTCAAATTTGTCCGTAAGTCAGAACGTACACAAAAATCGCTCATTATGGTAACCACACCCCCCATAGTATCGTAATGAATGGCATCAAAAGCACATAAGACTGATTTAAAAAAAAGCAATTACTGTAAGTGGAGAGAGAGAGGGTAAATTAGTTCTGCTGTTCATAGGAATGAACGTATGTCGGATTTTAATGTTATAGATAATATAAAGGGAGCTCATACATATGTAGGTGTTCATAAATCAGTTACAACTCATCAAGCCCCCACAAAGCTTTTATTGGCATGATTTAGGTTGGGGGGGTGGGGGGAAGTATCGACAGGAGGACTGCACCTTTCTGTCCAAATGGGGATTTCACTGTCCATGTGAGGTGACCGACCGCAGGTTTGACATCTCATCTGAGAGACGTCACCTCTGACAGAGCAGAGCAGCCCTCTCTCGGCGCGCACGGGGAGTGTGCGCTGTGGTTACGGCAGTGACACCTGAAGCCGTGACTTCCTGACTCGTGCTTGCCCGTACAGGAGCCAGAGGCGTTGTGTCTGGTTCTCGGGTGATGGAGCCCTGACGGGGCTGGCTGGAGCAGCTGCCCCGACGGCAGCCGTGTGGAGGGGCCTCTCCTTTCCTGACCCGACAGTTCATCAATCATTACACCACAGATGGGAGCCATCGAGTCCCTGACTGCTCCTTGAGGAGCAATCTCATCAGGCCCGGTCTCCTACTCTCTCGCTCGCAGCCCCACAAATTATCTTCCCTTACGTCGATCTAATTCCCTCGTGAACCCACTGATGGATGGCCCCCACCTCTCCCACTGGCACTGCTACAACTCATAATTTCTGCCTGCATGAAGATTTTCCAAAGCCATTAACATGCATCAAGAGTTCTGGCCCAAGGTGATCCTGTAGGAATTGCCGCACTCTGTTCCTTTTCTTATGACTCATTCTAATTAGGATTTCTGTTTCAAATCAGGACGTCTTATGAAAATATTATTTTCCTACCACTCCCATGTACATGTTAACCCCCCCCGCAATCAGTTCCGTACTCACTGTTCCTGTGTGGGAGCCAACTTATCCGTGTCGGTTGCCAACTCTCAACGTCGCAACCTTCCTTCACGTACGGTTCACCCCCAGTGCCGGGTCGGATCCCGGTCTCCTTCCCTCAATTCCACCCCCCCCCCCCCCCCCCATTTCATGTGCCTTTAGGGCTCCCCATTCTGGACCCCCTGAACCTTTGGCCCATTCCCCACCCTCTCCCATCACCTCCCCCACCCCCCCACCCATAAGACCATAAGACAAAGGAGCAGAAGTCAGCCATTTGGCCTATCGAGTCTGCTCCGCCATTCTATCATTCAATCCATTCTCCCATTTAGCCCCACTCCCCCCCCCCCCCCCCCCGCCTTCTCACCATAACCTTTGATGCCCTGGCTACTCAGATACCTATCAATCTTTGCCTTAAATACACCCAATGACTTTGCCTCCACGGCCGCCCGTGGCAACGAGTTCCTCAGATTCACCACTCTCTGGCTAAAGAAATTTCTCCGCATCTCTGTTCTGAATGGGTGCCCTTCAATCCTGAAGTCGTGCCCTCTTGAACAAGACTCCCCTGCCATGGGAAACAACTTTTTCACATCTACTCTCTCCAGGCCTTTTAACGTTCGAAATGTTTCCATGAAGTCCCCCCCCAATTCTTCTGAACTCCAAAGAGTACAGCCCAAGAGCCGTCAAACGTTCCTCATATGTTAACCCTCTCGTTCCCGGGATCATTCTAGTAAATCTTCTCTGAACCCTCTCCGACGTCAGCACATCCTTTCTTAAATAAGGAGTCCAAAACTGCGCACAGTACTCCAAGTGAGGTCTTACCAATGCCTATAGAGCCTCAACATCACATCCCTGCTCTTATATTCTATTCCTCTAGAAATGAATGCCAACATTGCATTGGCCTTCTTCACCACCTGCCGCCACCTTCCCCACCCCTGGCTCACCCTGTGCTGCCCCCACCTCTCCCCGGGTGGCCCCCGCCCTCCCCAAACGTGCATGCCCTTCCCTAGCTGTTCGGCCGCGCCTCCCTGCCCGATCCCACTGCTCTGTTCCTTCCCCCAGCCGTCCAGGAGGAGAGGCAGCGGAGCCGGGAGAGGGGCGAGGAGGCGGAGTCCACCAGCGGCGCCAACGACGAGATGCCAGTGGAGAAGATCCTGGAAGCGGAGCTGGCCGTGGAGCAGAAACCCGACCTGCAGGCGGACGGGTCGGCGAGCGACGGGACTTCGGTAAGGGCGGGGTGGGGGGTGGGTGGGCTGCCGGCGAACCGTCGGCAGTGTATGCTGTGCTCCGGGATCTGGGCAGGGTGCCCGGTGTCCTTGCTGTGCCGTCGGCTGCTTAGGGCGATTCACGCCGCCCCCCCCCCCCCCCAACTATAATCCCCTCCCCGTCCCTCGGCATCTCCGCTGTCCCACCAGCCGAGTGTTTGAACCCGGTACGGAAAATCCCAAATGCCGGAAATCTGAAATAAGAACAGGAGATGCTGGAACCACTCGGCAGGTCAGGCAGCGTCCGTGGAGAGAGAAGCAGTTAATGTTCCGGGTGCGGGACCCTTCATCGGAACTGGTGGGGGAGAGAGGGAGGGAAAACCTGTTGGTTTTCAGTGGCAGAGGAGGTGTTGGCGAGCGGTCGGTCTAGACGGGAGCAGGGAATTGCGGAGGGGGGGTGCGTGGGGAGGGACAGTGGAACAGCAAGCTGGTGATGTGAAGGGGGGGCCCTGAATGCGGAGGCTTGGTGGGGTGGAAGATGAGGACCGGGGGTAGGGGGAGCTCTGCCCCCTTGCTTTGAACAGGAGGAAGAGGGGATGGGAGCAAGATGCGGGAAATAGGTGAGATGCGGTTCAGGGTTCTGTCTGCTACAGAATTGTAGAGTCATACAGCACAGGAACAGGCCCTTCAGCCCAACTCGTCCATGCTGACCAAGGTGCCCATCTCAGCCAGTCCCATCTGCCTGTGTCTGGCCCATATCCCTATAAACCTCTCCTATCTGTGTACCTGTCCACGTGCCTTTGTTATGGACAGGCAGGATGGAGGCCGACTGTCCCTCCCAGAGCTGTCGAGGTTAAAGGGATGAGAAGGGTGCTTCAGGCTGAGGTAGCAGGGCAGCCGAAATCCCTGCCGCCCATGGAGGGAGAGGGGTCTGGGAGGAACTGAGGGGAGGCAGGTACAGGGGAAGGGAGTGAACGGGTCGAGGGAGGGGGGTGGGCATGTGAGCTTGGGGCAAGAGTGAGTTGAAGACGTGGGGTGGAGAGCCGAGGGAGCTGGAGTAAGGGAGGAGGGCAGGGCTGGGGAGGGAGGAAGCAAGCAGAGGAGGAGGGAGAAGGAAGTGAGGGGAATGAGGAGGGAGGGAAGGGGTTGAATCTACCCAGTTTTTCTACTAACTGAAACTGGAGCAACAGTACATGGCCTGGTCTGTGGCCAACTTGTGAGAGGAACAAGAGGGGTTGAGCTGAGATCTGCCAGCCCCAATAAGGCAGCGTTGAGGTGGGGACACCCGTTTCTAGAAGCACTCGCGCACCAGGGGTCCGGGACCATCGTCACGTGGCACAGACAAACGGCTCAGTAGATCCAGTCTCCCCTCCAGCCACACTGAAGCCCCAGGTACGTGCTGGCTCCCAGCTCCCTGCTGATGGTTCATCCACACGGCCGTACATCACACAAGGCCTCGGATGGTGCATGGGTGGGGCCTTCAGTCCCGCGTGGGTTCAGGGCCCTGAGCCTGGAGCCCGTGCTGCACACGGCACCGGCCAGGCTTGGCTTGCCGTGACACCAGCTCTCCGGAGCGGTCGTCCGCGGGGATGGTGCACAGACACGCCGCAGGGTCTTGCGCCCTCCCCAGCTTGGAGGGGTTAACGAGCCCCCTTCCATTCTACCTCTTGGGCAAGTCCAGCTGAGCTTACTGAAAATGCTTTGTGGAAGCTCACCGGTGCATCTCCTGCCTTCCTGGTGGTTGCCAGATACAGGAATAACTCTGGGAAGTGAATTTCAATGGACAATAGGAATTCTAAGCCATGGAGTCTTACAGCTCAGAAAGAGGCCCTTCGGCCCACCATGTCCCCGCTGACTGTCATACCTCTCTGTACTAATCCCAAGCATTTTGAGAGGAATTATCAGGAAAAGAAGATGCATTTCAGGATGGGGACAACGCTGGGAAGTCTGGCATTCTTACCCATCCTTAATTCTTCTCAAAGTTTTCACCTTGAACTGCTGCGCCGTGCATATTCCCACGGTGCTGTGCCAGGACCTAGACCCAGTGGGAATGAAGGGAAGGCTGACTAACTTGGGATGGTGTGAGACTCGGAGGGAAGCGTTTGTCCAGTTACAACCTCGTGGCCTCCAGTGAGACTGCTACGGGCTCTCTGGGGCTGTAGAGTCATGGAGTGGTGCAGCACCAAAACAGGCCCTTCGGCCCAACCGGTCCATGCTGACCAAGGTGCCTACCTGAGCTAATCCCATTTGTTGACCCATATCCCTCCAACCCTTTTCTATGGGGGAGGGGAAGCCAGGGTTCAGAAGTTCCTTGAACAAGAACATCAGTTTCTAAAGAGGAACTATGTAGATGGAGTCAAAGAGTTAGGCAGGCCCTTTGGCCCAACTCGTCATCCTGACCAAGATGCCCATCTCAGCCAGTCCCATCTGCCCGTGTCTGGCCCATATCCCTGTAAACCTCTCCTATCCGTGTACCTGTCCAGATGTCTTTGTTATGGACAGGAGGGAATGAGGCAGACTGTGCTTCCCAGAGGTGTCGAGGTTAAAGGGTTAAAACAGGCCCTTTGGCCCAACTCATCCAAGTTGTCTCCCTGAGCTAAGGGATAGAAAGGAACAGAACTGCCAAGATCACTGCAGCATACACATAGCTGGGTCCCGGAGGTAGAACAACATTTGTTTCACGCTTTCCCATTCCCCTGGTAATCACTTGTTGGTCTGTTGTGATTCAAATCTAGAGAGCCACCAGATTGTCACCTCGAGGCCCATTGACAGTGAGCTTCAGGCTTGGAGCTGCATTTAATGAGCTGAGAAGAACGTGCTCTGAACTACCACTGCTGAGGGTTGTGTGTTGGCTGAGGTCCAGTGTTAGATTGTTGGGTAGGGGAGGCCAACTCCTACCTCTCACTGGTACTCTGGTCTTAATAAAGTAGGTTGTTTCCTTGTTACTGTTGTACCTCCCTCATCACCAGGTATGAATAGCGGGCCTCAAGATTCAGGGGAATGAATTTAGGATGGAGATGAGGAGAAACTGCTTTTCCCAGAGAGTAGTAAATCTGTGGAATCCTCTGCCCAGGGAAGCAGTAGAGGCTACCTCATTAAATATATTTAAGACACAGAATTTTGCATAGTAGGGGAATTAAGGGTTATGGGGAAAAGGCAGGTAGGTGGATCTGAGTCCACGGCCAGATCAGCCATGATCTTATTCAATGGCGGAGCAGGCCCGATGGGCCAGATGGCCGCCTCCTGCTCCTATTTCTTATGTTCTTATACCCCCGCCGTGCTGTAGAGCTGTTCACGTTTATTGTCATAGACGCACACGCACACACACAGCATAAATGCCACAAAAGTTAGCTTTTTGCAGCAGCAGCACAGTACATTATAAGACGAGGACAATCATAAGTTAACATAAACTTAAATTAACAACAAATGGTACGTGACTTACACGTGTAAAATAAACGACGACGCCAGTGCCAGAGGGGCTTCTGTTCAGCAGGGCTGCTCTGTGTTGGTGCAGAGTTTGGTGTTGGTTGAAGACGGGATGACGTGCAGCACAGGTTACAGAGGAACTGAGCCCTCTTCAGAAAACAGTCCAACGTCGACCCTTCCTTTCCATTGTTCTCCTTTGGGTTTACATTAAAACTCTGTAAATCTGGCACGCCTGGGGATTTGATGGGGGCTAACTAGGTTGCGATGGTGTGAGACTTGGAGGGCGATATTTGTCCAGTTACAGACCTGGGGGCGTTAAGTGAGATTGCCACTTGGGTTCACATAGGAATGGGGCTGGCAAATTTTCCAAACTGTCGGATGTTATTCCCATTAATCCACTTTGAATTCCTTTTTTCTCTAGCTGTTACATAATAATGTAATAAATTTTCCAGTGAAAGTTTAAAGGGAGTGAAAGAGACAGGCCCAGTTGGGTTTAAAGAGACCCAGTGAAGAGACCCAAGTTTGAAGTGGCAGGAAAAGGAGGGAATCAGGAGGAGGGGGGGGAATTAGGGAAGAAGAGAGGGGGCTAGGTTGTGTTCCGGGGAGATGAAAGGGAGGATGGGGATTGGGAGAGGGACTTTAGGGGATGGAGTGTAGGAAAGATGGGAACTGGGAAGTGAGAAATTTGGGAATAGGGTGGGGGAAATTGGGATTTGGGAAACCTGGGAGGGCAAGACTGGAGGGGGAGGGAAGATGGAATCAAGGAGGTGCTAACCCAATTGATCGGAGAGCATTTAGACCTGGGAATTGTGGCAATAGATGGGAAGGCTGCCTGTATTAGACCCACGTTCAACATGAAGGAAACTTTTCTGGGTGTGAGGAGACCTTGGGGTCCACGATGGAGCTGGTGGTCACTTAGGCTGGAACTAATTGATGATTGTCAAAGTGCTGGAAGAGGTTAGTTGAAGATTTTGAGGAAATCACTGAGAAAGCACAGTGGCGGTGAACAGGGATTGTTGGAAGGCCTTCCTTGTGGCGGGGAAGAGAACGAAGGAAGGTGGACGATGCAAACAGCAGCGCTGGCCAGCAGGGAGCGGGCAGGGATTGAGACCACCCAGTGATCCGCTGGGGCACTCACTCACTCAGACTGGGGAAGACGTTCACTCACTCACACTCTCATTATTCGCACTTGTACACTTGCTTGCACGCCCCGTTGCAGACTGTTTTGCACCCCCCTGTGAACATAGACATCCTGCATGTGCACCCACGTGTGCTCCCCCATGCACTCCCTCCATGTATGCTCACCCTACACAGCTGACAACCATGTGCCTCGCCTCGGATGAGGTTTGAAACCAGGACCTTCCGATCCCAATGTGTCTGGACCACCCTGAATCCCACAAACCTCCAACCAGGCATGTTGCACAATATGGCCCCTTAAACATCACTGCAACAGCTTACCCGGTGATTGTCTCCTTGTTACTGTGTGTCATGTGCTACAACAGTGCCCACACTTCCAAAGTTAAGGCCCTCCCGGGATTACGAGCACCCGACTTATGGACACGCTTTGTATACGAGCGAGCCCCCATAAATATTACTAAATTCAAACAAGAACCAGTCTTTTGAAGCTGTTTCCATGTAACCTCCCCGCAGCAACCACTGTGTCTGAAGATCACACGCTGCCAGTTTCACTGCGGGAGGCCGCTTAAGAGAGTTGCTTTGGAAACCGACAAGCAATCACTTCTGTTGATACTTGCGCCATGATACTCTATTAAACAACGTAACATCCGCTGGTTCTTCAAGCCCCTGTTGAAATCAAGGCCTCATTGCCCCATGGGGCATCCTGTACCACTGTAACTGGGCAGGGGAGGACAATACAATTCATGTTAATTGGCCGTCGCCAACACCATCCATTACAGCACTGTGGAGGTGTTACAGTATCCAGAGATCTTGTGTACGGACAGAATCGACTTACGGACGTCAATAGAAATGGAACCTGTTTGTGACCCATGGACGGCCTGTACGTCATTGGCTGTAAAGTCCCTGTGTCAGGAAAGGTGCTACATAAATGTAATGTGTTGTTTTTGAAGGGAAGTGCTCCAGCTGTGAACGTGACCCCTCCTCTCCCACCCCCAGCCCGGGCTGAGTGAGGCAGCGGTGTGGGGACGGGGTCGAACGGATCCAAGGAGAGATCCCCCCACCCCTCCCTGGGAGTCTGCGCGCGGGATACCCCTCCGGACTTCGGACTTGTGTGTAATCCCGTCTCCATTCCGTGCTGCTCCTAACTTGCGTCTCTCTGCCATCAGATGGATGCGATTTCCCGAGTCCTCGCTGAGGCCGAGCCCCAAGCCACAGTCATACGCCGTGTGGTGACAGCTACAAAAGTAACTCCCTTTGTTTTGTGGGTTTTCTGCAGCGACTGAGCGGGAGGGTGGTGGCGGGGACAGAGTTAATCCCCCACGTGACATTGCGAACTCGTCCACCGACCGCCTGCCCTGCCCTGCCCTCCCCTCCCCGGCCACTGGCATGTGGGGGGCTGTGGGGTGCAGGGCAGCGTCCACAGTGAACGGCGAGGCTGCCTGGTGATGCGCCAGAGATCGGAGCTGCCTCTCATACCCGAGCTCCCTCCTCCTCCTCCGTCATCCTCTCTCCAAGTCCTTCCCCGCCCTTCCCCTCCACTTCTCCCCCGCTTTCCATGCCCCCCCACCCTACTTTTGCTCCTTTACCTATTCATCACCCCCTTCCTCCTGAAACTGCCCCCCTTCATGCCTCCTGCTCCCCTTTCCCCTCCTCTACCCCCTGTTCAGCCCCCTTCCTCTTGAACCTCCCCATCCTCTCCTCCCTTCTGTTGCAAAGAGGATGGGGCACAAAGTTGTGAATATTGGAATTGGTTTATTATTGTCACGTACCGAGGTACAGTGAAAAACTTGTCTTGCAAACCGATCGAACAGGTCAATCCATGACAGTGCATTGAGGTAGTACAGAGTACGTTGAGGTAGTACAGAGTAAAAACAATGACAGAATCAGTAGTATAGTGGTCAGCGTAACGCTTTACAGCGCCAGCGACCCGGGTTCAATTCTCGCCACTGTCTGTTCTCCCCGTGTCTGTGTGGGTTTCCTCTGGGTGCTCCTTGGGTAGTATGGGTTAGGAAGTTATGGGCATGCTATGTTGGCGCTGGAAGTGTGGCGACACTTGCGGGCTGCCCCAGAGCACGCTATTGCAAAAGATGCACAGAGTGTTTCGATGTACATGTGACAAATAACAATCTCTTATCTTAGAATGCAGAGTAAAGTGTCACAGCTACAGGGAAGTTCATTGCAGGTAGATAAGGTGCAAGGTCATAACAAGGATTGTGAGTCCATCTTATCGTATAAGGGAACCGTTCAATAGTCTTATCACTGTGGGATAGAAGCTGTCCTTGAACCTAGTGGTATGTGCCCTCAGGCTTCTGTATTTTCTGCCTGATGGGAGAGGGGCGTAGAGAGAATGACCCGGGTGGGTGGGGTCTTTGATTATGCTGGCTGCTTCATCAAGACACCGAGAGGTAAAGACAGAGTCCGTGGAGAGGAGGCTGGTTTCCGTGACGTGCTGGGCTGTGTCCACAACCCTTTGCTCCACAAATCTGGCTCCTCCTTAACAGAATCACAGTGTGACCATGCCTGGAGCTGGTGTACGGTTTTGGTCACCTTTTTAAGGAGGAATATGTTTGCTCTGGAAGCATTCTGAGAACATCCATGGGACGTGGGTGGGAGGTGGGAGCTGTTGGGTGAGGAGACGTTGGCTGGGCAGTGCCTGTACTTGAGGTTAAGAGAATGAGAGTTGGTATGAGTGAACTCCACAGGGTTATGAGGGGGAATTGAGACAATGGCTGCTGAGAGGATTCTTGCTGGGGAAAAATTGAACTGTGGAGCCTGGCTGAACAATAAGACAGCCTCTGAGATGATGTGAACCTTCGGAATTCCCTATCCTACAGAGCTCTGGGGATTGAATGGTTGAACGTGTTCGAGGCTGAGAGTAACAGGTCTCTGGTCTGCAGCGGAGTCGAAAGAGCAGGCAGCAAAAGGGAAGATGAGGTCAAGACGGGCCACAATCTTGTTGGATGGCAGAGCGGCCTCCGGTTCCTGGCCTCCTGCTGGCAGTGGTGAACAGACTGGGCGAAGGGGACGAGAGGATCTTGTGGTTTCAGGGGTAGAATGGCGAGGGGTAGTAGACTGGGAAAGAGAGCAGGAGGCCTGGTCAGAGAATGAGTGTGGGGGTGAAGGCACAGATGACGGCTGGATTTTGGGAGCATGGTCTTCTGGTCTCCACTGGAAGTGCTCTTGAAGCCCATTTCCCAACCCAACACCTCAACCACCACCTCTCAGGACAGAGTAAAGGAAGTAAAAGACATTGAGGAGGAACACGGCTACCATCCAGCCTTCAACTGAGCTCAGATATTTTGTGTATGTACCCGAGGACGTGAACACAAGAACGGGAAGCAGGAGTAGTCCACCCTGCCCTCTTCCCCACTCTGCCATTCAACACCATTCCCCTTGTACTTGCAGCCCGGAGGAGAGGGCGACATGTAAGGTATTCGAGTTTGCCGATGACACAAGAGTAGGTGGAAGGACATGTTGTGATGAGGATATTGTGACCCTGCAGCGGAGATAAAATGGCCGATGGAGCTTAATGTGCAGATATGTGAGATCCATAAGACATAGGAACAGATTAGGCCATTCGGCCCATCGAGTCTGCTCCGCGATTCAATCATGGCTGATTTTTTTTTCCTCTCAACTCCATTCTCCAACCCCATTAGTTGAGTTACAGGGAAAAATTAAACAGGTTAGGACTTTATTCCTTGGAGCGCAGAAGAATGAGGGGAGATTTGATAGAGGTTTACAAAATTAGGGGTATAGACAGAGTTAATGCGAGTAAGCTCTTTCTACCTAGATTAAGAGAGCTAAGTACGAGAGGACATGGCTTTAGGGTGAAAGGGGAAAGGATTAGGGGGAACTTCTTCACTCAAAGTGGTGGGAGTGTGGAACGAGCTGCCATCTGATGTGGTAAATGCGGGCTCACTCTTTAAATTTTAAGAATAAATTGGATAGATACATGGATGGGAGAGATCTGGAGGGTTACGGACTGGGTGCAGGTCAATGGAACTAGTGGACTAAAGTTTCAGCACAGACTGGAAGGGCCAAATGGCCTGTTTACTGTGCTGTAGTGTTCTGTGGTTCTCCCTCCTCCTCTTCCTCCTGTAACCCTTACCAATCAAGAACCTATCAATCTCTGCCTTAAATACTCCCAATGACTTGGCCTCCACAGTCCTCAGTGGCAGCAAATTCCACAGATTCACCGCCCTCTGGCTGAAGCAATTCCTCCTTATCTCTGTTCTAAAGGGACATCTCTTTATTCTGAGGCTGTGCCCTCGGATCCCAGAATCTCCCACTGATGGAAACATCCTCCCCACGTCCACTCTATCCAGGCCTTTCAGTGTTCGGTAGGTTTTAATGAGATTCCCAACAACCAATCACCACCCCCCCCACCCCCCACCCCCCAAGTCCTTCTGAAAAGGTTGTGCACTTCTGTACGAGGAATCAAAAGGCAGATTAGTTTTGAAATGGAGGGAGACTGCGATGAGTGGGGTACAGAGGGATCGAGGTGTTCAAGTGCATGAATTACATTACGTAGAGTTAGCAGGCAGGTATAATATGTAGTTAAGAAGACAAACAACATATTGGCCTATATTGCGAAGGGATTGGAATTGGTTTATCTTTGTCACTTGTACCAAGGTACAGTGAAAAACTTGTGCATACCGTTCATACAGATTAATTCATGACACAGTGCATTGAGGTAGTACAAGGTAAAACAATACAGAATGCAGAATAAAGTGTTACAGCTGCAGAGAAAGTGCCACGCCGGTAGACAATAAGGTGCAAGGTCACAACGAGGTACATTGCAAAGTCAAGAGTCCACCTTATTATACTAGTGAACAGTTCAATAGTCTTATAACAGCGGGGTAGAAGCTGTTCTTGAGCCTGGTGCTTTCAGGCTTTTGTATCTTCTGCTGGATGGGAGGGGGGAGAAGAGAGAATGTTCAGTTTAAGAATAGGAAGGTTTGTTATAACTGAGGTTACATCTGGAGTCCTGTGCACAGTTTTGTTCCCCTCACCTATAAAAGGATGTGGTAGCATTGTACTAAGGAGATTCACCAGGCTAAATCCTGGGATTAGAGTGTTGACCTATCAAGGGATGCTAGACAGTTTGGGTCTGTATCCTTTATAGAAGAATGAGGGGTGAACTCACTGAGGATATGAGATCCTGAGGGGGTTTTGATGGGGTAGATATTGAGATATCTCCACTCATTGGAGAGCCTCAAACAAGGGGACATAGTTACAAAATGGCCATTTAAAATTGAGGTGTGTAAAAATTTCATTCTGCAGAGGGTGTTGAACCTTTGGAACTCTTTACCTGAAAGGGTTGAGGCGGCTGGATCAGTGGAAGTGGAGGGAGATAAACTTATGCAAGGTGACGGCATTGAGAGCTCCATTGAGAACTGAGGCCTGGGGAAGATCAGCTGCGATCACATTGCATGGTGGAGTGGGCTCAAAGGGCCGAGAGGCCGCCTCCTGCTATGATTTTCTTGTGTTCTTGATTCCCTCGATATTCCAAAAATCCCGAGCATGGGAAAACATTGTTGCGTTTATCCTGCTGTCTTGTAAGAATTTTGTACTTTTCAACAAGACCAACTCGCATTCTTCTAACCTCCAGAGCAATGGTCTGGTCTGCGTAATCTCTCCTCGTGGGACAAACGCCCCATCCCAGGTGAACCTTTGCTGCACACCTGTCACACACATACCCTCCTTTAGTTGGGAGGAACAGACCCCTACACGATATTCTGGGTGCGCTCTCAGTAAGACACCTTCAGTCTCGTAGTTGAACCCTCTGGCAATAAAAGCCCGGTGCACCACTTGCCTTCCTAGCTGCCTGCTTCATGTTGACTTCCAGTGCCCTGTGTACTGGGCCATCCCTAACACAGCACCCTTCAGTCTCCCACTGGATCAACCTCTGCTTTGTTCACATTATGTTCCATCTGGCGTGTCCAAGTCCATTCACGGACCCTGTCTGTATCCCTCTGAAGCCTCTCTGTATCCTCCTCAAAGCCCACACTGCTACCCAGCTTTATTTTGCCAGCAAACCTGAATATATATATATATATATATATATGAAAAACCCTCAATCCCCTCGTGTCAATCAGCCGGGGCCCCAGTCTTGTGCCACCCCATCCAGAGAATGTATCCGTACTCTTTCCCCATCCTTTCCTAGTGTATGACCCTCAGTTACATGGCTGTAACTCTGTTTAATGACTAGTTGTGAGTCCCCTAATCAAAGGGCTTCTCAAAATCATATACAAAGTTCCCTCTTCTACATTTTGCAAGTCACAACCTCATAAAGCTCTTAACGGGTTTGTTGAACATCTTTTCCCTTCCATAAACCTACCTTGGCTTTGTCCAATCCTATTATTTTTCCAAGTGATTTGTTACCTGCAGAACATCAGCGTCATGCAGTCAATGAAAGAGTGAACTGCCCTCCCCGGTAATGGGGCTGTGATGCCTTGGGCCACATTTGGAGTCAAGACTTTGGCTGTAGTGTGATTACCTAGTCGACAGAACCCTGAAAGATGTTGAGGGAGCAGTGAGCCACTTCAATCAAACTTCACCACTGACTCAAACCAGGCTTTTGATCAATTCCTGACTGATTTCATTGAGATAAAAGGGGCCAAGTGGCTGTTAGCAGAAACTTGTGGCTAACCATTCCACCCTGATGTGAGTCAGTATGTTAAGTTTCATAAAATGTAGCTTGCTGCTTCCGTGCCTTGGTTCTGTCTGGTTGATGATCAGTCTCTCAAGTCCTGACGCGAGCTGTGCTCCATTTGTTAATGTGAGTCTCCCAGTGACAGAGCCTCACTCTGCAGTGAGGGGCGCACTTTTAATTGCAAGGTACTGAAGGGTGTTGTTGGAAGCAGTGATATATTGAACGTTGAATAAGCACGTTTTCTAGCATGGCCTTGAGTGTCTGCGTGGACTCACTGAGTAAATCTGGAGCAGCACACAATCTGCTGGAGGAACTCAGCGGGTCGAGCAGCATCCGTGGGAGGGAAAGGGATTGTCGACGTTCAGGGTTGAAAGCCTGCATCAGGACGGAAAGGGGAGATGGCAGGTATACAGAGGAGAAGGGGAGTGGTGAGACAGGAGTGCGAGGTGATTGGTGGACTGAGGAGGGGTGTAAGATGATGGGCGGGGAGGGGAAGGGGGTGTGGAGTTGGGAGACAGTGGCAGATGGATGAGAGATGGAGGCAGATAAAGAGAGAGGAAAATGAGTCAGATGGAGCGTGGTGTGGGGAGGGGAGGAGTGGATCTGTGCTGCAGCTAATTACAAAATGACAAATAGTATTTGCAATGGTTGCATCCCACGTATAATAGCGTGACCTCTTGCTTTAGGTTTCATCTCGTCGCCAGGAGTAATATAGATTAGATATAGAACCATAGAACCATACAGCACAAAACAGGCCCTTCGGCCCACCATGTTGTGCCGTCCATCAAACCACCCTCACACTATCTAACCCCTTCCTCCCGCATATCCCTCTATCTCACATTCGTCCATATGCCTATCCAACAAACTCTTGAACCTGTCCAATGTATCTGCCTCCACCACCACTCCAGGCAGCGCATTCCGTGCACCAACCACTCTCCGGGTGAAAAACCTCCCTCTGATATCTCCCCTGAACCTCCCACCCATAACCTTAAAGCCATGCCCTCTTGTCTTGAGCATTGGTGCCCTGGGAAGGAGGCGCTGGCTGTCTACTCTATCTATTCCTCTCAATATTTTATATACCTCTATCACGTCTCCTCTCATCCTCCTCCTTTCCAGTGAATAAAGCCCCAGCACCTTAAGCCTCTCCTCATATTCCATACGCTCTAATCCAGGCAGCATCCTGGTAAATCTCCTCTGCACCCTCTCCAACGCCTCCACATCCTTCCTATAATGCGGCGACCAGAACTGAACACAGTACTCTAAGTGTGGTCTAACTAGAGTTTTGTAAAGCTGCATCATCACTTCGCGGCTCTTAAACTCAATCCCACGATTTATGAAAGCTAACATCCCATTGGCCGCCTTAACTGCTCTATCCACCTGTGAGGCAACTTTCAGTGAACTGTGAATATGAACCCCCAGATCCCTCTGCTCCTCTATACTGCCAAGTACCTTGCCATTTACTTTGTACTCTGCCCTGGAGTTTGCCCTTCCAAAGTGTACCACCTCACACTTCTCCGGATTGAACTCCATCTGCGTTACATTGTATGTAGCACATACTGATGGTGTCACACAGTTGGTATTTCTGGTCCACATTTACCTTCTCCCCTCTCCCCGTTCCTCCTCTGACCCTGGGACGATAACCCATTCCTTTCTCTCCCTGTGTCAGCTACACTCGCCCATATGTTCGTCTCTCCCGGTTACACCAACGTGACAGTGAGTTCGACATTCCCGCCACTTTGGGTTCCTTCTGAGCGCGGAGCCGGATTTGCCAGTGTTTATGGTCTGGGTGCCCACTGCTAGGGATGGCCAACACTGCCTTAAGGGGCAGTCCTCTCAGCACTTGGTGGTTGTAATAACTGACAGCTCCGACAGCTGGCTGATCGGGGTGTGTGGCAGAGCCTGGGCGAGGCTTGACGTGAAACTTATTCTGCCTCAGCGGGAGAGATGCCTCCCAAGGTCCCTGGTGGGAGGATTGCTCCGGGATGAGTTAGTTTTGGAGGTTAGTGATGAACGGGCATTGCTTGTCACTGATCACAAAGTCCCGGCCCTTGTGTCTACCGAGGACTCCAGGGAAAGCTCTTTCACAAACTCGTTTAACCTGGGATTAGCCAGGAACTTAGAATCATGGAGCTATACAGCACAGAAACAGGCCCTTCAGCCCATCATGTCCATGCCAACCAATGTGCCTACCTGAGCTACATCACCCTAAACCTTTCCTATCCATGTACCTGTCCAAATGTCTTTTAAACATTGTAACTGTACCCGCGGTACGCTGACGGCATGTTAGTGTAGCGGTTAGCGTAACGCTATTACAGCGCCAGCGACCTGGGCTCAATTCTCCCCGTGTCTGCGTGGGTTTCCTCCGGGTGCTCCGGTTTCCTCCCACATTCCGAAGACGTACGGGTTAGGAAGTTGTGGGCTTGCTATGTTGGTGCTGGAAGCGTGGAAACAGTTGCGGGCTGTCCCCAGAACACTCTGCGCAAAAGATGCATCTCACTGTGTGTTTTGATGTACCTGTGACTAATAAAGAGATCTTACCTCTACCACTTCCACTGGCAGCTCATTCCACATATCCACCACCCTCTGTGTGGAGAAAGTTGCCCCTCAGGTCCCCTTTAAATCTTTCCCCTCTCAGCTTAAACCTCTGCCCTCTAGTTTCAGACTCCCCTACCCTGGGGAAAAGACTGACTATCCACCTTATATATGCCCCTCATGATTTTATAAACCTCTATAAGGTCACCCCTCAGCCTCCCACGCTCCAGGGAAAACAGTCCCAGCCTGTAACTACAGCCCTCCATTCTAATCCACTTCAGGGAAAAGTCCCAGCATATCCAGTCTCTCGCTATAACTCAAGTCCTGGCAACACCCTGGTGAATCTCTTCTGCACCTCCTCCAGCTTAGTGACATCCTTCCTTTAGCACGGTGACCAGAACTGCACACAATACTGCAAGTGCAACTTGATGTTAGAAAACCTCGGCCCCAGGATGGGGCTGTCACATGGGAGTTGGGCATCCTGCGCTGCTACTGGTCCAGGCATGCTGATGGATGTCAGTGGATCCTGGATCGATGCAGGGGTAGGTTGCCCGGCATCACGCGATGAAGCCAGTGAGGTGGCCAGGGACCTGGCTCACTGGAGAGCGGGTAGTTGTGAAAGGACTGTTGCCGTCCAACCAGAAAAGGAGGGAAGTACCATCAGATACTCCCTATCCATGGGACAGATATCTGTTCCGTCCCTGTGGTGGGAGACCCAGAAAACCGTGAAGTGGTGGAGAGCTGCTGCTTCAGAGTGCACAAGGAACAGATGTAGACCACCCCTCCCATCCAGCCTCCCCCCATGTCAATAAGGTCATGGCCGATCTGGTTATCGTGGAGTCACACAGCATGGAAACAGGCCCTTCGGCCCACCATGTCCCTGCTGACCATCAACTCCCCATCTGTACTGATCCCATTTCCCAGCACTTGGTCCATAGACCACCATGCCATTGGAGTGCTCATCCAGAGAAATGTTATGAGGGTCTCTGCCTCCACTACCCCCCTCAGGCAGTGAGTTCCGGATATCAACCTCCCTCTGGGGAGAAATAAATTTCCTTTAGTGCCCTACAAACCACCTGCCCCTTACCCTAAACCTATGCCTTCTTGTTTTTAGATACCTCTGCCATGGGTAAAGTTGCCAACTACCCTTGTATGCTTCTGTTAGGTCCCCCCCCCTCTGCCGCCTCCATTCCAGGGAGAACAAACGCAGCCTCTCTAGTCTCTCCCCATCCCAGGCAGCGACCTGGTGAACCTCCTTTGCACCCTCTCCAGTGCAGTCACACCCTCAGCTCCATGTTCCCACCTATCTCTGTAACCTTTCATTATCAGGAACCTGCCCAGCTACCATTAAAAGTAGTCTGCTTACGCCACACTGTGAGAAGGAGTGTTCCGATGGCTTCTCAGTCCTCCTCTCTTCCTCGGGTGGCACAAGCAGAGCTGTCGGCTGACCGCCCCAGTGAGCTGGGCTCAATCCTGACCCCAGGTGCCATCTGTGTGAGAGCCTACATGGAGTGTGAATGGGTTGGTGAGTTAATTGACAGCTGTGAATGGTCTCAGTGTGAGGTGAGGGTAGAATCTGGGGGAAGTTGTGGGGAGAATGAACTGGATTAGAACAGAAGGCAGTAACGAGGAGAGGTTGGGCAGGCTGAGTTTATTCTCACTGGAACTAGGAGGCTGAGGGATGACTTTTTAGAGGTTTATAAATTTACAATGGATGTAGATAGGGTAGGTGGGAGCCTAAAACTAGGGTCCAGGTTTAAGGTGTGAGGGGAAAAATTTAAAGGAAATCAGAGGGGTAGGTTTTGCTCACAGCGTGGTGGGTGTTTGGAAGGAGCTGTCAGGGTGGGGACAGTTACAATGTTTAAAAGGCATTTGGACAGGTTAACGGGTAGGAAAGGAGCAGAGGGACACGGGCCTAATGCAGGCAAATAGGGCTAGTGCGGACAGGCACCATAGTCGGCACGGACTCGATGAGCCAAAGGGCCTGTTTCTCTGCTGGATGATTCAATGATTGTAGAGTAGGGTTAGTGCAAATGGGTGCTTGATCAGCATAGATTCGATGGGCTGAAGGGCCTGTTTCTGTGCTGGATGATTCTGTGACTCTAAGTGGGCGACCCCTTATTTTAGAACATAGAACAGTAAGCACAATACAGGCCTTTCAGCCCACAATATCGTGCCGACCTTTAAACCTCGCCTACGACTAACCCCTTCCTCCCACATATCCCTCTATTTTAAATTCCTCCATATGCTTATCTAGCAAACTATTGAATTTGACTAATGTACCTGCCTCCACCACTACCCCAGGCAGTGCATTCCACGCCCCAACCACTCTCTGGGTAAAAAACCTCCCTCTGATATCTCCCTTGAACTTCCCACCCATTACTTTAAAGCCATGGCCTCTTGTATTGAGCATTGGTGCCCTGGGAAAGAGGTGCTGGTTGTCCACTCTATCTATTCCTCTTAATATTTTGTACACCTCTATCATGTCTCCTCTCATCCTCCTTCTCTCCAAAGAGTAAAGCCCCAGCTCCCTTAGTCTCTCCTCACAATCCATGCTCTTCAAACCAGGCAGCATCCTGGTAAATCTCCTCTGCACCCTTTCCAACGCTTCCACATCCTTGCTATAATGAGGTGACCAGAACTGGACACAGTACTCCAAGTGTGGTCTAACCAGAGTTTTGTAGAGCTCCATCATTACTTTGCGGCTCTT
This sequence comes from Pristis pectinata, assembly GCF_009764475.1. Lineage (NCBI taxonomy): Eukaryota > Metazoa > Chordata > Chondrichthyes > Rhinopristiformes > Pristidae > Pristis > Pristis pectinata. The sequence goes on along the minus strand of NC_067438.1, from coordinate 15,531,606 downwards.
AAACTTGATCCCATGACTTATGAAAGCTAATGTCCTATAAGTTTTCTTAACTACCCTATCCACCTGTGAGGCAACTTTCAGGGATCTGTGGATACGAACCCCCAGATCCCTCTGCTCCTCCACACTCCCCAGAATCCTGCCATTCACCTTGTACTCCGCCTTGGAGTTTGTCCTTCCAAAGATTCCTCAGGATCTTTCTGTTTTGCTCAAGTGTAGATGGGGAGTGTGTCACAGGAGGAGGGGTGACGTGCACTGCATCTGTATTCTGTGGAGTTTCAATGAATGAGGGGTGAAATGTGCAAAGTTCTTGTAGTCCTTGAGAGGGTGTGCGTAGAGTTGATGCGCCCCCACCCCCTGTGTGGGGGTCTGAGACCAGGGGTCACGCTCTCAATGGGAGGGGTTGGCCAATCAAGCTAGAAATAAGGAGGGATTCATTCACCCAGAGGCTGCTGGCTCTCTGAAACTCTCTACCCAAGTGAAGCCTCGACTTGTTCAGAACAGAGGTCAATAGATATTTAAGGGATATTAGGGGATGTGAGGTCAAGGCAGGGAGGTGGAAGATCAGCCACAGTCTGATGGGTCCAGACAGCCAACTCCCTCTCCTCCAACTGTTCTTGTTCCATGTTGTGGGTGACACTAGGGGTCAGAAAATGAGATTGGTGGGGGGTGGGGGGGGGGCATGAGGCTGGAGAGCAGATTGCTCAGGAAGTTGTTAACTGGGAGCGTTGTAATAGTTACCACAGCAGCCCTGTCAATGCATGTCAGAGAGTGACTACGATCCATCGTACATTCAGATCCACAAATAACTAACAAGGGCCTTGCGTAGACTAATGGATAGCTCGGAGTGAGTGATGGGTGGGAATCTGTTGGTGGGGTTCAGGTGGTTTCTGGAGAGAATAATGGAATGAGTTACAAGCTGGGGTCTGACTGAGTGGCCCACGTGGTTGAATGGGCCACCCAGTCAGACCCCAGCTTGTAACTTATTCCAGTCTTCCGCTCATACCCAGGTGTGAGCGGAAGACTGGAATCTACAGAAGTACTGTAGAGTTTAACATCTCCCTCTGTATTGGTCTCCTCCTTTATCCACTCCAGCTTCTGTCTGCTCATCCAGTGTCTTCTGTTGTGGTGCAGTGGTGGTTTGGCCCTGTAGACACACTGCAGGCTGTGCCTGACTGGGATTGCTGTCCAGAGGCAGTCTTCTCCCTGAGCACGTCCGTGTTGATACACCTGCCATAGAAACCTTTGTTCAGAATAAAAAAATATGTACAGGAGAAGAAGCTGTGCAAAACTTCTACATTAATTGTCAGTACATTCAGTAGTGTTAACTTATTTCTTTAAAACCATGGCACCATTGGCACTCAATGTTCAAGGGGCTTCCCCACCCGTCCCAGCCCCTCAATGTCCAGCAGCGGAGGGACCCTAGACTGTGGTTCTTCCCCCACAGAGCCTTTGCATTGGCTGCACCGAGCTTCAGTGTGTCTCTCAGCACATCCTCCTGCAGCTGGGATTGTGCCCATCGGCAGCGTTCCCTTACGGACATCTCGCTGTGCTGGGAGACCAACAGGTTTCCATTAGGACCATACAGCACAAAACAGGCCCTTCGGCCCACCAAAGGGTCACCGAGTCAATGACCTTCCAGCAGCACTTGATGTCTGTCGCTGTGTGTCCCCGGGAACAGCCCGGAGATCAGAGTGTCCTCTGTCACTCAGCTGCCAGAATCTGCTGGTCCCAGTGTTGGGCAGAAGAGTAGACAGCCGGTATCTTTCTCCCCAGGGTAAAAATGTCTCATACTAGAGGGCATGCATTTAAGGTGAGAAGGGGGTAAGTTCAAAGGAGATGTGTGGGGCAAGTTTTTTTATTTCCACAGAGAGTGGTGGGTGCCTGGAATGCGCTGCCAGGGGTGGTGGTGGAGGCAGATACGATAGAGGCGTGTAAGAGGATCTTAGATAGGTACATGGGTGTGCAGAACATGGAGGGATGTGTACATTGTGGAGGCAGAAGGGATTAGTTTAGTTAGGTGTTTAATTACAAATTTAATTAGCTTGGAACAACGTCATGGGCTGAAGGGCCTGTTCCTGTGCTGTACTGTTCGATGTTCTAAGAATCTGGGTTTAGGATTCCTGAAACATCGAAGACTTTGAGGTTTATGATAGACCTGGGGAGGCTGGCAGAGACGGTGGCGCACTGAGTTGCACCGAGCTTGGACACATGGTGTGAGTTGCCACAGGAGGGCTCTGGCACTTTGTCTTCAGCGTACCCTGGAGCCTGATAGGATTCTCTCACTTGGTTACTTTTCCTTTCCCATATATCTGAGCAGAACCGAACGTAGCCACGGTGGGTAGAGGCATTAAAGGTGAGGCAAGATCTCATTGAGTGTTAGGACGGGGAGGAGGCACTGAGTGGATTTCTCTTCCTCCAGTGCTTCAGCATCGATACATTTACCTCTGGGCAGTGGGAGGCTTTGTCTTTGGTTCCATTTTAAGCTTGTGTGTGACAGGTGGGTTACCTGGTTGTTACTGGCAGAGGAACCTTTGTCTCCAGTGTCTAAAGTGTGTCAGCGTCGAGGTAACCCAACACATCCTGAATCGTCACCTGAAATGTCACCTGCTTTTCCCTGTGGAGAGACAAACGGAGTTATAGTCTGCTCTGCTTTTCCCCTCCTATATATCGGGCTTCCCCTTTTTCCCATCTTCAGTCCTGAGGAAGGGTCCTGACCCGAAATGTTGGCTGCCTGCTTTTCTCCGCGGAGGCTGCCTGGCCTGCTGAGTTCCTCCAGCATCATCGTGTTTCTCAATGAATCAATACATTGCTGTGAGACACAGTTACAAATGGGGCAGTCCGGGTGAAGAATGCGAACTTCCTTTCCCCAAAGACATTCAGGTCCAGCTGAAGGGTCTCGACCTGAAACGTCGACTGTCCATTTCCCCATAGATGCTGCCTGACCCACTGAGTTCCTCCAGCATCCTGTGTGTTGCTTCGGGAACCACGTGCTTTTCATAACAGCCTGGTGGTTTCTCCTCACTAACACTGATAACAGCTTTCTCACAATTACAGGTCATTAATTGTATTTAAATTCCCCAGAGGGAATGGTGGGTTTGAACTCCCTTCTGTGGATTCACAGCCCAGTAACCTTGCCACAGTACTGCTTTGTTCCAGTGAGGCACTGTAGCTGGCAATATGCTTGTCTCTGAGTCGGACGGTTGTGAATTCAAGCTTTGGGCATCACAGAGCTGAAATACTGTAGGTCAGACCTCAGAAAAAGATGGGGAAATGTTCAAGGAGGTAACATCCTTATTCTGCTGGGTGTGAGCTGAGGTACGGCAGGCAGAGCTCTGCTCCTGAGTCAGCAGGTCACGGTTGTGAACCAGCATGTGGACTCGGGGTCCAGTCTGACTCTCCCTTGTTGTACACTGGAGCACGGTGTGTCAAACTGCTGTCATTTGGAGGGAATGTTAACTGTTGGCCCTCCTGGCTGACACTATTTTGCAAAGAAGCACAGACATCCTCTCCAGTACCTGGGCCAATACCTTCCCAGCAGCCAGTGTTACCAATGCTATCCGTAGTCTCCATGCTGTTTGTTGGCGCTTGCTCTCTGCAAACAGGTTGCTGTGACTCCCACATTAAAATGGAGACTGCTCGGCGAGAGAGCGTTGTTGGTCGTAACCTGCTTCGGGACATCTCAAAATGAGATGTAAGTGTACTGAGCCACTGTGCAACCACAAATAACTTCCTGCTCCTTCCACAGCCCAACGACCCGGTGACGAACATCTGCCAGGCTGCGGACAAGCAGCTCTTCACGTTGGTGGAGTGGGCGAAGCGCATCCCCCATTTCTCTGACCTCCCGCTGGACGATCAGGTCATCCTCCTGAGAGCAGGTGAGGCACCTTGTTCTGGCGTGTGGGGGCTTTGGTTCTGCTCGAATGGGGAGGGTGTTACTGCAGCCTGACGTTGTGGGTGACACTAACATTGGTGGAATAGCGGATATAAAGAAGGTTAGCTAAGATTACAGCGGGATCTTGATCAACTGGGCCAAGGAATGGTAGATGGAGTTTAATTGGGATTGGTTTATTATTGTCACTTGTACCAAGGTACAGTGGAAAAACTTGTCTTGCATATGGATCGTACAGGTCAATTCATTACACAGTTACATTGAGTTAGTACAGAGTGCATTGATGTAGTACAGGTAAAAACAGTAACAGTCTGGAGTAAAGTGTCACAGCTACAGAGAAAGTGCTGTGCAGTAAGGTGCAAGGTCACAACAAGGTAGATCGTGAGGTCATAGTCCATCTCATTGTATAAGGGAACTGTTCAATAGTCTTATCACAGTGAGGTAGAATCTGTCCTTAAGTCTGGTGGTACGTGCCCTCAGGCTCCTGTATCTTCTACCCGATGGAAGAGGAGAGAAGAGAGAATGTCCTGGGTGGGTGGGGTCTTTGATTATGCTGGCTGCTTCACCAAGACAACGAGAGGTAAAGACAGAGTCCAAGGGGGGGAGGCTGGTGTCCGTGATGCGCTGGGCTGTGTCCACAACTCTCTGCAGTTTCTTGCAGTCCTGGGCAGAGCAGTTGCCGTACCAAGCCATGATACATCCAGATAGGATGCTTTCTATGGTGCATCGGCAAAAGTTGGTGAGCGTGAAAGGGGACAAACCAAATTTCTTTAGCCTCCTGAGGAAGTAGAAGCACTGGTGAGCTTTCTTGGCCGTGGCATCTACGTGATTTGACCAGGACGGGCTGTTGGTGATGTTCACTCCAAGCTCTCAACCCTCTTGACCTCAGCGCCATTGATGTAGACAGGTGCATGCACAGCCCCCCCTTTCCTGAAGTCAATGACCAGCTCTTTTGTTTTGTTGACATTGAGGGAAAAGTTGTTATCATTTGAGGGAAAGGTAATTTGGATAAATGCAGGGTGTTGTAGTTTGGTAAGACAAACCAGGGCAGGACTTGCATTGGAAATGGCAGGGCCCAGGCGAGTACTGGAGCACAGAGAGACCTGGGGAGGTGTATGTACATAGTTCCTTGAAAATGGTGACACAGCTAGACAGGCTGGTGAAGAAGGTTTTGGCACATTTGCCTTCATCAGTAAGAATACTGAGTACAGGAGTTGGGACGTCATGTTACAGCTGTACAAGACGTTGGTGAGGCCGCACTCTGAGTACTGTGAACGGTTCTGGTCGCCCTGCTGTAGGAAGGACGTCATTAAACTGGAGAAGATTCAAAAAAGATTTACAAGGATGTTACTGGGACTGGAGGTTTTGAGTTATGAGGAGAGACTGGATAGGCTGGGACTTTTTTCACTGGAGTGCAGGAGGTTGAGCAGTGACTTTATAGAGGTTTATAAAATCATGAGGGGCGTAGATGAGCTGAATAGCCAGTCTTTTCCCCAGGGTGGGGGAGGGCAAAGGTTTAAGGTGAGAGGGGAGAGATTTAAAGGGGACCTGAGGGGAAAGTTTTCCACACAGAGGCTGGTGGGTGTGTGGAAGTAGCTGCCAGAGGAAGTGGTGGAGGCAGGTACAATTACAGTGTCCTAAAAAAACATTTGGACAGGTACATGGATAGGAAAGGTTTATAAGATAAGATCTCTTTATTAGTCACATGTACATCGAAACACACAGTGAAATGCATCTTTTGCGTAGTGTGTGCTGGGAGCAGCCCGCAAGTGTCACCACGCTTCCGGCGCCAACATAGCACGCCCACAACTTCCTAACCTGTACGTCTTTGGAATGTGGGAGGAAACCGGAGCACCCGGAGGAAACCCACGCAGACACGGGGAGAATGTACAAACTCCTTACAGACAGCGGCCGGAATTGAACCTGGGTCGCTGGTGCTGTAATAGCGTTACGCTAACTGCTACACTACCGTGTCTGCCCCTTAGAGGGATATGGGCCAAACGCAGGCAAATGGGACTAGCTCAGGTCAGGTACGGATGTATCGGGGCAAGGGGCCTATTTCTGTGCTGTCTAGATCTATGACTGAATTCTCGTGCCAAGCACTCTCCTGGGACTGAGGCATGCAGACCCCACTGGGAGATGGCTCTCTGCCTGCCAGCTGTATGGTGAAGCCCCACACCCCCAAGTGAGGGAAGGAGGGTGAGGAGGTGAAACCCAAAGTGAGTGGCTGATGCCACGCCGGGAGGGGGAGATGGTGCTGGGTCAGGTTCTCATCCTGAGACAGCTCAGCAGCTGGTAGCTCCAGAGTCCCGGGTTTGATCCTGACCTCTGGTGCTGTCTGTGTGGAGTCTGCAGGTTCTCCCTGCGACTGCGTGAGTTCCCTCCGGCGCTCTGGTCGATGGGTTAATGGGCCGCTAATGTAGATGGGTGGTAGAATTGATGGGAATGTGGTGAGAATAGGTCACGGAAAATTCATTGCTGTTGCCAATTTGATGCAGCACATGGTAAAGCATAGCAGGCGTGACTTTGCCTAACAGCCACTTTGTTAACCACAATTAGCTTAACTCAAAGGTTCACTGTAGTTTTAAACAAGACTCATTGACTGGGGCAACCAGAGACTGCAGACGCTGGGAATCTGGAGCAACGCACAAAATGCTGGAGGAACTCGGCGGGTCAGGCAGCATCTGTGGAGGGAAACGAACAGTCGACGTTTCGGGCCGAGACCCTTCATCAGGACTAGAAAGGACGAGGATAAGAGGGGAGGCGGGGGAGGACGAGCTGGCGGGTGATAGGTGAGACGAGTCTGGGTGAGCAGATGGTCGGAGAGCAGCAGAGATCACGGAGGGGGAGCGATGAGAGAGGATCTCACAGAGGAGGAAAACTTCTTCAGGGTAGGGACACCGCAAAGAGGCTTTGTGGTGGAGCAGCAAAACAGAGGCAGAAGTGATTCAGTAGATGCTGGTTACCAATCCTTTAGTTTACTTCCAGAACCCACTACACGTACTCCAATATTACCCACACCTGATGAACCCGGCCAGGGTTCAATCTCGGCGAGTTCTTCTCTCAGTCCTGAGGGAGATCTACTTCAGTGGTTGGTCTCTGGGGTCACGTGTAAGGCAACTTTTATACGTTTCTTTGCATACCTCCCAAATGTCGCTTAGTTCTTTGTTGTCCTTTGCACAGATGTAAATCCAATCCTTACCCATATATGTTCCTTCATCTTTTTCAAATTCCTGTTGACACCAAAGCACATTTACTTCAACCATTTGGTTCCTTAATTATCAGAATGTTTGCTTGTGCAAGTCACCCCTTTCCACGAGATGCCAGTTCCCAAACGTCACCGTCTGCCCTCTGGATCGCTCTCAGTGGGATGTTTACAATAGGACAGTCCACGGGGCTGTAAAGCTGCCTGGGTTCTGTTCTCACTTGATGCTGCCCAGGTGTCGATGACACTACCTTCCTTCATTGTTCTGCGGTTCCCAACGTCTCTTCCCAGCCGGCAAAGTGTCCTCCCAGAGCCTGATGGGATACTTGACGTTGCTGTGGCTGTTAGACTAGGGTTGTTCTGTGAGCTGGCATGGACTTGATAGGCTGAATGGCCTTCCGTGTGGTATGGTTCCCTTTCAGCTGTATCAGGGATGCAAGCCTGACTGGGCAAGGTCGACGTTACCCATCCCTTGTTTGGTATTGGTTTATTATTGTCACTTGTACCGAGGTACAGTGGAAAAATTTGTCTTGTAAACCGATCATACAGGTCAATTCATTACACAGTGCAGTTACATTGAGTTAGTACAGAGTGCATTGATGTAGTACAGTAACAGTGCAAAGTGTCACAGCTACAGAGAAAGTGCAGTGCAATAAGGTGCAAGGTCACAACAAGGTAGATCGTGAGGTCAGAGTCCATCTGATTGTATAAAAGAAGGTGGTGTGGGTGAGTGGTGGCCTCGGACCACCCCAGTCGATGTGAGGACAGGGTTCCCGAGGCCGGGGAGTTGCAGGGTTTGGACCAGTGAGGATGGTGTGTGAGTGGGGGAGGGAGAGATCCTGAGGCTGGGCTGTTCCCTGTGCCTGATGGGCCCAGCGAACATCAGTCCTTGCCATGGTACAGCTCACTGCTATGACATCTGCCCCTGCTCAGACTTAGACCATCGAGGCTATGGGCCAGATGCTGGAAAGTGGGATCCATACAGATAGGTGCCCACTGGTCAGCATGGACGTGGTGGGCCGAATGGCCTGCTTCCCTGCTGTCTGACTCGGTCAGGACCGAGCAGGTGAGCCAGGTCTTTGTCAACTGCACTCGATGTGGATTGGTCCCCATGGATACTGGTGTCCCGGTGCCCGCGATACACTGGGGTAGCTTGTGTTCTCCTTGGAGAACGGGCCTTATGAAGTTGTAACCTGTGTCGACTAACGGTTCTGGCTCAGACTGGGGTTGGGTGTTTCCCCAGGGGTGCTCTGGTTGCCAATGGGAGAGGTTCCCCCGAGGTACGAGATTGAAGAGTGGCCACTACTGTCTCAGGATGCGGTGCATTACCACGAGGGTTCCAGTTGTCTGGGAGCTGAAGGAGAAGCGGGTGACATTGTCCTGGGGTGATGGCGGATTGGGACATCCGCAGGCGTAGGGAAGGGTGGCAATGGGGGCAGGGGGGTACGTTCCAGGGTATCTGGGAGCTGGTAGGGGGTGGGAGGTGAGTGCTCCTGAGGTATTGGAAAGAGTTTGGGTGGCAGGAAACCCCACTGGGGTATTGGAGAGAGAGGGGGGGGACAGCGGGGCCGTTCCCCAGGGCAGTGGGGAGAAGGGGGGATGGGAGAGAACTTTCCCATCGCTCAGGGAAGGAAGTCCCCTGGGTCCTAATGGGTCAGGGTTTGAGTGGTGGAGGGGGCTCTTTCCTCTGAGTTGGGACAGGGTTTAGAGTAATACAGCACAGAAACAGGCCCCTTGGTCCAACTGGTCCATGCCAACCACAGCATCCTCCCTGTAGTCTCGGTTGCCTGTGTTCGGCCCATTACCCTCCAAGCCCCTCCCCTCCATGTACCTATCCAAATGCCTCTTAAATGTTGCAATTGTACCCGCCTCGACCACTTCCTCTGGCAGCTCGTTCCGGGTACTCACCACCCTCTGTGTAAAGACGTTACCTCTCAGCTTTCTTTTAAATCTCCCCCCTCTTATCTTGTATCTGTGCCCTCTAGTTCTGGACTCCTCAACCCTGGGGAAAAGCCGGCGACCGTCCACCTTATCCATACCCCTCATGAATTTATAAACTTCTATGAGGGCACCCCTCATTCTGCTGCACTCCAGGGAATAAAGATCCAGCGTGGCCGACCTCTCCCTATAACTCAGGCCCTCCAGTCCAGGCAGCATCCTCGTAAATCTCTTCTGCACCCACTCCAGCTTGACAGTGTCTTTCCTATAACAGGGGGACCGAAACTGTGCACAATACTCCGAGTGCGGCCTCACCAACAACTTGCATAACTGCAACATAATGTCCCTACTCCTGAACTCTGTACCCTGACTGGTGAAGGCCAGCGTGTCAAACGCCTTCTTCACCACCCTGTCTATCTGTGCGGCCGCTTTCGGTGAACTGTGCACTTGTACTCCCAGGTCCCTCTGTTCCACAACACTTATCGGTTCATAGCACAAGTTCTAGGCTGGTTTGACTTTCGAAAATGCATCACCTCACACTTATCTGTATTGAAATCCATTTGCCATTCCTCAGCCCATCTCCCTGACTGATCAAGATCTCTTTGCAATGCATTGTAACCTGCTTCACTATCAACAAGTCCCCCTAATTTAGTATCATCAGCAAACTTGCTAATTGTGCCATGTACATTCACATCCAAATCATTTACATAAATAATGAATAACAGAGGTCCCAACACTGACCGCTGGGGCAGCTCCCTAGTCACAGGCCTCCAGTCGGAGAATCAACCTTCAACCATCACCCTCTGCTTCCTGTCAGAGCCAATTCTGAATCCACCTCGCCAGCTCCTCCTGAATCCCACACTACCCAACCTCCCGGATCAGCCTGCCATGTGGGACCTTGTCAAAGGCCTTACTAAAGTCCACGTAGACAACATCCACTGCCCTACCTTCATCGATCCCCTTAGTTGCCTCTTCGAAGAACTCCAAAAGATTTGTCAGACATGACCTCCCACACACAGAACCACACTGACTATTCCTGATCAGGCCTTGCCTATCCAAGTGATGGAAGATCTTGTCCCTCAGAATTCCCTCCAGTAACTTCCCTACAACTGAAGTCAGGCTCACCTGCCTGTAGTTCCCTGGCCTGTCCTTGCTACCCTTCTTGAAGAAAGGAACAACATTAGCCACACTCCAGTCTTCAGAAACTTTGCCAGTGGCTAACGACAAAATAAATATCTCTACAAAGGCCTCCGTGATTTCTTCCCTGGCCTCCCATTAGGTCCAGGGATGCACTTGGTCAGGCCCTGGGGATCTGCCCACCTTAAAGCTCTTCAAGGCTGCAAATACCTCCTTCCTCGTAATAAGTATATGATCCAAGACCTTGCTACTTATCACCCTCATTTCTCTGGCATCCATGATATTCTCCTTTGTAAACACCAAGGTGAAATAGACACTAAAAATCTCGGCCATCTCCTGCTGCTCCATACATAGGCAGCCCCGATGGTCTTTAAGAGGACCTAGTCTCTCCCCAGTCACCCTTTTGCTGTTAATACAACTGAAGAACCTCTTGGGATTACCTTTAACCCTGCCTGCCAAATCCATCTCATGCTCTCCTTTTGCCCTCCTGATTTCCCTCTTACGCCTGGTCTAAAACTTTTTATATTCATTGAGGGATTCATTCGTACCCAGCTGCCTAAATGCGATGAACGCTCCCTTTTTCCTGAGGAGGGCCTCCTGAGGGTTCCCTGAACTTGGTATGTCTACCCTTCACCCTAACAGGAACATGCTGCCCCTGGACTTGCGATATGACCCTTTTAAAAGCCTCCCACTTGCCAACTGTTCCTTTGCCTTTAAATCAAGTCAACCCCAGCTAGATCCTGCCCAATGCCCTCAAAGCTGGCCCTGCTCCAGTTCAGGACTTTAGCCTGTGCACCCGTTCTATCTGTTTCCATAACTATTTTAAAACTAATAGAATTGTGGTCACTGGACCCAGAGTGCTCCCCAACTGACACTTCAGTTACTTGGCCCCCCTCATTCCCTAAGAGGAGGTCCAGTATTGCTCCTTCCTGAGTAAGTTCCTCTATATGTTGTGTGAGGAAGTTGCCTTGGACGCACGACACAAATCCGCCCCATCCAGGCCCTTTGCAGTCTGGGTGGCCCAGTCCATACCGGGAAAATCCCTCATGAGCACTACCCTACTACTTTCAGAACTACGTGCAACTTCTCGACACATCTGCTCCTCAAGTTCCCGCTGACTATTGAGGGGCCTACAATATAGCCCTACCAAGGTGACCATCCCCTTCTTATTTCTAAGTTCTACCCACGGCACGGTAGTGTGGCGGTTAGCGTAACGCTATTACAGCGCCAGCGACCTGGGTTCAATTCCGGCCACTGTCTATAAGGAGTTTGTACGTTCTCCCTGTGACTACGTGGAGTTTCCTCCGGGTGCTCCAGTTTCCTCCCATATTCCAAAGACGTACGGGTTAGGAAGTTGTGGGCATGCTATGTTGGCGCCGGAAGTGTGGCGACACTTGTGGGCTGCCCCCAGAACACTCTACGCAAAAGATGCATTTCACTGTGTGTTTCGATGTACGTGTGACCAATAAATATCTTATAAGTAAACTCGTTAGATGATCCCTCAAGAATATCCTCTCGAAGCACTGCTGTGATGTCCTCCCTTACCAACGAGGCAACACCCCCTCCACCCCTACCTGTTCCTCCGTCACGCCTAAAGCATTGGTATCCTGGATCATTGAGTTGCCAGTCCTCAGCCACACTTCTCTTATGGCCACAATGTCCCAGTCCCTGGAGGCAATGCATGCCCTCAGTTCGTCCGCCTTACATGCATCGAAATAGATGCAATTTAAGGCAGTGGTCCCACCTGCCTTTTGACTGTAAACGTGGCTCTCCTGATTGCTAGGATTACACGCCTTGGCTGCTGCATGTACCCCTGTCTTCTCACTGGCTTCCTGCTATTTATTGTCCCACCTGTACTGCCCCAGGGCAGTGGTGCTGGCTGTCCTTCTGTGCCCTCTATAGAACCCAGAACAGTGCAGCACAGGAATAGGCCCTTCGGCCCACCATGTCTGTGCTGAACACGATGCCAAATTAAACTAAATCTCTTCTGCCTGCACATGATCCACATCCCTCCATTCCCGGCATATTCATGTGACTATCTAACAGTCTCATAAACGCCACTGTCGTATCTGCCTCTGCCCCACCCCTGGCAGCCCGTTCCAGTTACCCACCACCTCTCTCTGAGTTTTTATAAAGAAAAACTTGCCTCGCACATCTCCTTTAAACTTTCCCCCGCATCCTCACTCCGGTTCTCTGTGCCATGGAGTTTACTAGTTGGGGAGCTCCCGTGACGTGTGTGAGAAGCCGAGGTGACGGACTGAAGCCTGACAGTGGCGGGCGTGACGGCGGGGAGCAGTGGCGGGCGTGACGGTGGGGGTGTCTGGGGGACAGTGCCAGTGTGATCCCCGACTGGGTCCTGTCTGTGTGACGACACTGTGTCCTGTGCCCTCCAGGTTGGAATGAGCTCCTGATCGCCTCGTTCTCCCACCGGTCGATAACCGTGAAGGATGGGATCCTCCTCGCCACTGGACTCCATGTTCACCGCAACAGCGCGCACAGCGCCGGGGTTGGAGCCATCTTCGACAGGTTGGTGTGTTGGGGCGCAGTCGTGGCCGGCTGCTGCCATCACCGTGGGGAGTGACTTGGGGATCAGCTGGATCAGTGGGCCAGGAGCTGAGGTTCAGCATTGGGAATTAAGATCAAATGTAAGGGGGACGTACACAGCTAACGGCAGGGCCCTCAACAGCATTGACGTACAGACGGATCTTGGGGTCCAAGGCCGCAGCTCCCTGAACGTGGCCACACAAGTAGGGTGGTGAAGGGGGTGTACGGCGTGCTTGCCTTCATCGGTCAGGGTACGTAGTATAAGAAGTCAGGAGCTCATGTTGCAGCTGTATAAAACTTTGCTCAGGCCGCACGGAGTATTGTGTGCACTTCTGGTCGCCCTGTTACAGGAAGGATGTGGAGGCTTTGGAGAGGGTGCAGAAGAGGTTCACCAGGATGCTGCCTGGATTAGAGAGTGTTAGCTGTAGGGAGAGGTTGGACAAACAGGTGTTGTTTTATCTGGAGCGTCAGAGGCTGACGGGAGATCTGATAGAGGTTTATAAAGTTACGAGAGTCGTAGATAGGGTAGACAACCAGTATATCTTTTTCCCAGGGTAGGAATGCCAAATACTAGAGGGCATGCATTTAAGGTGAGAGGGGGAAAGTTTAGAGGAGATGTGTGGGGCAAGTTTTTTTTATACAGGGTGGTGGGTGCCTGGAACGGGCTGCCAGGGGTGGCGGTGGAGGCTGAAGCAAGAGTGGATTTTAAGAGGCTTTTACATACAGACATGAATATGTAGGAAATAAAGGGAATTAGATAGAACATAAAACAGTACAACATAGGAACAGACCCTTCGGCCCACAATGTTCTGCCGAACTAGTTAAACTAGCAATTAAATCCCAAACTAAACGAATCCCTTCTGCCCACGCAATGTCCACATCCCTCCATTCTCTGCACATTCGTGTGACTACCTCAGAGCCTCTTAAACACCTCAGTCGTAACTGCCTCCACCCCCACCCCTCTGTGTTTCAAAATAAAACTTGCCCCACACATCTCCTTTGAACTTCCCCCCCTCTCACCTTAAACGCATGTCCTCCAGAATTAGCTGTTCCGATGCTGGAGAAAAGAAACCGACTGTCTGCCCTGTCTAAGCCTCTCATAATCTTATAAACTTCTATCAGGTCTCCCCTCAGCCTCTGCCACGACAGAAACAAACAACCCAAGTTTGTCCAACCGTGGATCACGTGCAGGCTGAAGAGGTTGAATTAATGCGGCATCATATTCAGCACAGATGTTGTGGGCCGAAGGGCCTGTTCCTGTGCCGTACTGTTCTGTGTTCTCTGTTGGTTCTTGGGCCCATGAAGATGCTGGGCATGAAATCGTTGAACCCAAATGTTTCATTATAATTTGCCACAGAACTCTCAACCCCGCTGAAAATTTGGGAAATATTAAATATTCTCATGTTCTCTTCTGGCATAATAGCAGACCGTTTGGCCCATCTAGACTATGCTAGCTCTCGGAGCATTCCCAGCAGCCCCATTCTCCCACTTACTTCCCCTCTTGTCTGCACTGGGACAACAAGGGCTACTTATGGATGGACTTAAAGCTCACTTTTTGGAGGAAGAAGTGCAGAGCACTGGTATCTAACCAGTGCAGGGTGTGTGTAATCAGAGAGTGTAGCAGGAGCTTCACTCTGTATCCAACCTGTGTTGTCCTTGTCTTGGGAATGGTTAATGGGGCGGTGTAGAGGGAGTGTAGATGGGGCGGTGTAGAAGGAGCTTCACTGTGTATCCAACTTAAGGGTTCTGCCTGGATTTAAGAGTTTTAGCTATAAGGGGAGGTTGGACACACTTGGGTTGTTTTCTCTGGAGTGTCGGAGGCTGAGGGGAGATCTGATAGAGGTTTATGTAACCACGAGAGGCACAGGTAGGGAAGACAGTCAGATTCTTTCTCCCAGGGTAGAAGTGTTAAGTACCAGAGGACGTGTATTTCAGGCGAGGTGGGGGGGGGGGGAAGTATTTCCACAGAGAGCGGTGGGTGCCTGGAATGTGCTGCCAGAGCAGGTGATCAAAGCAGATACACCAGTGGTGTTCAGCACGGGTTTGTCCAGACATATGAAGAGGCTGGGAATGGAGGGAGACGGACCATGTGCAGGCAGATGGGATTAGCTTGGATTGGGATCATGCTCAGCACAGACATAGTGGGCCGAAGGGCCTGTTCCCGTGCCGTACTGTTCCACGAGCTGCACTTTCTCTGGGAGTGTTGGATGGGACTGTGTGGAGGGAGCTGTACCCCGGATCGAGCCTGCACTAAACCTTCCCTGGCTCTGAGCTCCTGAAGTGTCGGCCAGGAGATCCACCTCTCTCGGTTGTAATGTGCTTCTGTCTCCGTCTCCAGGGTCCTCACCGAGTTGGTCTCCAAGATGAGGGACATGCAGATGGACAAGTCGGAGCTCGGCTGCCTCCGTGCCATCATCCTCTTCAACCCTGGTATGTCGGGCACTCTCACCACTCGTGCTGTGGTGGGGACGTGGGAGCCAGGGGTAGGTGAGGGTGGGACAGGCAGCGAGAGAGGGAGCAGAGGAGGGAATTCCTACTGCCCTGGTCCATGGATTTCCTGGTGTTAATGTACCAGGGTCTGGGTCAGGGGGCCTCAGGGTTAATGTTGAAATTGCCCTGTGTCTGTGTGTACACCTGTATGTGCTCTCTCTCGCGCGCTCTCTCTCTCTCGCGCTCTCTCTCTCTCTCGCGCTCTCTCTCTCTCTCGCGCTCTCTCTCTCTCTCTCCCTCTCACCCAGTGGATGTTGGGTATCTGGAGCACTGCCTGAGGGGGGATTAGCGGCAGGGACACTCACAACATTGACGGAGAGTGAGCCTGTAACCACACGGCACAGACCGAGTGCAGGGGAATGGTGTCAATGTGAATGGGAACGATGGCCGGCATGGGCAAGATGGGCCGAATGGCCTGGCTCCTAAAGCGCGATTCTCTGACCCGGTGAGCAGGGTGGGGTGGAACATGGGCGATGGGGTATGTGGGAGGGACCGGGGGGTTTGACCCTCGGTGCTTTGCACAGAGAGGTTTTGTTGAACGATGTGATGACTGGAGTGGTTTGGATTCTCTCCGACCTCACTGTCCCACAGATGCGAAGGGACTGTCCAATCCGGCCGACGTGGAGGTTCTCCGGGAGAAGGTTTACGCTTCACTCGAGTCGTACTGCAAGCAGAGGTACCCCGACCAGTTGGGCAGGTGAGAGCATCGGCAGTGACCCCTCCCCCACCCCTGCCCAGTGCTCCCTCCCCCACCTCCCCGCCCCTGCCCGGTGCCCCCTCCCCCACCCCTGTCCAGTGCCGTCTCCACCATGAGTTCCTGTACCTTCCAGTCCCAGCCCTGCTCCCCTCCAGGACTTGCTCCCTCACCGTATCGAGTGGAGCCCACACTGTCCCGGTGAAGCCCAGCTGTGCTGTGTGTTGGGGAGGAGGTGGGGTTGTGGTGAAGGGGGAGCTTCATGGAATCACTCACATGTGCCCTTACAGCCCACCTCATCCATGGAATGATCCATCTGCTACGTGATATAACGATATATCTCGGTACATGTGACAATAAACCAATTCCAATTCCAACCGTGATGGCTCACTGACTGATCTCACTTGCCCATATTAGTCCTGTGTCTCTCTGAACCCTTCCTATTCAAACTCCTGTTAAACGTTGTAACTGTACCCGCCTCTACCGCTTCCTCTGGCGGCTCGTCCCACACATCCACCACCCTCTGCGTGGGAAAAGTTGCCCCTCAGGCCCCCTTTAAACTTCTCCCCTCTCACCTTAAGTCTACACCCTCTAGCTCTAGACTCCCCTGCCCCGGGAAAAGATTCTATCTTTCCCATCTACGCTCCTCATCATTTTATGAACCCCTCTAAGGTCACCTCTCAGCCTCCTGTGTTCCAGTGAGAACAATCCCAGCCTGTCCAACCTCTCCTCGTAACCGCAGCCCTCCATCCCAGGCAACGTCCCGGTGAACCTCTTCTGCACCCTCTCTGTTGCTACCACATCCGTCCTGTAGTGTAGCGACCGGAACAGTAATCCAAATGCGGTCTGACCAACGTTTCGTACAGCTGCTACCTGCCATCCAAACCCTGATGCCCTGTGCCCCGGCCCATGAAGGCAAGAACGCCAAATGCCGCCTTCGTTATCCTGTCTACCCATGTCCCCGCTTTCAGGGACCCCAAGGTCACTCTGTGCGTCGACCCTCCCCCGGCCCCTACCTTTCACTCTATCTGCCCCACCAGACTTCGACCTCCCAAAGTGCATGATCTCACACGTGTCTGGATTAAATCCCACCGGGCTGGTGCGGGAAGGAGTCCTTGATGGTTTTGCTGAGGTTCGTTTATGGTGTACAAGATGATAAGAGGCGGAGATCGAGTGGACAGTCAGAGAATTTTTCCCAGGGTGAAAATTGGTAACACGAGGGGACATAATTTTAAGGTGATTGGAGGAAGGTATAAGGGGGATGTCAGGGGTGAGTTTTTTACACAGAGAGTGGTGGGTGTGTGGAACGCACTGCCTGCAGAGGTTGTGGGGGCAGATATATTAGGGACATTTAAGAGACTCTTAGATAGACACATGAATGATAGAGAAATGGAGGGCTATGTGGGAGGGAAGGGTTAGATAGATCTTAGAGCAGGATAAAATGTCGGCACGACATTGTGGGCCGAAGGGCCTGTACTGTGCTGTAGTGTTTGATGTTTATGAAGGGCAAGCTTGGTGGTGGAGGGTTATGGAGGGTGTAGCTTTACAGAGATTGGGGAGAGGTGGGTTGCTGGGGCGGCATTGTGGAGGGAAAGGGGAGGCGGAGAGAGGGATTGAGGATGGGGAGGGGAGGAGGGAGGGAGGTGTGTTGCGGAGGTGGGGCTGATGGTGGGGTGGTGAAGTGTTCGGGAGGGAGCCGCCGGTGCTGTGTAGGGCTGGTGTGCGGGACACAGCAGCCTCAGCATCTCCAGGCCCTGCCTGGCTCCCCCCGGGCCGTTGCTGACCCTCTGCTCTCCTGCCAGGTTTGCCAAGCTCCTTCTGCGTCTGCCCGCACTGCGCTCCATCGGCCTCAAGTGCCTGGAGCACCTCTTCTTCTTCAAGCTGATCGGGGACACCCCCATCGACACCTTCCTGATGGAGATGCTGGAGGCCCCCCACCAGTTGTCCTGAGCCCCAGCTCTGAGGAGGTGCCAAGGTGGCGGAGGCATGGAGTGTGGGGCACTCGACACCGCGGCGAGCAGGGGGAAAGGCGCTGGGAGCAAACAGCGGGAGCCGGGAGAGGGTCTCCGGAGACGCGGGCCCTGGTTTTGTCTCTGACCTCGTCGGCTGTCTGTGTGTGAACTCCCAGAGCAGGGTCTTGCATCACTCCCGATGCATTCGGCACTTTGGAGGGGTTACCCTGACAACCAGTGACCACGGCCACATCGAGGATGCTGCAAGGGACAGTGGGCTGCCTCGGAGGCTCCATCGGGAGGGGCAGGGTCGAGGAGAAGCCCCTCGGGATCAGTGCAGGACTGTGATCGACAAACTCTCCTTGGGCTGCCTGCTCCATGGATGGCCTCCATTTGCAGTTGTCTCTGTTGGGTGTGCTCTGTCCTGCAGAGGTCCAGCGTCAAGGAGGCTCCCTGCTCATCAGTGGGACGCTGCCCCTGTGTTTTACTCCAGCTAGGAACTCTGCTTATCATGTACCCTGGAGCCTCATGATCTGTGGACGTTCCGACTGAGGCACAATGATGGGTAGATTAACAAATTAACACTGTCCCACCCCTGCGTGTGTGATGGGACGGTGTAGAGGAAGCTGTACTCTAGCCTGAGTTGTACCTGCTCTGGGAATGTGTCATGGGGCAGTGTAGAGGGAGCTTCACGCTGTGTCTGACCCTGGGAGTGTGTGATGGGACGGTGTAGAGGGAGCTTCACCCTGTGTCTGACCCCGGGAGTGTGTGATGGGACGGTGTAGAGGGAGCTTCACTCTGTGTCTGACCCCAGGAGTGTGTGATGGGACGGTGTAGAGGGAGCTTCACCCTGTGTCTGACCCCGGGAGTGTGTGATGGAACGGTGTAGATGGAGCTTCACTCTGTGTCTGACCCCAGGAGTGTGTGATGGGACAGTGTAGAGGGAGCTTCACTCTGCGTCTAACCTGAGTTGTAGCTCCCACAGTGTCTGCAACCAGAGGTGCTGGACGCTGGTGTCCTGAGAGGAGCCAAATACTGGTCAACACTAACGTCTCGTGGGATTTCAGTGACATGGGTCCGGAGAGCCTCAGAGACTACCTGTTCACACCACTGAGGGGAAACACTGGGCCTCACTACATGAGGAACAAGGGAGAATTGTCGTGCTTTTGCTTCAGAGTCCGTTCCATCGAATAGTCGCATCAGCTTTCTGCTGGTTTGGTGATGGCTGCGATTGGCAATGCAACATGTTCAACTAAATAATCTTGGCATTGTGATGTTTTGACCTGTATTTTGCTACAAAACCCATACATAAAAGAAATCACTGACTCCACCGGTCTGATGCACAGGTCTGTGTTGAAGCAAAAAAGCCATCTGATTGCCTGCCTCTCTGGTGTGTTTCTGCTCTTCATGCTGCGAGAAGGGTGTGGGTGATGGGGTCAGGATCTGCTGGCCTCCTCAACTGCCTGAGGATGGTCCCGTACTCCCTCAGCCCTTGAGGGGAAGGGACTTGCAGGGTGAATGAGCTGGAGTGATGGTCAAGTCAAGCTGAGTTTACTGTCCAGTGCGCAAGTCCGGTGAGGTACAGATACAACGGAAAACTTGCAGCAGCATCGCAGGCAGGTAGGTACAGACAACACACACACACAACGTCAACTGTACAGGAGAGTGAAGGGAGAGAAAAAGAAACAGTGCAAAACCAAGGCATTAGTGCAAAAACAGACACAATCAGAGATAAGTCCACGGTAGCGCAAGAGATGGTCCCTCGTGTTCCGTTGCTGAGGCAGGGTTAGGGGTGTGCAGGTCGGTTCAAGAACCTGATGGCTGAAGGGAAGTAGCTGTTCCTGAACCTGGTGGTGTGGGACCAGGCTTCTGTACCTCCTGCCCCACAGTAGCTGTGAAAAGAAGGCACAGCCCGGATGGTGCGGATCTTTGATGGCTATTGCCTTCGTCAGGCAGCGCCTCCTGTAGATACTCCCAATGGTGGGGAGGGATGTGCCCGTGATGTATTGGGCAGAGTCCGCTACTCTCTGCAGCTGCTTGTGTCCGTGCACATTCGAATTGTCGTCCCAGACCGTGATGCAACCAGTCAGGATACTTTCAACAGGACATCTGCAGAAGTTTCTGAGAGTGTTCGGTGACATCTCAAATCTCCTTAAGCTTCTGAGAAAGTACAGGCACTGGTGCGCTTTGCTAATTCCCTTCAACCATCTGGTTCTTGAACGAACCTTCACACCCCTAATCACCCCCTCAGTACAGCAACACTGTGACCACTTCGCACCACAATGGACTTTGTCCTAATTGTTTTCTCTTGCAAGATTTATGTATAGTTTATGATAAATTTATGTTTTTCTTGTGAGTGCTGCTTATCTGATGCTCTGTGCCTGTGATGCTGCTGCAAGTAAGTTTCTCATCGCACCTGTGCACACACGTACGTGTGTGTGGGACAGTAAACTCTTTGGTGATTGCATCTCTGTGCTGGGCCCAGGACAGTGCACCCAGTGGCTGAAGGGCTCTGGATGCCCCTCACGGGCTGCGCGCTGCGGTCGCGGTGGCGGGAGAGGATGCTCACAGTGCTGGGAAGACCTCTGATCACATAGACCACCTTGGATCAGGCTGCCTGCAGTTGGGGCTACACCGGGAGGGGCGCAAACATCTGGCTTGTGTAAAGTGGGCACACTCTGCTTCCTGGGAGCCATTGGTGCCCAGGTCAGAATCGATCATCATCACTGACTTGTCTGCTGTGAAGTTTGTTGTTCTGTGGCAGCAGTACAGTGCAAAGACATAAACTTACTATAAGTTACCAAATAAATAAATAGTGCAGACAGAAAGGAATAAGGAGGTAGTGTTCATGGGTTCATGGACTGTTTCTGGTCGCCCCATTATAGGAAGGATGTGGAGGCGTTGGAAAGGGTGCAGAGCAGATTTACCAGGATGCTGCCTGGATTGGAGAGTATGGATTATGAGGAGAGACTAAGGGAGCTGGGGCTCTACTCATTGGAGAGAAGGAGGATGAGAGGAGACATGATAGAGGTGTTCAAAATATGAAGAGGAATAGATAGAGTGGACAGCCAGCGCCTCTTTCCCAGGGCACCAATGCTCAATACAAGAGGGCATGGCTTTAAAGTAATGGGTGGGAAGTTCAAGGGAGATATCAGAGGGAGGTTTTTTAACCTAGAGAGTGGTTGGGGCATGGAATGTGCTGCCTGGGGTGGTGGTGGAGGCAGGTACATTGGTCAAATTCAAGAGATCGCTAGATAAGCATATGGAGGAATTTAAAATAGAGGGATATGTGGGAGGAAGGGGTTAGATAGTCTTAGGCGTGGTTTAAAGGTCGGCACAACATTGTGGGCCGAAGGGCCTGTATTGTGCTGTACTGTTCTATGATTCAGAAATGCTGGGAGGCGGCGTAGGCTGGGTAACAATGGGCTGAATGGCCTCCCTGGGTTGTGAATTTCCTGCAACCCTTTCAACATCCATTGTGGACGCCCAGCTCTCCGCAGACCGTGCACTGAAAGCACTCAACCTCGTTCATTGAATTGATCTGGTCACAGAGTAACCCAACAGAAAGAAAGGCCTTTCGGCCCAACTCGTCCACGCCGACCAAGCTGCCCATCTAGATATAAGATAAGATATTTATTGGTCACATGTACATCAAAACACACAGTGAAATGCATCTTTTTGCGTTACTGAGAATGTGCTGGGGCAGCCCGCAAGTGTCGCCACGCTTCTGGCGCCAACATAGCACGCCCACAACTTCCTAACCCGCACATCTTTGGAATGTGGGAGGAAACCGGAGCACCCGGAGGAAACCCACGCAGACACGGGGAGAACGTACAAACTCCTTACAGACAACGACTGGAATTGAACCTGGGTTGCTGGCACTGTAATAGCATTATGCTAACTACTGCACTACAAGCTGGTCCCATCAATTTGCAAACCATATCCGTCTAAACCTTTCCTGTCCATGCACTTGGATGGCGGAGGGGAAGAAGCTGTTCCTGAAACATTGAGTGTGGGTCTTCAGGCTCCTGTACCTCCTCCCTGATGGTAGTAACGAGAGGAGGCCACATCCCGGGTGGTGAGGGTCCTTAGCGATGGATGCCGCCTTCTTGAGGCATCGCCTCTTGAAGATATCCGCGGTGGTGGGGAGAGTTGGATGGGTTCAGGGGCTGCAGATAAAGCAGGTCAGAGACCTGGCAACCTTCCCGTCCACAGTTGGTCCCCTTTCCCAATGGATCAGTGTTTTTGGCCGGGAGCCTCTGGTGAAGCCGCAGTTGGAGTATTGTGTACAATCTTGGTTACCCTACCGTAGCAAAGATGCCATTAAGTTGGAAAGAGTGCAGAGGAGATTTACGAGGACGTTGCCAGGACTCGAGGGCCTGAGTCATAGGGAGAGGTTGGACAGGCTAGGTCTTTGTTCCTTGGAGCATAGGAGACTGAGAGGTGACCTTATGGAGGTGCATAAAATCACAAGGCGCGTAGAGTGAATGCACTCATTTTCACAGGGAAAGGAACCCAAAATTGAGAGGGCATGGGTTTAAGGTGAGAGGGGAAAGATTTAGAAGGGAACTGAGGGGCAACTTCTTCACACAGAGTGTGGTCTATACGTGGGAGGAGCTGCCAGAAGAAGTGGTTGAGGCAGGTACAATAAAAGAATTTAAAAGACATTCAGTCAAGTGCATGGACAGGAAAGGCTTAGAGGGATATGGGCCAAATGTGAGCTGGTGGGACCAGCTTAGATGGGCAGCTTGGTCGGCATGGACGAGTTGGGCCGAAGGGCCTGTCTTTCTGTTGTGTTATGCTGTGACCAGATAGATTCAATGAATGAATTTAAGTGCTTTCAGTGCGGAGAGCTGGGCGTCCACAATGGATGTTGAAAAGGATTGTGGGAAATTCACGACCCAGGGAGGCCATTCAGCCCATTGTTACCCAGCCTATGCTGCCTCCCAGCACTGGTGACCTGCAGGTCTCAGCCCCTCAAGTGCACAGCCAGGGATTTACTAAATGTGCTGTGAAGGGGACCTTCACAGGGTTATCCAATGTGACCGTTCGGGGCCCCTCTCTGGTCTGGTGGATCAAATGGCTCCCTCCTGATACTGTAGGTCAAGGGGGAGGGTTTGGGTGGCATTCAGTCACTGAAAATAAAGTGTTGCGCTTTAATTAACTTGATATTTTCATGGCCACACTCCCACTGCTTTACCAACAGCGCAACCTTGCTCACCAGCCTGTTCTGTTCAATACAATATTTCTCTAAAGCCCTGGGATAGAGGAAGTGTAGCACAGGATGCATACAGATTTCACAACTCTGCTTTGAAAGCTGACCGAGGCAGGAAGGGGCTAACGTGTGCCGGGATCGAGCTGTGGGGTGTTGGTCTAAGTGTGGGAGGCAGGTTTAATGCACTGGGCTGGGTGAGGTTAGTGTAAACGGGGGTGGTGGAGAAAGGGTTAACCCTGTCCACGTGGGCAACGGATTGTCCCTGGTGGGCCCATGAAAGGGAGAAGTAGGTTAAAGGTGGGGCTGGGGTGTTGGGGCAGAGGGGAGAGAGATGGTGGCACCTTGTCTCAGCACTGCAGCGTTACCTGCCAATGATTCGGTTAGATTAACTAATTGTCATGTAGACCAGGGTGCAATGAAATTCCTTGCTCACATGAAGCTCAGAGTATACATTGGTGAAGATAAGATCTCTTTATTAGTCACACGTACATCGAAACACACAGTGAAATGCATCTTTTGCGCAGTGTTCTGGGGGCAGCCCGCAAGTGTCTCCACGCTTCCGGCGCCAACACAGCATGCCCACAACTTCCTAACCCGTACATCTTTGGAACGTGGGAGGAAACCGGAGCACCCGGAGGAAACCCACGCAGACACGGGGAGAACGTACAAACTCCTCACAGACAGCGGCTGGAATTGAACCCGGGTCGCTGGCGCTGTAATAGTGTTACGCTAACCGCTACACCACCGTGCCTGCCATAGAGACTACAGCAATA
Organism: Pristis pectinata; assembly: GCF_009764475.1. Lineage (NCBI taxonomy): Eukaryota > Metazoa > Chordata > Chondrichthyes > Rhinopristiformes > Pristidae > Pristis > Pristis pectinata. The sequence continues at coordinate 15,507,769 of NC_067438.1, read as the reverse complement.
AATACAGTGATGTGCATAAAGCAACAGAATGGTACAAAGATTGTGCTGCAGGCTGAAGTAGCGCAAAAAGAAATTACTTAAGGATTACAAAGTCAAAATCGAGTTACAATAAAGTCACAAACACAAATCCATGTGTGCACAGGTGCAATGAAAAACTTACTTGCAGCAGCATCACAGGCACAGAGCATCAGATACTCAACATTCACAAGAAAAACACATTTTAATGATAAACTATATGCAATTTTTATGAGAACAACACTCCAACAACACAAAGTCCATTGTAGTGCAAAGTGGTCACAGTGTTGCTCTACCGAGGCAGTGATTGCAGGATTTAGAGGGAGACTCCGTTTGCAGCCAGCGTTGTGGCAGCAGGTCGCCCGTCCCACTGCATCGGCCGGCCCTCGGCTGGCTGCCCCCGCCCCCTCGTCAGCCCCGCTCCTCAGGCAGCAGCCAGTCCGCCTGGATCCCAGGGCCCCTGCCGCGGGGGGTGGGGAGGAGGGGGGAGCCGAGCTGCAGTCTGCCCGGTGGCCACCAGAAGGCAGCGCAAGCCCAGGGATGGGGGTGGGGGGCGAGACCGAGCCAGCCACCCCGCCGCTCACTGACAGCACAGTGGGTGGGAGCAGCATGTCCCGGGGGGACGGGCGGAGGGGGGTTGGGGGGCGCCTGCTTCGCATTCCTGCCGCTGGCAGCCTCCCTGAAGGTCCCGTTGAAGCCGGCGATGTCTGCGCTGCGGTCCTAGTGCTGCTTGATATGTGACGGACATCGAGCCGGAGGTTTAACCAGTCCGGTCCCAGCCTCGCCCTTGTAACTCCCTCGGTTACCCCCAGTGTCACAGCCGTGGGGTCGTACAGCGCAGAGACAGTCCCTGCTCCCTACCGACCAGGGTGCCTTCCTGAGCCAGTCCCATTTGCCCGTGTTTGGCCCCTATCCCTCCGAACCTCTCCTACCCATGTACCTGCCCCAAGTGTCATTCAAGCATTATAACTGTATCCACCTCTCCCACTTCCTCTGGCAGCTCGATCCACACCCCCACCGCCCCGTGTGAAAGGAGTGCCCCTTTAAATCTCTCCCCTCTCACCTTAAACCTACACCCTCCAGTTTTAGACTCCCCGACCCTAGGGGATAAGACTGTGGCCATCCACCTTTATGTACACCCCTCGTGATTTTACACACCTCCATAAGGTCACCCCTGCGCCTCTGACCTTCCAGTGAGAATGAACCCTGCCTGCCCAACCTCTGTGTAACTACATAGATAGATAGATAGATATTAGTCACATGTACATCAAAACACACAGTGAAATTTTTTTTTGCATTACTGAGAACGTGCTGGGGGCAGCCCTCAAGTGTCACTGCTCATTTCAGGTAAAACAGCCCCAGCCTGTCCATTCTCTCCTTATGACTCAAGCCTCCCAGTCCCAGGCAATATCCTCGCGAGTGTTAACCAACGCAGGAGACATCCACTGAAAATTATGAATGGCTCTTCATAAAGCTGAAGAATGAATAAAAGTTGCCAGTGGTGTGTTAACCGGAGGAGACAGATGACAGATGAGTTACACAGAGGCTGGGATCTGACCGTGCGGTGGTCAGGAAAGCACAGACTTGCACTAAGGGACGTGTGACTGATGGGGAGGCGATGTTCAGTGGCGTGGGGTAAATGCAGAGCAGTTCTTGCCAGTGTAAACACTCTTGTCACAGACCCGGCGCGGATCCCATTTACTTTGGACATTGCCTCTCGCATGAACGCATGGCCTGGGACCGTGTGTTCTTGTGCAGTGATTGATGGTGGCTTCCTCAGAGCGAGCTCGGAGTGAGTTAAATGGAAATTGCACCAACTGTTTTATCACTTTAGTTCCCCAAAGAGTCAAAAAGAAAAATTGTTCAGTGCAGTTAACTGACGCCGGGTTATTAGATGTAATAATATTCAGCTGGTGGTGTGAGCAGCAGATCTTGCCAAGCTCACAAAATAACTCTCTCCTCTTCTGGGGCCCAAATGTAACGTTAGCTCTGCGGATAACACCGCGATCCTCAGACCGTCCCTCCCCACCTCACTGCACAAAGGAAGCTGTGTCGCTGTATGGTGACCGGATCACACCCTGACAGTGCAGAGCTCCCTCACCGGCCCTCCCCTGTTGCAGTGCAGAGCTCCCTCACCGGCCCTCCCCTCCTGCAGTGCAGAGCTCCCTCACTGGCCCCTCCTGCAGTGCGGAGATCTCCCTGACCGCCCCTCCCCGTAGTGCGGAGATCCCTCACCGCCCCTCCCCGTAGTGTGGAGCTCCCTCACTGCCGCTCCCTCAGTGCGGAGCTCCCTCACCGCCCCTCCCACAGAGCTCCCTCACCCACCCCCCCCCCCGCAGTGCAGAGCTCCCTCACCGCCCTCTTCCGCAGTGTGGGGAGCTCCCTCACCGCCCCCTCCCGCAGTGTGGGGAGCTCCCTCACCGCCCCCTCCCGCAGTGTGGGGAGCTCCCTCAACACTGATCGCCTGCCTTACAGCACCTGTCTTTGGATGAATCTGACCCCCCCTTGCCTGCCTTTGCTGGGAGCCCCATCCCCTCGCACCCTGCCCAGAGACCCCCACACCTCCCCCCCCCCACCACACCGAGCTGTACAAACCCACACCCTCCAGCCCCTGACAGTGGCTGAGTCCCTGCCTCTCTCCTGTGTCCTGTATCCACCCCTGGGGCAGATTGTTCCCCCCCTCCCCCACCGTCCTCCTGTCCTATCCCACCTCCCACCCTAACTGGGGAGGATGGGGGGTGGGGTGGGGTGGAGGGGGGGAGGGCTGTGTGTCGGACTCACGAGCGAGCCCTCCATCCCGGGAGGAAATGCTTCCAGCAGCCACAGGTATGTTCGGACTGACGGGCACTCCTGGTTCGAGAGGTAACTCCCCGAAACCTCCCCGGCACATAGCCCTCCCCTCCCCACACTCCTCCCCCCTCCCCTCCGCTCCGACCCTCACCGCTAACCCAGTGCTGGCCTTCTCTCTCTCCGCAGAAAGGAAAACAGTGGGAAAGCTTTGATGAAGGGAACCCGGCGCTGTGGGACACAGAAGGCCCTTTGTTAGCCGAGTTTCGGGAAAGAGCCGACGTTGGGGGGGTCAAAGGTCAAGCCACGTGTTCCGGAATCGGGAAGGGGAGGGAGCGTCGGATCCTCGGTGGGGGGGGGGGGGGCTGGGGAGCGGATTCCAAACCACCCCCTGTCCTGGCCCACCCCCACCCACGCCTCCCACTCCTGGTCCAGACCTGCTGCCTGTTACGTGCACTACCCCAGTCACTATTCGTCCTCTGAAGACTTCACAGCGTCGCACGGTGCGGAGAGAGGCCGTTCGGCCCAACTCGTCCATGCTGACCAAGTTGCCTACCTGAGCTCGTCTTATTTGCTGGGATTTGGCCCCTATCCCAGCCCCCCCCCCCCACCCAAACCTTTCCTCTCCATGTATCTGACCAAATGTCTTTTAAACAAATTGTACCCACCTCTACCGCTTCCCCGGGCAGCTCGTTCCACACACCCACCACCCTCTGGGTGAGAAGGTTGCCCCTCAGTTCCCCTTTAAATCTTTCCCCCCCTCACCTTTTCCCTCTGGTTTTAGACTCCCGCTTCCCAGGGAAAAGGCGTTGACCACCTTATCTGTGCTTCTTGTCCTTTTACAAACCTCCGTAAGGTCACCCCTCCTTCACTCCAGGGGAACACTCCCAGCCTCTCCTTATAACCCAAGCCCTCCAGTCCCAGCAACATCCTCGTGAGCCTTTCCTGCCCGCTCTCTGGCCTGGTGTCACCCTCAGTGTAGTTGGGTGCCCGGAGCTGCCCCCAGTACTCCAGGTGCAGCGGGAGTGAGTACTGTGGTGACCAGGGCAGGTCGTGGCCGGGACTGCTCACGGTCTCCTGGCCCGGGGTAGCCAGGGCCTTCCGTGCTCCGGGTCTTTGTTCTGAGAGTGAACGGAGGAGGCAGGGAGTAGTTCTCCATAATGTACGGTTTACCCTGGTGAGCGAGCAAGGTCGTGTGACCATTGGTGTGGCAGTGACTGCCTCCTATCCCATGGTCTGTGTCCCCTCACGAGCCACCGTCGATCCCCCGGTGATGTGGGTTTCGGGCGGTGTGTCTGAGCCCGGCCATCATCAAAACACAGGTTGGGTGGTCCACCCCACGCCCTGAGGGAATGGGGGGTCCCGTGAATGCACTGGGGCAAAAGCTGCAGGGGTCTGCACTGGAGGTGAACCTCCAGGGGTCTGCACTGGCAATGAATCTGCAGAAATGCACAGGGGCTGAACCTGCAGGGGTCTGCACTGGAGGTGAACCTGCAGGGGTCTGCACTGGCAATGAATCTGCAGGACTCTGCACAGGGGCTGAACCTGCAGGGGTCTGCACTGGGGCACAAGCTGCAAGGGTCTGCACTGGGGCCGAATCTGCAGGGGTCTGCACTGGAGGTGAACCTGCAGGGGTCTGCAGTGGGGCTGAACCTGCAGGGGGAAACTGCACTTGGAGCTCAGCTGGCGAGTGCCCACCGTAACCCCTCCAGGTGAATTCAACTCATGACGTTGTGGCCACCTGAACTCCCAGCAGCCATGCAGCCCCCACACAAGCCACTGAACATCCGCCAGACCCGTCCAACCCTCCGACACATCCCTGGGTTCAGTCACCTCCTGACCTCCATTACCTGGGGGAGGTGGTTTCTACACCCTCCTGTCGTCTAACCCCTCACTCCTGTGCTGGATCCCACGCGGGGTCAGTCCTCACCTCTGCCTGTGGCTACAGGAGCAGGTCAGGGGCTGGGAACCCAAACCCACCCAAAGCCCGTCCCCCATCTACGAGTCCGGGGTGTGAGGGAACACCCTTCACTTGCCTGGGTGAGGGCGGCTTCAACACACAAGAAGCTCGACACCATACAGGACACGGCAGCCGGTTTGACCGGCCCCCCCCATCCACCACCCACACACAGTGGCAGCAGTCTGTACCGTCTACAGGAGGCACCGCAGCAGCTCACCGAGACTCCTCAGGCAGCACCTCCCAGACCCACCACCTCTACCAGCTGGAAGGACAAGGGTAGCACAAGCCTGGAGAACACCCCCCCACCACCCCACCCCCCCCGGGATTTGCCGTCCCAGCCATGCCCCGTCCCGACTTGGGAATATATTGCCGTTCCTTCACCGTCAGTGGGTCATGATCCTGGAACTCCCTCCCTACCAGCAGTGTGGGGACACTCACACCTCAGGGACTGCAGCGGTTCAAGGAGGCAGCTCACCGCCACCTTGTCAGGGGCAACTAGGGGCGGGCAATTAAATGCCGTAGAGAATCCACTGGAGAAACTCAGCGGGTCGAGCGGCGCACAGCAGTGTAGCGGTTAGCGTGACGCTATTACAGCGCCAGCGACCCGGGTTCAACTCCCGCCGCTGTCTGTGAGGAGTTTGTACGTTCTCCCCGTGTCTGCGTGGGTTTCCTCCGGGTGCTCCGGTTTCCTCCCACATTCCAAAGATGTACGGGTTAGGAAGTCGTGGGTGTGCTATGTTGGTGCTGGAAGCGTGGCGACACTTGTGGGCTGCCCCCAGAACACTCTACGCAAAAGGTGCATTTCACTGTGTGTTTCGATGTACATGTGACTGATAAAGATATCTCAGCTTAAATCTGTGGGAGGAAAGACGTTGTCGACGTTTCAGGCTGAGATCGGTAAGTTCAATATTCAGGCCATTGGGCTGTAGGCTATCCGGGCGGAATGTAAGGTGTTGCTCCTCTGGTTTGCATTGGGCTTCGTCCGGGCAATTAAATGCTGGCTCAACCTGTGAAGCGCACACCCCTTGAAACTGAACAGGGTGGCCAAGCTGTGGTCTGTCCAGAGCTTCCACTCCTTCGGAGATCGTGCTCAGTGTCTCATTCGCTGTTCTTTTTCAGGATCGGAGCATCTCTGGCAAGGCCAGTATGTATTACCCATCCCTCCGTCTCTGAGAACGTGGGGGTGAGCCGCCGTCTTGAACCTCTGCAGCCCTTTCGGTGAAGGGCTGGTGGGGAGGCAGTTCCAAGATTCAGACCCAGTGACGATGAAAGAAGAACGACGTATTGGCCGGTCCGCCTGCCTGCCTGCCCGTCTTCCGGGCTCAGGTCCGTGCGTGGGTGTCCTTGGAGGGGGAGCGTGCGGTCTCCGCGGGCACCCTGGTTGAGTTCCGCGCTCGGTGGGCCCCTCAGGGGATCGCGTGTGTCGTGGACGGTGAGAATGCGATTCTTCTCTGAAGTGTTGCATGGTGCGGGTGTTAGTTAGCGTTATTTTGCTGTAGTTACGTAGATGTTTAGTTTCTTCTCTTCTGTATTAGTTGTAGTGTATTGGTACTGGTTGTCCTTTTTTGTAGTGCTTTTAGTTAATAAACATTTATATTAAAAAAAGAACGATATATTTCCAGGCCAGGATGGGGTTGTGACCTGGAGGGGAACCTGAAGGTGGTGGTACTTCCCCTACGCCCAAAGATCTTGCCTCCCCACGTTGTTTTGGGAGGTGTTACTGGAGTCGGGTAGGTGAGTAAGTGGGGTGTGTTTGTAGGTAGTGCACAGTCCAGTCTCTGAGGGCAGTGGGGAAGATGCTGTGTGCTGGAGTGTACTTGTCCAGGCGAGTGGAAAGTGGTGCTCACTCTCGTTGCTGGTTGTACCGAGGGCCTGGGGAGTCAGGGGCTGTTACCTGCACAACTTCCGCTGACTTTAACCAGACCTTGCGGCCACGGGGTTTATGTCAGTTCAGGCTGATCGGGCAGGAGGTGCAGAAGCCTGAAGTCCCACACCACCAGGTTCAGGAACAGCTACTTCCCTTCAACCATTCGGTTCCTTCCACCTAGATTAGGAGAGATAAGTACGAGAGGACGTGGCTTTAGGGCGAAAGGGGAAAGGTTTAGGGGGAACATTAGGGGGAACTTCTTCACTCAGGCAGTGGTGGGAGTGTGGAACGAGCTGCCATCTGAATTGGTAAATGTGGGCTCATTCTTAAGTTTTAAGAATAAATTGGATAGATACATGGATGGGAGAGGTCTGGAGGGGTATGGACTGGGTGCAGGTCAATGGACTAGCGGAATAAAGTTTCAGCACAGAGTAAAAAGGCCGAATGGCCCGTTTTCTGTGCTGTAGTGTTCTATAGTTCATTCAGTTCTTGAACCAACCAGCACAACCCTAATCACTCCCTCAGTATAGCAGCATTATGACCATTTTGCACTACGATGGACATTTTTTCGTTGCAATTGTGTTCCTTCTTGTAAAAGTTATGTACAATTTATGTTTAATTTCTGTTTTTCTTGTGACTGATGCTGGTCGGACGCCTGCGATGCTGCGGTGAGTTCCTCAGTGCACCTGTGCGTGTGACAGTAACCTCGACCTTGCCTTTGGTTGCTGCGCTGTGCGCGTGGTCCGGGCTGACAGATTGAGACTGGCACGTAGCGGCCACACTTTGGAACGGGCGGGAGATCTGAGGAGAGGCGCAGGGCTCGGAGAGGGGTTGGTGGAACAGCTGTTGCTGGATTTGTGGCGATGTGGGGCAGGGTGACTGGAATTGGATAGAACCTGCCCGCTGTAGTGGGGGGGGAGTCATAGAGCTCTACAGCACGGAAACAGGCCTTTCAGCCCATCTCGTCCATGCCGACCAAGGTGAGACGGGAGAGATTTAACAGGAACCCCAGGGGAAACTTTTGCACACAGAGGGTGGTGGGTATATGGAACGAGCTGCCTGAGGAAGCAGTTGAGGCAGGTACATTAACAACTTTTAAAAGACAGTTGGACAGGTACGTGGATGGGAAAGGTTTAGCAGGTGATGGGTTGGCAAATGGGACTAGGTTGGATGGGCCCCTCTGGGGAAAGAAGGCCCTTCTCAGTCTCCGGTGACGTACAAACGTTGTCGTTTCACCGGTTGGCAGCTCGCGGTGACACTGGTGCCTCTGGGCAGCCCTTCCGCACCGGACTGGTGGCGTTCCAACGTTCCATTATCGAGTGGTCTCCACGGATTGCGCGGTGAGTTCGCTGCTCCTGTTCGGTGTGTTCCCGTACGGTGGCGTCAGTGGGTGTCGAAACTTTCCTCCATCACTGACAGTGGATGCTGGATTGTTCCCTGGGGCAGCGTCCGCGGGGAGAGGAGGAGTTAACGCTTCGGGTCTGAGGTCCTGGAACTGAAACGTTAACTGTTCCTACCTCCGCAGGCGCTGCCTGACCGGCTGAGTGTTCCCAGCACTGCCTGCTGTTACTTCAGATGTCCGGCATCGGCAGGTTTTTGATTTTAACATTGTCGAGCGTTTCCGGCCTTCACTGACACACAGACCGTTTGGCCCCTCGATACCATCCTGGCTAACCCTTTGTCTCAGTATCGCATCCCTACTCTCTCCCCATGTCCCTGGACACCTCCCGTGTCGAGAACTTTATCTACAGAACATAGAACAGTAGAGCACAGGATGAGGGCCTTTGGCTCACCGTTGTCTGTCACTGTGAGTGGTTTTGGGCCCCACATCTAAGGAAGGATGTGTTGGCATTGGAGAGGGTCTGTCCCCCCCCACCCCGCCAGTAGTTTCTGTTTCCCCTGGTTTGAAAGGCGTTGACCACAGCTTGCCTCAACCGCGCCCCTTGCTGGTCCCAATGTCTCCACCCAATCTCAGACCTTGAAACGTTGAACTTACAACCTTCCCTCATTCTGATGAAGGGTCTTTGGTATTGGTTTATTATTGTCACTTGTACTGAGGTACGGTGAAATACTTGTCTTGCAAACTGATCGTACAGGTCAATTCATTACACAGTGCAGTTACATTGAGTTAGTACAGAGTGCATTGACGTAGTACAGGTAAAAACAATAACAGTACAGAGTAAAGTGTCACAGCTACAGAGAAAGTGCGGTGCAATAAGGTGCAAGGTCACAACAAGGTAGATCGTGAGGTCAAAGTCCAACTCAGTGTAAAAAGGAACCGTTCAATAGTCTTATCACAGTGGGGTAGAAGCTGTCCTTAAGTCTGGTGGTACGTGCCCTCAGGCTCCTGTATCTTTTACCTGATGGGAGAGGAGAGAAGAGAGAATGTCCCGGGTGGGTGGGGTCTTTGATTATGCTGGCTGCTTCACCAAGGCAGCGAGAGGTAAAGACAGAGTCCAAGGAGGGGAGGCTGGTGTCCGTGACGTGCTGGGCTGTGTCCACAACCCTCTGCAGTTTCTTGCAGTCCTGGGCAGAGCAGTTGCTGTACCAAGCTGTGATGCATCCGGATAGGATGCTTTCTATGGTGCATCGATAAAAGTTGGTGAGAGTCAAAGGGGACATGTCGAATTGACCTGAGACATTCACTGAGACATTTCTCTCTCCATGGACGCCGCCTGACCTGCTGAGTGTCTCCAGCACTGTCTGTCTTTGTTGCCAGTGGTTCCACCTTCTCCCCTGTTACGTTCCTGGCCGTGAACTACAACACCGCTCCCTGTTCCCACCCCAGTGCTGAGGACGCTGGTGCCTCTTGGCCGACTGTGGTGTCGTCCGGGGTTAGTGTGGATGGCGAGGTGTGTGGGCTCGAGTGTTGCTGGGATTGTGCTTCCTGAGTGTATGGGGTGGAGTGGTTGTCAGTATGTGTCTCCATGTGGATATATGTGTGTGTGTGTGACTGAGTGTGAGCAGGGACGGAATGTGCTGTTGTATCACAGAGCGATACAGCACAGAAACAGGCCTTTCGGCCCAACAACTCCATGCTGACCACTGACCACCCACTTACACCAATCCCACCCTCACTCCCGCACGAGATCGTTCGATGTATTGAAGGTGCAGACAGGTAAATACCTGAAGGATGGGGGAACTGAGGGCCGTGGGGAACCGGCACAGGAGAGGTGAGGGCTGGGGCAGATCAGCCGCCATCACATTGATGGTGGGGCAGGTTTGAGGGGCTGAGTGGCCTCCTCCTGCTCCTATTTGCTTCTGTTGTGTTCTGAGGCCCAGTTTATTCTCCCCACATCCCCATCAAAACCCCCCCCCCCCCAGATTCTACCCCTCACCCACACACTGGGGGCAATTTCAATGACCAATTACCCTGCCAACCTGCTTATCGTTGGATGCGGGAGGGAACTGGAGCACCCGGGTGGGGAACCCACGCGGTCACAGGGTGAGCGTGCAGACTCCGCACACAGACAGCAGCGGAGGTCGGGATCGAACCCGGGTCTCTGGAGCTGTGAGGCAGCGGCCTTGCGTTGGAGAGAGGTCGAGTGCTGGGGGGAGGAGGTGTGACTGCAGCTGAACCCAAGGGCTGTACATGTTGTGCAGGCGGGTTTACAGCTGAGGCACAGGCACTGACCCCAGAGCCCAGTGGTGTCTGGGTCAAGCGCTGGACCGTCCCTGTGACTCCCTTCCTCAGGGGCCATCAGCCCCCAGCCTGGGGGTGATGTCCGACTCCAGTCCCCACAGGGCCCTTCCATGGAACCGGGAGCCCAGCCCCTCCCCTCTCCCACCATGACAGCAGCCAATCACAAAGCACTCCATCCAAGTAGGGGTGTACCTGCCCCTTTAAGAAATGGCTCCTAAGACGTAGAATGTAAAACATGTAACATAGAACATGGAACATGTAACATAGAACATGGAACATGGAAAATAACATGGAACAGTACAGCACAGGAACAGGCCCTTCGGCCCACGAAGTCTCTGCTGACCACGATGTCAATCCAAGCTAATCCCACCTGCCTGCACACGGTCTCTGTCCCTCCATGCCCTGGCTGTTCACGAGCCTGTCTAAATGCCTCTTACACGCCTCTGTGGTATCTGCCTCCACCACCACCCCTGGCAGCCCGTTCCAGGCACCCACCGCTCTCTGTGCAAAAACCTGCCCCCCCCACATCTCCTTTAATCTTCACCTCCCCCCCCACCAACCCCCACCCCCCCAACACCTGAAACTTCTGCCCTCCAGCGTTTGACCTTTCCCACCCTGGGGAAAAGAATCTGACTGAGCACCCGGTCTGAGACTCGGGCTGTGGTGCTGAGCATGGCAGCTGCACGCGACTGCAGCGGAGGGGGGGGGGGGGGGGGAGGGTGTGTGCTGACTGCACGGCTGTGTCCCCCTCAGCCCCAGTGCAGCATGCCCGAGGCAGAGTCGGGAGGTGGCCACCCTCTCGGCCCCCGCCGAGCTCTCCATAAAGTGGGGCTGGAGGAGTTCCTGGATAATGGTGCTCTCCATGCTCCGTGTACACCAGTGTGTGTGAAGTGACTGGCCCTCACACCCACCCAACAACACAGCCAGGGATGGAATTCCTGGGTTATTCCAGAAATGAGAGGAATGTGTTTATGAGGAAGCCTTGGAGCCCAGGTGAGGGAACGCCACACGTCGGGGAGACAGGGCCGGCTTGTTCGCTGCGTGCTCTTGGTGGCTGCTGGTTGTTTTCCCTGCGGGTGTGGGAGCATTTGATCTTCGGGAGAGGGGGGCCTTTTCCGTCTGCCATTTCTGGCACTGGCTGGAGGCCAGAGGCAGCCTGTGGCGGCTCCGTCCTCAGTGTCCCCTCCCAACGGGGTCACAGCAGAGACAAAGTAACCGGGGGGGGGGGGGTGGGTGGGGGGCAGTGGCCTCCCAGTCGGACAGACCTCACCCCCTCCCCACAGCTTCCAGCCAGCCACTCGAAGCACGTAAATTGGTTTATTGTTGTCACATGTACCGAGGTACAGTGATAAACTTTGCCATCCCTACAGATCATTTCATCACATCAGTGCATTGAGCTAGTACAAGGGAAAACAGTAACAGAATGCAGAATAAAGTGTCACAGCTACAGAGAAAGTGCAGTGCAGGCAGACAATAAGGTGCAAGGTCACAACAAGGTAGATCGTGAGGTCAGAATCCATCTCATTGTATAAGGGAACCGTTCAATAGCCTTATAACAGCAGGATAGAAGCTGTCCTTGAGCCTGGTGGTACGTGCTTTCAGGCTTTTGTATCTTCTGCTGGCTGGGAGAGGTGAGAAGACAGAATGTCCCGGGTGGGTGGGGTCTTTGATTATGTCGGCTGCTTTACTGAGGCAGCAAGAGGTATAGACAGAGTCCATGGAGGGGAGGCTGGTGTCCGTGATGCGCTGGGCTGTGTCCACAACTCTCTGCAGTTTCTTGCGGTCCTGGGCAGAGCAGTTGCCATGCCAAGCCGTGATACATCCAGATAGGATGCTTTCTATGGTGCATCGGCAAAAGTTGGTGAGAGTCAAAGGGGACAAACCAAATTTCTTTAGCCTCCTGAGGAAGCAGAGGCGCTGGTGAGCTTTTTTGGCCGTGGCATCTACGTGATTTGACCAGGACAGGCTGTTGGTGATGTTCACTCCCAGGAACTTGAAGTTCTCAACCCTCCCGACCTCAGCACCATTGATGTAGACAGGTGTATGTACACCGCCCCCTTTCCTGAAGTCAATGACCAGCTCTTTAGTTTTGTTGACATTGAGGGATAGGTTGTTGTCATGACACCATTCCACTAAGCTCTCTATCTCCTTCCTGTACTCCGACTCATCGCTGTTTGAGCTATGGCCTACACCGGTGGTATCCATTCTGTAACCACCTCCGCCCACACCCCCACCCCCAGCCAGTGCCTGCTCCTTGGGATCGACCCAGCTCTCGGAGCAGGGAGATTCCGGAAGGCAGGAATGTTTTCTTTATGGTGATGAGGGAGGGGCTCAGGAGAAGCTGGGGGAGCGGCGGGGGTGTGGGGTCGTGGCAGAATCTCTTGGGCGGTTTAACAGACCACCAACACAGTAGACTTTGACCCCAGAGGTGAGATCTTGCCCAGCGAAAGGGGTCCCTGGTCCCCCTTGACTCCGAGGGGGGGGGGGCGGGGTGGTCTGTCACCCACTGACCCAACCGGGACCCGGCTTGGAGGGGAGGGGTGGGTCGTTCGGGGGGATCTCCTGGTCGGCCTGCTCCCGGGCCTGGCCATTCACGGGTCCAGGTGGCGGGCAGTCGAGGACTCTGCCCGAGCCGATTGCCCGCCCCTCTTCCAGGGTTACATCCGTGCCCGTGTGTCCCTGGAGAAGGAGCATACGGTATCCATGGGTACAGTGGGGGATTTCCGGGATTTCAGGGGCTTGAGTGCGTTCTGGATAGAGATGACCGTGTTTTAGTTTGAAACTATCGACTATAGATAGTGTGGCTAATGGAATACTGTGGTGTTGCAATGTGACGCTGGGATCACTGAATGAACCTTCTTTGGAAGAGGAGACAGACTGATCCACCAGGGCTAAGACCCTCGGCTGTAGGGTCACCTCGTCGGGCACGGGACATGATGGGTGTACAGGAGGGAGAGCAACAACGGAACGGGGTGCACCGTCTGGTCCGGGGTGTGGGGATGTGCCAACCGCCCCAGTCACTCTCTTCCCTCTGGACAAGGTGTGTTCTGATATAAGGCCGTCAGTCATTTCTCTCTCCCTCGGCTGCTGGGTGTCTCCTCCTCCTGGTCACTCCCCGGGAGAGGCACCCACTCCCTCCCCCAGCCGGATCCATCTGTCCCCCACCCCCTCACTGGGTTCCACCCGCCCACCACCTCTTGCATTTCCCACCTTCCTTCCTCACCAGACTCCAGCATCTGCAGTCTCGTGTGTGTCCCCCCCCCCCCCACCACCATCACCTTCCAGCCCATTCCCCCCACCCTGCCCTCCCTCTACCTGCTTCCATCTGTCCCTCTTTCCTGACCCGTCTCGACCCATCACCTCCTGGTATGGAGGCTCCAACGCACAGGACCGCAGGAGGCTGCAGAGGCTTGTAGACTCAGCCAGCTTCATCGCGGGCTCAACCCTCCCCACCACCGAGGACATCTTCAAGAGGCGGTGCCTCAGGAAGGCGGCATAACATAGAACATAGAACATCACAGCACGGTACAGGCCCTTTGGCCCACGATGTTGTGCCGACATTTTATCCTGCTCTAAGATCTATCTAACCCTTCCCTCCCACATAGCCCTCCAATTCTCTATCATTCATGTGTCTATCTAAGAGTCTCTTAAACGTCCCTAATGTATCTGCCCCCACAACCTCTGCCGGCAGTGCGTTCCACGCACCCACCACCCTCTGTGTAAAAAACTCACCCCTGACATCCCCCTCCAATCACCTTAAAATTATGTCCCCTCATGTTAGCCATTATCACCCTGGGGAAAAGTCTCTGACTGTCCACTCGATCTATGCCTCTTATCATCTTGTACACCTCTATCAAGTCACCTCTCATCCTCCTCCTCTCCAAAGAGAAAAGCCCTAGTTCACTCAACCTATCCTCAGAAGACATCCTCACTCGACCCGGGACGTGCCCTCTTCTCATTACTACCATCGGGGAGCAGGTACAGGAGCCTGAAGACCCACACTCAACGATTCAGGAGCAGCTCCTTCCCCTCCGCCATCAGATTCCTGAACGGTCCATGAGCCCGTGATCACTGCCTCGTTATTCCTCTTTTGTGCTATTTATTTAGTTTTGTAACTTATAGTAATTTTCATGCCTTCGCACTGTGCTGCTGCCTCAAAACGACACACTTCACGTCATCCGTCAGTGACAATGAGCCTGATTCTGATTTTATCGCCCATCAATCGCTGTCGCCTGGTTCCCCCACACCCCTTCCCCCTCCTCCACCTGGCCATCATCTCCGCCTACATCTGGATCCCCCCGTCACCTCCCGGCCCCTGTCTCACCCCTCACTCCCACCTCTTTACCCCACCCGCCTCCCCTCTCCACTCCCCGTCCTGACGCAAGGGTCCCGCCCCGAAACGTCGGCCGTCCCTCTGCCCCCACAGACGGTGGAGCTCCCCCAGCAGTTCGTTCTTCACCCGGTGTCTAACAGCTGGGTCCGCATTGTTCTCCACCCCCAGTCTGAGGGGCCCGTCGGTCGGGAGCTGCAGTGGGAGGATCCAGAGTGGGTGAGAGCCTGTCCTCGCACGGGCCGGTCCCCTCCGGAGCGGCTGGGGAGGGAGGGCGCCTGTCATCCAGACTGGGGGGGGGGGGGGTGGGCTAATGGAAGTGATGGAAGCGTCGCAGGTTGTAGGTCGAAGGTTGAAGGGGTTGGGGTGCAGATGAACCACATCGTGCAGATTCCGGGTTCCCCGGACACCCTCGTCTGGGAGCGCTGACCTTCGGCAAACCCGCTCGCCGGGTCAGTCCGCCACACGGTCTGATACAGGACAACGCACCCCACCCCCACCGTCTGATACACCCCACCCCCAGGGTCAGATACACCCCACCTCCACCCTTGGGTACGCCCCACCCCCACTGTCGGATACACCCCACCCTCACCGTCTGATACACCCCCACTGTCAGATACATCCTCACTGTCTGATACACCCCACCCCCACTGTCGGATACAACCCCACCATCAGATACACCCCCACCCCCACCGTCTGAAACCCCCCCCCCCACTGTCAGATACACCCCACCCCCGGAGTCTGATAAACCCCACCCCCACAGTCTGATCTACTGTCGAATACACCCCACCCCCACTGTTGGATACACCCCACCCCCACCATCTGATACACCCAACCCCACCGCCAGATACACCCCACCCTCAAAGTCAGATACACCCCACCCCCACTGTCGGATACACCCCACCCCCACAGTCGGATACACCCCATCCCTACCGTCGGATACACCCTGCCCCCACTGTCGGATGCACCCCATCACCATCGTCTGATACACCCCCACCATCGGATACACCCCACCCCCACCGTCGGATACACCCCACACGTCATCTATCGCCACGTACACCAGGGCGGGATGAAACCCGTTGCCGAGAGAAGCTCACAGAGTCCCGGGGTAGAGGGGTTTCACATTGAAGAGTCAATTGTCGGACTGAGGTTGGACTGAGGTCGAGCTGAGCTCAGACTGAGGTCGGGCTGAGGTCGGGCTGAGGTCAGGCTGAGGTCAGGCTGAGGTCAGGCTGAGATCGGGCTGATGTCAGACTGAGGTCGGACCTGAGGTCGGGCTGAGGTTGGGCTGAGGTTGGGCTGAGGTCAGGAGGAAAGTAAAAAACAACTGCAGATGCCGGAAACCCGAGCTAAAATCCGAACGCGCTGGAAACACTCAGCAGGTCGGGCAGTGTCCGAGGAGGGAGAAGTAGGGCCACCGCTGCAGCTTGATGAGCGTTCACCATTACGGGAAGGTCGCGCGGGCTGCAGTGTGGGGGTAACCAGGGGGTCGGGGGCAGGTGAGGGTTCACCATCGGCCCGGACACGGAGCAGAATTTTGCCCCGTGTTTGGAGAACTCCTCTGGGACCTTCAGCCTATGGTCACCTCAGAATGAGGTGCGTCCAGTGGTGTTGTGCTTCCTCTGCGGGACGCCGGCGCTGTGTGTGACCGAGCCTCCGGTATGGGACAAACCCCCACTCGAGGGGAGGCCGCCAGCCACCGAGCTACAGCAGGGGTGGTCCCACAGCCCGTCCCCCACCCTGGGGTCGTCCACAGCCCATCCCGCCCAGGGGTCATCTCACAGCCCATCCCGCCCAGGGGTCATCTCACAGCCCGTCCCACCCTGGGGTCGTCCACAGCCTGTCCCGCCAATGACGCACTTGGGACCTTTGTTCTCCGGCTTCCATTTGGGGGTCACAGGTGCAGGTTTAACCCAGCCGGTCACACCTCCAGTGGGCAGTCACCAGCCCCCAACAGAAGCTAAAACAGTTCTGTTTCATCAAGTTGGTAAGTTAGTTTATTGTTGTCACACGTACTGAGGTACAGTGAAAACTTTGCCATCCCTACAGATCATTTCTTCACATCAGTGCATTGAGGTAGTACAAGGCAAAACAGTAACAATGCAGAATAAAGTGTTACAGTTACAGAGAAAGTGCAGTGCAGGCAGCAATAAGGTGCAAGGTCACAACGAAGTAGATTGTGAGGTCAGAATCCATCTTATCATATTCAATAGTCTCATAACAGCCGGATAGAAGCTGTCCTTGAGTCTGGTGGTATGTGCTTTCAGGTTTTTGTATCTTCTGCCCAATGGGAGGGGGGAGAAGAGAGAATGTCCAGGGTGGGTGGGGTCTTTGATTATGCTGGCTGCTTCACCGAGGCAGCGAGAGGTATAGACAGAGTCCATGGAGGGGAGGCTGGTGTCCGTGATGCTCTGGGCTATGTCCACAACTCTCTGCAGTTTCTTGTGGTCTTGGGCAGAGAAGTTGTCATCCAAAGCCGTGATACATCCAGACAGGATGCTTTCTATGTTGCATTGATAAAAATTGGTGTCAAAGGGGACGTGCCGAATTTTTTTAGCCTCCTGAGGAAGCAGAGGCGCTGGTGAGCTTGTGATCCTTGGACTTGTGCGCTGAAGTCTCTCTGTTCCTCAGTACGCCCCATTGATAGAGTGTCCCCCACACTTAGTTTCCAAAATGCATCCGGATTAAATTCCATCCACCGTTGCTCGGCCCATGTTACCCACTGATCCGCATCACTCTGTGGATCAGATCCTATCAACAACACCATCAATGATTGTGTCATCTGCAAACTTACCAATCACACCGAACTCATATAAAACAGTAAGGAGCCCAGCAGCGTTTGCTGTGGACACTGGACACAGGCGCCCAGTCACATAAACAACCCTCCACTGTCACCTCTCCCTTCCGTGAAGGCCAAGGGTTAGATCCAATCGGTTTACCTGCTTTGGATCCACAAGCTCTAATCTTTTGGACCGGTCTTCCACCGTGACACACACTCGGTGAAGGCTGCATCAACTGCTCTGCCCTCAACAATATATTTTGTGACCCCTTTGAAAATGAACGGTGCTATCTTTGATGAACCCCTGCCTGTAGATCGGTCCTGACCATCGGAGTTGTCTCTAATAACTTCCCTACCACAGACCCACAGACCTCGAATCCCCTGACTAATCCCTGCTTCCCTTCTTGAACAGGGGAACCACATTCGCTGTCCTCCAGTCATCCGGCACCTCCCCTGTGTCCCGTGAAATATCTCTGTCAGGGCCTCAAAACCTCCTCCTTCCCTGCTGTAACACCTCCGCAGGCCTTGGGGACTGACCCACCTTTAAGCCTGACACGTCCTCCCTTTTTTGAGAGCTTCAAGTTCCTCGGAGTGAACGTCACCAACAACCTGTCCTGGTCGAATCACGTAGATGCCACGGCCAAGAAAGCTCACCAACATCTCTACTTCCTCAGGAGGCTAAAGAAATTTGGTTTGTCCCCTTTGTATCTCACCAACTTTTACCGATGCACCATAGAAAGCATCCTATCTGGATGTATCACGGCTTGGTATGGCAACTGCTCTGCCCAGAACTGCAAGAAGCTGCAGAGAGTTGTGGACACAGCCCAGCGCATCACGGACACCAGCCTCCCCTCCTTGGACTCTGTCTTTACCTCTCGCTGCCTTGGTGAAGCAGCCAGCATAATCAAAGACCCCACCCACCCGGGACATTCCCTCTTCTCTCCTCTTCCATCGGGTAGAAGATACAGGAGCCTGAGGGCACGGACCACCAGACTTAAGGACAGCTTCTACCCCACGGTGATAAGACTATTGAATAGTTCCCTTATACGATGAGATGGACTCTGACCTCATGATCTACCTTGTTGTGACCTTGCACCTTATTGCACTGCACTTTCTCTGTAGCTGTGACACTTTGTACTGTTATTGTTTTTACCTGTACTACGTCAATGCACTCTGTACTAACCCAATGTAACTGCACTGTGTAATGAATTGACCCATACAGTCGGTGTGCAAGACATGTTTTTGACTGTACCTCGGTACAATAATAAACCAACACCAATACAATGTTCCAGGATTTCACTGTCCCCTTTCCCTGAGCTCTCCAACTACAACGTCCTTCTCCGCAGTGACCACAGATGAGAAGTATTCCCTTAAGCCCTGACTGACATCTTGGGCTGGCGCAGAGGTGCTGAGCCAGAACTGGGACTGGTCTGGCCCCAGTCGCTCTCTCCACAAAGTGCCACCCCCCAGGGGCCGCGGGACGCACTGTGGGCTCCGGCCCCAGCCACACCCTCGCTCACTCTGACGTCCCAGCGCCCACGAGCCGGGAAGGGTTAATCGAGGAGACCAGAGGGAAGCTGGGAATGGAAACATTCCAAGACTGCAGGGCAGAAATGAATGGAGGAGTCCGACACAAATATGCACAGTGAGTACTCGAAGCAGGCCGATGAAAGGGGGATTGTGGCAGCAGAGATGCCTCACAATCGGCCCTTTCAACGGGCCACATTCCACAGTGAAGGGAGGCACGTCCTGCAGCATCAGATGCGCACGCCACAGCCTTTGAATTTATTTAACAACTTATTTTTTCCTGGGCTCAGGGTGGGGCCAAGGCAGAGCGGTTCACTGGAAATGGAAGGCTGCAGCTGAGAGAGAGAGGGAGGGAGGGAGGGATTGGGGGGGGGGGCAGGCTCTCCATCCGCCGCTCTGTCCCCTCCCGAGTGCAGCCGCCGGATCACTCAGCAGTAACGTTACAGCGGTGGTCCCCCCGGGGGACGGCACGGAGGCAGCAGGTGTGTCCCGGGACCGGCGGAGGTACTGGCAGCCCGGGGTCACATTCCTGCCTCAGCCACAGTCGGGGGGAGCGTCCGGCGGCCCATGTCTCCTGGGCCACGGGAGGGGAGGGGGAGGGGAGGGGAAGCGGGGAGAGGGGGGAGGGAGGGAGGGAGGGGAGCGGGGGGAGGGGGAGGGGAGGGGAGGGGGGAGAGGGGGGAGGGGAGGGGGAGAGGGGGAAGAGGGGAGGAGGGGGGAGGGGAGGGGAGGGGGAGAAGGGAGGGGAGGGGGAGAGGGGGAGGGGGAGGAGGGGGGAGGGGAGGGGAGGGGGAGAAGGGAGGGGAGGGGGAGAAGGGAGGGGAGGGGGAGGGCAGGTGGGGCAGACCAGGGGGTGGTGGAGAGGTGTGAACTTTGGTGTACGGGGGGGAGTTGTTCAGAGGGGGGGGCTGGGGAAGGAGGGAGAGGGGCTGAGGGGCTGGAGGTGGCAGAAGGAAAGGTGAGGGAGGGGGAGAGGGGGGAGAGGGGAGGGAGGGAGGGGGATCCTCGAGGGGCAGGGGTCTCGGTGTGGGTGCAGCTGTTGCCTCAGGCTGCTCACCTCCCCCAACTCACCAACTTCCTTCCCCAGCTGTTATCCAGGGTCAGCGCTCAGGGGTCACACACCAACATCTGCCTACACCTGCCCACGACCCTACCCCAGTGCTGGCAACATCTGGCCACAACTGTTCACCCCTCACGTCACCAACACCTGCTCATTCTCCAGCCTCTCCATCTGCCCAGACCCACCCGGTCCCGCCAACATCTGCCCAGTCCCACCCGGTCCCGCCAACATCTGCCCAGACCCACCCGGTCCCGCCAACATCTGCCCAGTCCCACCCGGTCCCGCCAACATCTGCCCAGACCCACCCGGTCCCGCCAACATCTGCCCAGACCCACCCGGTCCCGCCAACATCTGCCCTGTCCCACCCAGTCTCTCCGACATCTGCCCAGATGTGCCCACCATCTCACCTCTACCAGCTGCCCATCCCTTCTCTCAGTTTCACATCTGTGCACCCCTCCAACATCTGCCCATTCCCTCAGCCTCCAGATTGTGTGTGTGTGTGTGAGTGTGTATTGGTATTGGTTTATTATTGTCACTTGTACCGAGGTACAGTGAAAAACTTGTCTTACAAACCGATCGTACAGGTCAATTCATCACACAGTGCAGTTACATTGTTAGTAGAAAGTGCATTGATGTATTACAGGTAAAAACAGTAACAGTACAACGTAAAATGTCACAACTACAGAGATAGTGCAGTACAGTAAGGTGCAAGGTCACAACAAGGTAGATCGTAAGGTCATAGTCCATCTAATTCTATAAAGGAACCGTTCAATAGTCTTATCACAGTGGGGTAGAAGCTGTCCTTAAGTCTGGTGGTACGTGCCCTCAGGCTCCTGTATCTTCTACCCGATGGAAGAGAAGAGCTAATGTCCCGGGTGGGTGGGGTCTTTGATTATGCTGGCTGCTTCACCAAGATAACGAGAGGTAACGAGAGTCCAAGGAGGTGAGGTTGGTGTCCGTGATGCGCTGGGCTGTGTCCACAACTCTCTGCAGTTTCTTGCGGTCCTGAGCAGAGCAGTTGCTGGACCAAGCTGTGATACATCCAGATAGGGTGCTTTCTATGGTGTATTGGTAAAAGTTGGTGAGAATCAAAGAGGACATACCAAATTTCTTTAGCCCCCTGAGGAAGTCGAGGCGCTGGTGAGCTTTCTTGGCCGTGGCATCTCCGTGATTGGACCAGGACAGGCTGTTGGTGATGTTCACTCCCAGGAACTTGAAGCTCTCAACCCTCTTGACCTCAGCACCATTGATGTAGATGGGTGCATGTACACCGCCTCCTTTACTGAAGTCAATGACCAGCTCTTTTGTTTTGTTGACATTGAGGGAAAGGTTGTTGTCATGACACCATTCCACTAAGCTCTCTATCTCCTTCCTGTACTTCGCCTCATTGCTGTTTGAGATACGGCCTACAACGGTGGTATCATCTGCAAACTTGTAGATGGAGTTAGAGCAGAATCTGGCCACATGGTCGTGAGAGTATAGGGAGTAGAGTAGAGGGCTGAGGACGCAGCCTTTTGGGGCACCAGTGTTGAGAATAATCGTGCCGGAGGTATTGCTGCCTATCCTCACTGATTAGGCTAGAACTGATGTGTGCCATGACCAACCTCTCAAAGCACTTCATGGTGGTGGATGTCAGAGCCACTGGTCGGTAGTCATTGAGGCATGTTACCTTGCTTTTCTTTGGTACCGGGATGATAGTGGTCTTCTTAAAACAGGAGTTTTAAACAGTGTGTGTGAGTGTGTGTGACTGGGGAGCCACACACTGCCAGGAGGGTCACTGATGTCCCAGCCAGTGTGACAGTCGACCAGATGGCCCACAGACACCAGGCAGACGGTGCCGGCTGTCCCCGGCTTGTTCATCCTCGACATCCCGTCCCTTCCGTGAGGAAACACTGTCAGTCTTTAACCCTTCTCATTCCCTGCAGATGGATTAACCCCTTCACCACCTGCTCTCGCTGAGTTACAGGCTGGCACCACCATCCCTGGTCCCCACAGAGGGATTAACCCCTTCACCACCCACCCCGTATGCCATAGATGTGTCCCAGTCACATTCCAGCAGAGGGAATCGGAAACTCCTCCACAGTGAATCACCGGGTACTGTTACCGACTGTTACACATCAACCGGTAGCGTCACTCCCACACCGAGCTGTGACCTGCTGAAATATTAGATGGTGTTTTGTTCACGTCTGTGTCTGCATGTGCCTGTAGCTGTCAGCATCTCTCAGTCTGTGTGCGCCTGTACCTGTCAGTGCGTCTCTGTGTGCCTGTACCTGTCTGTGTCTCTCAGTCTGTGTGTGCCTGTAGCCGTCAGTGTCTCTCGGTCCATCTGTGCCTGTACTTGTCAGTGTCTTTTGGTCTGTTTGCACCTGTACCTATCAGTGTGTATGTGTCTGTGTGTGCCTGTACCTGTCGGTGTGTATGTGTCTGAGTGTGCTTGTACCTGCCAGTATCTCTTGGTCTGTGTGTGCCTGTACCTGTCAGTGTGTCTGTGTGCACCTGTACCTGCCTGTGTCTCTCAGTCTGTGTGCGCCTGTACCTGTACCTGTACCTGTCAGTGTTTCTCGGTCTGTGTCCGTGTGTGGGCAGTCAGTGACAATCTGCTTCCCCACAGGTCTCTCTGTTCTATTGTGTGTCAGTGTTTCTGTCTGTGCCTGTGTCACTGTGTGAGTGTCTGTGTTTTCCTCTGTGTGTCAGTGTCGTCTGCTCCTCTGTTGTTGTGTCTCTGTGACTGTCTGCCTCCCCCTGCCAGTCTGCCTGTGTCTCCTGCTGCCCCTCTATCATTCTGTGCCTGTCTGCCCCAGTCCGCCTGTCTGTCTGCCTGTCCTCTTGTGCACCTGTCTACCAGTTCCCTAATCCCGGTGGGCCCAGGCAGACCAGGAGTGACTTCAGCATCTCCGACACTCTCCAACTTCTGCTAAAGCCATTTCTGCTCCAGACTCATTCCCAATTCAGATTCATTCCCAACTTGCCTCAGGCTGTCCCGGCAACGCTGAGGAATCTAAATCAGCAGCGGGAGCCCAGCGGCAAAACAGGGTTGGCAGATGTGGGGGTCACCTGTCAATACAGAGCGACTGTCCCAGGACAGAAGAGTTCACTCAGTACATCGGTGGCTTCCCGTGTACAACCCATTCCGAGGGTTAACTCCGTGAGCAACACAACAGCCGAATCCCCATCCAGAGACTGGGTGTCAGGGACATCTTCAACTGTCGCACACTCCCGGGGTCAGACACAGGGAGAAGCTCCCTCTACACTGTCCCATCACACACTCCCAGGGTCAGACACAGAGTGAAGCTCCCTCTACACCGTCCCATCACACACTCCCAGGGTCAGACACAGAGTGAAGCTCCCTCTACACCGTCCCATCACACACTCCCAGGGTCAGACGCAGAGTGAAGCTCCCTCTACACTGTCCCATCACACACTCCCGGGGTCAGACACAGAGTGAAGCTCCCTCTACACCGTCCCATCACACACTCCCGGGGCCACACACAGAGTGATGCTCCCTCCAGAAAGAAGCTGAGGGAAGAAATAAAAATGCCCAATGGAGGAGATTGAGAGGCGGGGGTGACTGCAGGAACCCGTTGCTGGCGGGAGGGGGGGGAGGGCGGAGGCTGCATCCCCCTGGGTGGGGCTGTCTCACCACTCCAGGGGCTTTGTGTCCATTCCGGAGACGGGAAACTCCCTCGACACCCTCTGGCCCGTGTCTGACCTGCTCTCCCGCACCTCTGCTGCACCTTGGAAAGGCCTGGACAACTTTCGATGTCCTGGGTGAAGACGTGCCCCAGCTCACCTCTGAGCACACGTCAGCCTCCCCAACAGTCCACCGGCAGTGCTGAGCCTGTTCTCAGTGACCCCAGGGTAACCCCTGACCCTACACCCCTCTCCCTCACACTGTCCCGAACCAGGGTCACACCTCGGTGGCTCCGAGACACCTTCCAGACCCCACCCAGTTCCCGCCCCGCCTGAAACGTTCACTGTTTCTCTCTCTGCAAACGCTGCCTGACCCGCTGAGTGTTTCCAGCATTTTCCCTTGTTATTTGAGACCTCCAGCATCTGCATCTTCCTGGATTCCCGGACCCCGGCCGCTCTCCGTCACCGTGTCCAGGCCCAGGGAGACCTTGTCTGTGTTCAGGCCGGTGCCGAGGACAGCTCCCTTCACCCAGTGGGCGGGGAACCTTGGGCACTCACCCCCCCCAGGTCTGCGGATCCGCACCGCCGAGCGCGTTCAATGTGGGGACAGGAGGGTCTCTTCATGTCTTGGGGGAAGCGAGGGGTGTGGGTTAAGTGCAGGGGCTTGTCGCTGAGGGGAAAGGTCTCATTGACCGGGGGAGCAGCTCATGGGGATGGACGGCCATTGGGTTCACATTCCCCCTCCTCTGTACTGGGACGTGTCCCTGTCACGTTCCTTGTCGTCTCCCCACATTCCCCGCCCCTCTCCGTGTAGGGGAGAGAGGGACAGGGGATGTGGGGGTAGGGACAGGGAGTGTAGGGGTAGGGAGATGGACAGGGGATGTGGGGGTAGGGAGAGGGCTACGCTACTGTGCCGCCCTTCCCTCCCACACAGCCCTCCAATTCTCTATCATTCATGTGTCTATCTAAGAGTCTCTTAAACGTCCCTAATGTATCTGCCCCCACAACCTCTGCCGGCAGTGCGTTCCACGCACCCACCACCCTCTGTGTAAAAAACTTACCTCTGACATCCCCCTTATACCTTCCTCCAATCACCTTCAAATTATGTCCCCTCGTGTTAGCCATTGTCGCCCTGGGAAAAAGTCTCTGACTGTCCACTCGACCTGTGTCTCTTATCTTGTAGGGGAGAATGAAATAGATTGGGGAAAATTGATGCTCAGCACAGTCTGGTTGGACACTAATGCATGGGTCCTGGTTAACACCAACCCTTGATGTTTGGGGGGTCAGATTCAGATGAGTTTATTGCCACATAACAGCAGGCTGCAATGAAACTCCTTGCTTGCACGAAGCTCACAGATCTAGTGTACATGGTAAGAACCACTACAGCATTAAATACAGCGGCGAGCTCAAAACAACTGTGCAGCGGTTAGCGTGACGCTATTACAGTGCCAGTGACCCGGGTTCAATTCCCGCCGCTGTCCGTAAGGAGTTTGTACGTTCTCCCCGTGTCTGCGTGGGTTTCCTCCGGGTGCTCCGGTTTCCTCCCACATTCCAAAGACGTACGGGTTAGGAAGTTGTGGACATGCCGGGTTGGCACCGGAAGCGTGGCGACACTTGCGGGCTGCCCCCAGAACACTCTACGCAAAAAGATGCATTTCGCTGTGTGTTTCAATGTACGTGTGATTAATAAAGAGATCTTATCGTATCTTATGTAGTCTGGGTACAACCCTCACTGACAGTTTCTGCCCTTGGTGTTCAGTAGCTTTACCCATATAGATCCCACATCAGGGTACTATCCTCCCTCACCACCGCGTTGACGGCCTTCACTAACGCTTCCCCACCTTGAATATAGAAGTTGGGAGGTCATGTTGCAGTTGTACAGGATGTTGGTGAGGCCGCACTTGGAGTATCGTGTGCAGTTCTGGTCACCCTGCTGGAGGAAAGATACCATTAAGCTGGAAAGAGGCGCAGAGGAGATTTACGAGGATGGGGGGACTGAGTTATGGAGAGAGGGTGAGCAGGTCGGGACTTCTGTCATTGGAGCTTAGGAGAATGAGGGGCGATCTTATAAAGTTGTGTAAAATCATGAAGGGCATAGAGTGGGTGAATGCACTCAGTCTTTGTCCCAGGGTTGGGGAATCAAGAACTAGAGGGCACAGGTTTAGGGTGAAAAGGGAGAGGTTTAATAGAAAACTGAAGGGCAACATTTTGCCCGTAGATGGAACGAGCTGCCAGAGGAAGTGGTTGAGGAAGGTACATTAACAACATTTAAAAACTACTTGAACTGGTACACGGATAGGAAAGGTTCAGAGGGATGTGGGTGTCGACATCTCCGAGGATCTGTCCTGGGCCCAACACGTTGATGCAATCACGAAGAAGGCACGCCAGTGGCTCTACTTCGTTGGGAGTTTGAGATCTGGTCTGTCACCAAAGATTCTTGCAGATTTCTACAGATGTACAGCGGAGAGCATTCTGGCTGGTTGCATCACCGCCTGGTACGGAGGCTCCAACGCGCAGGATCGAAAGAGGCTGCAGAGGGTTGTAGACTCAGCCAGCTCCATCACGGGCACAACCCTCCCCACCATTGAGGACATCAAGAAGGCGGCATCCATCACTAAGGACCCTCACCACCCGGGACATGCCCTCTTCTTGTTACTGCCATCAGGGAGGAGGTACAGGAGCCTGAAGACCCACACTCAGCAATTCAGGAACAGCTTCTTCCCCTCTGCCATCAGATTTCTGAATGGTCCATGAACCCGTGAACACTACCTCATTATTTAACTTTTGCACTATTTATTCTTTTGTAACTGACAGTAATTTTTATGTCTTGCACTGTACTGCTGCCTCAAAACAACAAATTTCACGGCATACGTCAGTAGTAATAAACCTGATTCTGATTCTGAAACGTGGGCAAATGGGACTGGCTTAGATGGCAATCTTGGTCGGCATGGGCCAGTTGGGCCAAAGGGTTCTGTGCCGTGTGACTCTCTGACTCTGTGACCGCCTCTCCATCTCTGGAGACACCAGAGACTGCAGATGCAGGGATCTGGAGCTGCATCCGGTCGGAAGAGCCCAGTGCGTCGAGCAGAGTCTATGGGAGGAAAGGAACCGTTGGCGTTTGGGGTGGAGACCCTGCATCAGGACCACGGGTCAGGACGGGTGCAGGGTTTCGACCAGAAGTGTCAACAGCTCCTTTCCACTACAGATGCTGCTCGACCCGCTGAGTGTCCCCAGCAGACTGTTAGTTGCTCCTTTCCCTCTCTGCCTGAATATTGAGTTCTCCTGGATGTTCAGTTCCCATCCCTGGTCACCCTCCAGCTACGTCTCTATATTCACCACTGTACTGCATCCATTAACATCTGGTTTTGCAGTTAATTCATCCACCTTATTCCAAATACCATGTGCACACAATATCTTTAGACTTGTTAACGTTCTTAATCATCTTATCATCATTTCACACTGGGCTCCTGCTTGTTTCTTGCCCTCAGTGTTTATTCCACTTCAGGGGAGATCCTGTCTGATGAATTAGAGTGTGTTTTTTGAAGAGTTGTGTGTGTGCGTCAATGAGGGCAGCATGGTCGATGTAATCTACTGAGACTTTAATAAGGCCTCAGCTGGGAGACCGGTCCAACAGCTTCGAGTCCATGGGATCCGGGGCAAGTTGGCAAATTGGACCTGAAATTGGTTTGGTGACAGGAGGCAGAGGGTGACGGTAGAGGGTTTGTCTTTGTGACTGAAAGCCACGTACCCCTGGTGCACCACAGTGATCAGTGCCGGGAGCCTTTCTGTCTGGTGTACATGTCTGTGAGTTACATGCATTAGTGATACCCTGCATGTCGGAGGCATGATTACTAGTTTGCGGAGGGCGTGGAAATCAGTGGTGTTGTTGATAGGCTGGAGGATGACGGTGATCAGTTGGTAAAGAGGGCAGGACAGTGGCAGGTGGAATTTACTCCAAAAATATGTGAGGTCGCGCATTTCGGGAGCCCCAAGAAGGCAGGGCGTACACTGTGAATGGTAGGACCCTGGGAAGTACTGAGGAGCGGAGCAGCCATGGTGTACAACACATGGTGAAGAAGGCGTACTGGGTACTTGCTTCCGTTATCAGGGGCAGGGAGGTCATGGGACAACTTTATGAGACCACAGCTGGAGGACTGAGTGCAGTTCTGGTCACCGCACTACAGGAAAGGATGTGACTGCACTGGAGAGGGTGCAGAGGGGATTCACCAGAGCGCTGCCTGGGATGGAGTGTTCCTGTTACTAGGAGAGAGCGGAGAGGCTGGGTCTGTTCTCCCTTGGAGGGGATGTAGCTGAGGGGGGAGCTGAAGGAGGTGCACACAACTATGAAGGGGTACAGATAATAGGAAACCTTTCCCCGTGACAGAGGGAATAGATTTAGGGTGAGGAACAGGTAGAGGGGATTGAGGAAGCATCTTGGGGGGGGGGGGAGAGTTGGAACCTGGGGCGCACTGCCTGAGGGGCCGGTGGAGGGAGAGACTCTCAGGGGTGTCGAGACGAGCACCTGAACCAGCAAGACAGCGAAGGTTCTGCACCAAGTGGGATTCGTGCAGAGGGCCACTCG